>NC_087563.1:13319680-13623680 GCF_036250125.1 Pseudopipra pipra
GTTCAGTTCCCAAAACTGTGCAAATCAGCTGTCACTCATAAGCTCTTCATTAGGGCTTCAGTAGTTTCTGAAGCAGATGAAGAATCAACAACAGCCTCTCCTAATTAGCAGACTTTTCTCCTGGGATCCTGCACAGAAAAGGTAGGGACAAGAGAAGAGGAATCATCATCATCTGTTCAGTAGGAGCCTCAGAGAAGTATCTATTTGCTTAGAAGACCTGCACATGCCTAAACCCCCACTGTGCTGAGTGTTGCACAGTCAAATCATCTATTGCAGAGGTAGCAATTAAAACCTCAAGAGGACATCAATAGATAGTCACTTAAAGAAATGAAAACCCCGAGAACTGGATGGATCTACAGCCAGTAAAAGGAGGTCCTGCCTCCAGTGAACATGAGGGTGTTGAGATCAGTCTTGTCTTTTCAGTTGTTTTATTCTATTTTTGTTACATTTTGAGAATACAAATAAAGACGGAGCAAAGGTGAGATTCTGCTTCTCCATCCAATACAGTTTTTTATATATAAAGCCCAATAGGAACACTTAATCAAACTGCTTCTTCTGTGTCAACACTTCTGATGGCTTGAGATGGCACCACTAATGCATGGATATCCATCATGCCTCTGTAGCAGCAAGATACCCCAAGGAATAATTTAGGGGCCTTCTCCCAGGAATATTGCTCAGTGTAAAGTCAGTATTTTATCCGCTTGTCCAATGAGAATGTTGCTTATGACAGTTTCATACAGCTGTGGTATTACTGCTATTTATCTTCAAACCCCTCCAATGATGCTCTGTCCTCATGTTGCCCTATATGCACTTGCAATCTTGGTCTCTTCTTCCGTTCTGTAGAATGGAGAGGGAGGAGAAGGTCAAATCCATGACCCCGGGGAGATTATCTTCACAACCAAGGTTTAGAAACCTAGATGAGACACTTTGGATCATGTCTTTGCTACCTTGTACATATTTTCCACAGCACTAGTCCCGCTACAGCAGAGTGATCTAGATCCCAGACAGGCTGGTATTGTGCTGAGAGTGTTGTCAGAGTGCCTTTGGCAGGACATTTTGGTTAAGCTCAAGAGCTATTCAAGTATCTGGGCGTGTAATAAACATGGATTTTTTTTTCAGTGGTAGAAGTAGGCTGAGTCTGTGAAGATGTAATGTTGCTAAATCTCTTTAGCTGATGTCGGTGTCTGGGAGGAGTGCTCAGCATCTGCTATAAAGCATGCTCTTTGACCAGTCTACCAGCGTTTTGGGAACAAGGGGTTGTTTTAGTTCCTTTTGCTGTGTTTATTTAGCCTTTTCAACAAGTTACACAAGTATGAGAGTCTTTATCCAATATTAAAATGTGTTCTCCACATTTTATAAAGTGTTCAGTGTTTTCTTGCGGTTTCTAAGTGGTTTGTCTCAAATTAAGGCTGATTTTCCAGTGATTCACTTCTAGCTTTTGAGAGGACATTTTCTGCCTACAGAGGTACTTCATAGAAAGGTGGGAAAACAGGAATTTTAATTAAATAAATATACAATAGTTAAATATGCTAGAACAAAGCATTTTACAGCTATGTCCCCTGCCTTTCACAGGGAATGCCATAATTTGATAACATGGCAGTAAGATACAGAATTTGAGATCTGTCTTTGCAAAACTATGAGGAACTGGGTTGCTTCAGAAAACCTCCTGATGGACTGACATGAGATTCCTTCCTTGTGGTTCTTTCTGCTACTACTTTTACTACAAATTCTTTTTGGTGAGTTCTACTAAAATTGCTAGTTCTTTGCAATTTGAGGAGAAGGAGTGAAAAGATGATTATAAATAAAGGGGGAGGGGAAAACAAGAAAATATTTAATCTTCTTTAATAACTTCATTATATCTTCTCATTACAGTAATTGCACGTTTAACTAAAGATTTTCCTATTGTGCAAGCTGTGGAAAGGCTGGAAATTGAATAAACAGTTAGAATAATACCATACAATGAAGGTAAAAGGTGAAATTGCTACTTGGATACATCTCTTTCAGCTAAACTGTGCAGGATCAAGGGGTCACTCAGCAGAGATAATTGCTAATGATGCTCCGAGGGGCAGCCAGGCAGAAAAACATCCCTGTGTTGTATTGGGCTGCCAATTGATTACAACTTCAGCCCTTGATTAAACTTCAAAAATGATTAATTGACTAATACTTACACACTTGCCAAAATGGACACCAAGGAAGGGGTACCAAAGTGAGGCCTTTGCATTCACCTCCAGGAAATCTCCAAAGCATGAGAACTTTGCAGTTTTGTCATGGTCCCATTTGTGGTTATTTCAATAATGTCAGTACAGAAGCAGGATGAGCTCATGACTCAGGTGTTGAAGAGGGAATCAAATAATGTAAGTTCAGTGCTGGCTCTGCAAAAGATTTGCTCTCACTAGAAGGCACTTAATCTCTCCCTTCTCTCATTCATCATCTGTAAAGTGATGGTGAAAGATTGTTTTCTACAAATACCCTTGGGCAGAGTTTCTTGCAGCACAGATCCATACACAAGACAGATTTTAGGATGAGAAGAACCTTCTGAAACTTTCAAATTCAGCAATCAGTGATAATGCAACTGTTTTTAAGATGTGAAGACCTGCAAATCTATTGTAACAATACTGATTTACAGTTCTAACACCAGGGAGTGTGGTCAAGTCTGAAACTGTCTGAAAACAATAGACCACAATTTAATTTCAGCAACAACCAACTGGTAAGAAAGATGTCATTACCAAACAATTTATTTAAACCAGAAAACTTTCATACCTTTTCTATTTCTTTTTTTTTTTTTTAGTCTAGTGCTTTTATGTGGATTCCTGGAAGCATGAAAGTAAATTAAGATAGACCATAATAGAGAACAAGTATTCTGTTATATTTCACTTGCTTCTCTATATAAATATAATTACATAATATTTATTCACTGATTTTTGTAAGATCTGTTAGTAATGACCATTTGAAGTTCTAAGCACCTCTTCAGCCTTTTTAATCTATTGAAAAGATGAACTTCCATCACAATATCTCTCATCACTCTAGTTAAAGAACTTTTTGTCCCAAACAAAATCTATCACAATCAAAACCTAGTAATGAACAACATACCTTATTCATCTATCTGAACTTGCTCAAGAAATCATTGCTACCTTACATAAATTATAGTTTTATATTAAAAAGCTGTGCACTGAGGTGTAAGTATTGCCCTCCCAGGTGGAAAAGTACATTTAATTTGCAATGGGTTAACGTCTGCTTACAATTAAATACTGAAACATTCATTAGGATGTTCTGGCTAGCAGATAATCCTGCCTGCTCATGTTCAAAAAGCATCACTGTTATCAGGAGACAGATGCAGTCAGCCATCCCATGTGAGGAGTGTTAAAATGAGACCCCTGATTAAATGGTGACTCATGAGAAAACGCTTGGGGAGGAAGCTTGAAGGTGATACAATCACATTAAAGAGTTTGGGTGCATAACAATAGGACAGGCACAAAGCATCATCCCCTCCAGTGAAAGCTGTATTCAAGGTGAAGGTTTTGCTTGTGGACCAGAACCCCGCTGCAAGGCAGCATAAACATCTTGGCAGATGGTTCGATGGATGACACAGAGTGAGGAAAATCTTTTAAATTCATCTTACACTTATACCTTTGCTTTTACCTCCGAGCCTCAGAACTTGCATTGTCTGTATTGGCCTGCCAGTAGGGTGATTTCAGGACAAGTGACAAATAATTAGGTGTTTGGATACTAAAACCTAATTCATTACTGGTTTTTTTGAGGTACTGCAGGACTAAGTGTGGGAATGTCAGAACATGCCAGGGAGTTGGTAGCTACATCTAAGAAATGTAGAGCTCCTGTTCCCCAGAGAAGGAAGAACACATCTGTGTGTGATAACCATCACCACTACCCTTCAGTCCAAGGCTGGGGAAAAGGAATTATCCAGTGAAGAAGTGTGGTTCAGTCCTTCAGATTCTGGTGTGGCTGGACAGTGAGGAGAAACTGGTGGGGGAGATCTCACAGTAGAGCCTTTCATGTTTAAAACAAAGGCTGTTTGCTCCAGGACTGATAACAAGGGCAATCTCTTCTTCTAATACATCAGGCTTAGTCTAGGAGTTTCTGCTGCTATGTTTTGTCTGCATCGCTTGCCTGCAGGTTTTCCAGATTCCACTGCTCTAACTCTAATTCAAATTCCCTTTTCAGCTGTGAGTCCTAAGCACTTTGCAGTGATTTTGTTGCACAAAACCTTAAAATGATTAAAATCTCTGGAAAATCACCACCTAAAGTTGAGTGAAGCTTACAGCCACAACCCTAGGGAAGGGATTACCCAGTAATATTTTCAGCTAAGCAGTTTCTTTGACTATGGGTATTTTTGATGCAGCATATGATAAAGGACTCTGAAAACAATCGCTTTCTTCTGAGCAGAACTACAGATATACACGTGCTAGAAACACTGTGAACTTTGAATAAAAGATTTTCTTTCAGGGAGACTGATGTCCTTATTTAAGAAAACTATGTAGAAAATTAGAGGGAATGTATTTTTCGACAGAGGGTAAGAAACAATGAGGAATAAATCCAATGTAGTGACAACTGGTTGTTCAGTACCTGAATGAGATCAGAACAGGTCTGTGTTATATGTCCCTCTGGAAAGTTACTCAACCACTGAATAAGGAGGAATTCCCTTTCCATCTCTGTGTAAGAAGGTTGTACAAACTGGATCCTTCTCCCTTCAAACATGGGAATCTGCTCATGTCATGCTGGCTGCAGAAGACATTTACAGCATTGCTTGTGTTTTTGGAAGAAAGCAAGGAGCAGAGCCCATAGCAATGGAAAGGTGAAGGATGTCCCCATCACAGGCTGAGTGTAAAAGACAAGAAATCATTTTATCATGAGAGCCTGGTGCAGAGATGCTAGTTTTCAATGTTCAATCTTGCTTTGGAAGCAACGTGGATTATGCATCCTTGGTTTTCAGTACCTGGATAGGTCTGTCTGTGGTCTTGTAGTGGTCAGTACACCCTCACCAGCCTTTTCACACATGGTCCAGGGGAATTTATAATGGGAAAAAAAAAAATGCTTTGAAATTCCAATACATATTTTTAACTTTCAGCAGTGAGATCCTTTGGGTGAGTTTGGGAAACCTTTGTCTCAGTGCCAACCCCAGGAGGAGCCATTCAGCCCCACTTGTTTCTTTCCTTCCTAGAGAATCCTGCAGAGAAGCACTCAACAATTAGTATGATTTTGTGCCCTAATTAGTATGAATTTGTGCCCATATTATTATTATCTTTATGGAAAATAGACCTGCAGCAGATCTGGAGTCAGTATTCCTCCTGCACTTCTCCTTAAGCTCCTTTCCCTGAAGGGACACTATCTCTTCCCCTTGCTCTCTTTGTCTCTCTGTTTTGCTGGTAGCTTTGTTTTAGACAGGAATATTTTTCTTCCAGCCAATAATGAATGAAACCCTCTGTTTTTTGTGTCCTATACTGAAAGGGAGAAATCTTCAGCAAAAATAGAGAGCAGCTAAGTGTGAGAGGACAGGTTCAAACACTCCTGAAAAAGCTAACAAATAAAAGGCAGGGAGCAGAGAGAAGAAAATCTTTGCTTCTTTGCAAAGGACGTTCTTTGGAGAAGATTGTGCATGTGAACCATGTTGATCTTATGGAAAGCTCTCACCTACAACAGGCACGTAGAGAGCTGATGTTTCCATAAAGCGCCATAAACCCAACAAGACCAGAAGGTTCCAGGCTTGCTGCCCATTTCTCACAGCACATGCAATGGGCCCAGCCTGGAATCCCTGACTGTGTCCGAGCTATGGCACAACTGTGGAAAATCCTCTAATGCTGACTGGAGGGAATTTCTGGATGGAAAAAAAATAAAGATTTCCAAGAAACCCAGATGTTCTGGCATTCCTGAGCCGGGTCAGAACACATCTGGGCTCTTCACCTGACAGAGCAGCTGTACCTGACTCTGGCCCAGGAGCAGATCTGCTGAGCTACTGTGTTCGTTGGCTCACTTCTAAGATTGACAGCTCTCTGGATATTAATAATTGTAGAATATCAGTTGGATACAATTGTTTATTGTATAAGATATTATTTTCTGCAACTCTCTAGATCCTGTTGTCACCTTTCAATATTTAAGACCTGTCTGTCTCAACCCCTGAGACCCCCATGCTGCACATGTACAACCCATCCTTCTTGCTCAGTTTCTGCAAGCCTCAAACACAACTGAATTACTCAGAACAATTGCTCCTGCCTTTATCTTGAAGTATGCTTTGATCTTGCAGAAAGGTTTGTGAATTCAGTGTTTTGTCTATTATTTTCAATCTATTTTAACTGATGCAATGACAGAAGTGGTCAGGAAAAGGGACCATCTTTCCCTGCATCTGTGGTGTTATGCTAAAGGCTTCAATTCACCACAGAGCTCCAAAGAGCTACTGGAATAGAAAGGTTAGATCAATAATAACTTCTGCCAACAGGAGAAGTTGAGCCATAAGACAATGATATATTCTTAAAAAAAATTTACTTCTATAGGGGTTGGCTTCTACAGCCAGGCTGCCACTAGTAGCTGAGCTGTAAAGTTAATCTGTGAATCTAATTTAGGTACATCTGGATGGGTTGGTTGTCAGTTGTTGCATCTGCAAAATACTGCAGAACTGCTGATGATTTTGAAGGAATGCAGTCAAGAGGTCAGGAAGCTTTTGCCATTTTATCAGCCAAAATTCTGGTTTAACAATAGCTCTGTGGCTTTGCAAAACGTATGTTAGGAAAGTTATTAACAGTGCTTTCATATTCCCCCCTTGCAATTAGTTTCCTAAATGTAAGTATGAACCTGGAAAAAAAAAACCTTTCCTAAAGGGATACCTGGGTACCTTCAGAGGGAAGCTGAGTAGCAAATGTTATATTTTCTTTTTCAGATTTCAAATGCCCATCAAACCTTTGAAAAGTATATTATTTAACTCGTTATTAATAACCTGGCTGTTAGCTTGGAAAGCTAAATGAATCTGCGGAAAAATAATGTGTGTACTCCAGTTCTTCGATGTTTAGATTCATCCAGGCGTTTAAGAACTGTCAAACAAAATACACTGAATTCAAGGGAGTACATTCACTGAAAGATTAAATTAGGTACTGCAGTAAAGCCCCCCGTTGCAGTGGAGAGGCATTTCATGCTAACAAATAACTACAGCACTATTATAACGAGACCCAGAGGCATGTGATTTCAACTGACTGCACATCTTTGCTCAGTGGGTGCCTGTATGTTTTTTTCCCAGGCTGATGAAAGAGCAAACAGTGGTTGACATGGACAGAATTGTTCTCTTAAACTGTTTTGGAAGATTTTGTAGTATTTCAAAGACTGTCTTCAGAGTAGTTTCCCTGACCCATAACTGTGGCTTCCTTTCCATCTACTTCTTTTGAAGCACTGAGAAGTTGATACGTCTCTGCACCTCCAAACTTTTGTGCCCGAAGTGCACTCTGTGCTTCCCACCATGCTCCCCAGTGTTCACTTGGCTTTTTCATGTCTTTATTTGCCTTTTTCCAGAAGGCAGCAAAGCTTAGATAACCTGTGCCATCTGATTTCTTAAGGTAGAATCTGTGTCTCACCATCTGTAGGACTTAGACACAATCCCTACTTGTTTCCTCTTTATAAACTGGGAAATAATTATTCTTCACCCTTTAAAATGTGGTGTCTTTAAAGGAATAGGACCTCCTTTCTTACCTGTATTTCAGATCATAAACCAAATTTCACAGGAAAGCCAAAAGGAAAAAAAAGCCAAATTTATGGCCACCCACAACTGTGCTATCCAAGACATGAATCTAACATGGTACTCTTCACACTTGTCTAATATCCAAGGCTTAGTTTCTCCCGTTATGGCTGTGCCCAGCACAGTTACCCCTCTGTTAACTTGTGGGGTCTTGAACAAGAAATGAGCTTAAATGCTGCTGTAAAACATGAGACAGCTTGTAAAAAATGTGGTGTGTTCAACAACTCAACCACTGAGCACCAGCAAAACAAATATTCATGTGGAAGCAAAAGCGTCCTGACGTGGAGCTGTGTACTTTTGCCATCCTAAATACTCTACAAATGTCTCTGTGGGAAGTATCAAAGATGCTTTATAGTACAAGACAGGTTATGAAAATGGTTTTTTTACCCGGTTGGATACAGTGACTTATGTGTAAATGGAGAAGGTTGAATAACAATCACTAAATAATTTATGCAAGGAATCTCTTAACTTTTTTTTTCCTGAAGCCCTTATTTGATTAATGCCCGTACACATGGGGGGTTGTTGTGCCTGGCTGTCATCATGCAGTGAGAATCCAGTGATGACATTTTAGAGCTTGGTTGCTATTGATTTCAGGTCATTTAGGTCACTGGAAAACTTCCACTTCCCCTCAGTGAAGTTGAGATCAAAGAGATGTGTTTCAAGATGTACCCCATATGCAGAAGACACACAACTATGAATATCCCAGGGCTGAAATTGGATTTACCAAGTATCAGTTTGCAGCAGCTGCATGTGCATTAGTGTTTGTCCACATCCAGCTCTGATAAAGGACCACTGGAACAGACACCCAGTGTAAATTAGAGATGACCAAAATTGGACCCTGTCGATGTTTCCAATCCTTCTGCTCAGGATATTGTCTAATGGTAATCTCAAGTGTTTGCATTTACCTCAGCATTCATTTTATCTTGGATGATTTTTGCCTTTTCAAGATGTTTAGCCACCTTTAATTTTTCCATTTCTTCAATCTTTTTTTTCCTCAGTGTCCTTTCTGACTGCATCCCATAGGGCTATCTGGATAAATGCACTTATGGAAACACAGGACAGAGGCTTAGACCTGGAAATAAATGCAGTTCTAACTTTGTTTTTCTCTTGATGGAAATTGTTGGGTCTTCCTTGATGTCCCTAAGGATGCAATACCCTTTTATCCAAGAGAATTTCCCCTCTCCAAGGTTTTTCATGCTTCAGTCTTTCCTCTTTTATCTAGGAAGAGACAAAAGAAATTCCCATCCCATCTATATCAACAGCCATCCATATTATTTTAGGGACTCCTCTTTCTCTCTGGGATGAATGGGGTTATATTTGATTGATCAAGGCTTGATTATCAAGTGAAATGTTTTTTTTCTAACTGCATGATGATGAGACTGCCAGGCTGTGACCAAAATGGCACATGAATAACATCAGAGCATCTGAGCTGCTGCAATCCCTGACAGTGGAGGGCAGAAAGAGCCTGGCCCCTGAGGAGGATCAACCATCAAAGCATGTGTTCTGGCATGAATTTGGGAAGGCTGACCGTGTTTATCCTTTTGCTGCAGTGGGTTTAGCACCTCTGATAGGAGCCACCCCAATCTGCAGCATTTCCAAAGCTTTCCAGTAGCATAAGAACAGAAGAGATGAACCAGGCACAGTCTGTAGCCACCTAATTGAAAGTTTTGAGCCTGTCAGGGCTCTGTTATCCCGACTCTCTGGTTAAAACAGTATATTCCAAGCTTCCCCCAATTATAGCTACCAGCAGCACAAGCAGCAGTTCTTGCACTCGGGCTCGGTCCTCCCACACACCCGCTCCTCGCTGGTTTGGTGCCTCAGGATGGAGTTGCCTGGCAACAGGACTCTGCGTCTTTGGGAGACAAAAGCTATTATTTCTGTCACACAGATGTGCTAATGTGATTATTGACTGGGGGGGCCACACACACACACACACACACACACACACACACACACACACTACAGGTCAGATTTCAGATACTCGACAATTTTCAGGCAAGAGGTTTCTAAGGGAGAGAGGGCAGGGAACCTGAAAGAAAGGTATCAAGGTGGAGGGAGGAGACAAGGAACTGCCAGGTGAAGCGTGGGCTAAAGGAAACTTGCTCATAGTTTTACCAGGAAAATAGTTTAATCAAGAAAACCAAAACAAAAACAAAACAAAACAAAACAAAACAAAACAAAAAAAGGCAACCAACCAACCAAACAAACAAACAACAACAAAAAAAAGACCGATTTTGTGTTTTTTAACTGATGAACTTTTATTGAGTCCCTCCTGGATTCCTGCAGATGCTCTGGTGGCTGTACACAGCTGACCCCAGTACTCGGGTGTACTGTGCCTGCTGCTCTGGAAATGCTGGTGATCCAACAACTAGGGGAACAGAAGCTTCCAGGACCTTGCAGATGCTCAGAGAGTTCCAACCTTCCTGGCTAAACACTGCTGACAAAGATGTTCATTTCTCCAGCTTGATCCTAATTTGGATCAAAACCAAATAGCAAAATAAAACTTTTTTTTTCCCCTGCCACCTGTCTTTCAATGTTTGTAAGTCACTTTTTAGGTAGAACCAACCAAAAAATCCCACTGTAAAAACCCCACTGCCCTTCCTCTGGGATTCTATTAAGCAGGCTTGTGTAATGCCTTTCTCTGGCTGTGCAAGTCTGTGGGAAGAGCTCTGGCTTCTCCTTCCAGGAGGTGTGGGATGTTGGATGCAGTCCCTGTGCCAGGCTGCAACGTTGCAGCTCCGTAAAACTCCACCACCCTCTGGTACTGAGCAAAGCTGCTCGATATCACAAGAGGGTTTGGTCACTCTCAGATGTTAAGGTGCTGTTCACACCTGCTCTGCTCATGCTGCCTCTGCTCCTGTGGGTGGAGAGAGGTGATGTGAAGGTGTTTGTATCTGTCCGTAAGTCTGAGAGTGAGCTACTTTTCATGGGTTTGCACATATTTGCATTCATGTTAGCTTGTATGAGGGCTAGGATTTCTTGTCCTAAAATCTAGTGGCCTGGAGCTGTGGCCAGTGCATGAAATGTAGAATTTTATTTGAACTTCTATGTGGATCAGTTTTGTTTTTCTAAATTGAAGTCTTTCAACAAAAATCCATGAGGCAAAATGGATTAATTTTATTGATGCAGAAGTCCCGACCCTGTAGCTGCACATTCACACTGAGTTGTGCTGTTGACTGTCTAGTAAAGAGTCTGTTCTAAGCTACATACAACTGAGACTGACCCTGGTCATTACCTGGATTTTTCTGCATCATTAACACTCTTTAAATGAATGGGAAATGGACAATGCAACTAAAGTACCCCAACGAATATCAGTACAATGAATATGACTGGTTAAAACTAAAAGAAAGCTGTTGTTGACATCATGTCTGTGCTATTTTGGTGAATTAGGATCCTTGCAGTGGCACTGCTGGTTCTGTTGCAGCTTCTTCTGCTTGCTATTTTTCCAGCATAAGTTGTGTTGCTCAGTGTAATGAGGCATGACAGGCACCAAAGAAACAGCCCTCTGGGGGAAAAGGATGGCCCAGCACTATTTCCCCAGCAAAATGGAATTCTAATGACCAGAGCATGAAATGCACTTTTCTGTTCTCTTAAAGTGTGAATTAATAGAAGGGAGGTCAAGGCAGTAGTAACAAATGTCCCCTGGTCCCTACCTGAAACTTAGGTCACACTTAGAGCAAAATGCTAATCGAGCGTGTAAAGTGTCTGCATTGAGGGAAATTATTTCTTTCCCCTTTTTCTGGAGAAATCATCTCAAATGTGTGAGAAACAGAGGTATGTGAATAAGTCTTTTGGGGGGAAAAGAGGAGATTCCAGTATTTGTCTCCATTCCAGGACAGAACGAAGACTAGACCTTTAAAAGAGCCTGTGAAAAACAAATTAAAAGGAGCACAACATAGCAGATTGCTGGGGTATTCTCTTTGGCTTCTCTTTTGTTTTGGCTTCCCTTTCATTTTGGAATGACTTGAGAAGTTGAAAATCTTTTCACTTTGTTGGAAAAAAAATAATTGCAAAACACTTTGCCTTGTTTAAAACTGGGATATTTTTCTCCTGAATTTGCGGGTGAGCCATCCAACAAAATGAAATTGGACTAGTAACCATATAGTTTATCCAGCCTGAAAGGTAAGCTCAAAAAGACCTCTTGAGCTCTGCATATATATGAGATATATATATATGAGTGCAGCAGTTGAATGGATATGAGGTGTCTCTTAGTGTTATGTCCTGTATGGAGGTCTCCAAATCTTAGAGAAATGTCAAAAAAGGATCCCTGCTGTAACTAAATTTCTATTCAGAAGAGAGATTTGTTTTCAATTTTTGCTTTTTCCACGTAGCTGTAACTGTGACTTGAGGATCTGAAACAACCTTCACATCAGATATTGGGGTTTTCAGTGGTGTTGTGCATCTCTGGGAGTGAAAGGTGAAACAGAAAATAATAGAGGAGTTCAGTTAAAAATAAAAGAAGGTGGATTTTTGGATAAGTTAGAAATTGAAAGTTGGAGCCCTAAGAGGGAAGTAGAAAACATACCTGCCCTTAATGAAATATTTAAATAGAAGTATTGAACTCAAGACATGCTTCTATCCAGCAGTGAAAGGAGCTGAGAATCCCTGCTGAAGGGCTGCATCTGTTATAAAAATCATCTTCCAGCCATGACTTCAGTCTCTTTTGCAAGAAATCAATTCCTTGGTGAAGCTACTTCTCACTTACAGTGTAAGATATAATAATAGACTAGGAGAAAAATGCATTTTTGGCACCTTTTGGCTTAACCTACTTGAAAATGAACTTCTCCAGCTTCCAAAATGAGCAAACTTCTCTGCAAGAAGGATTACAAGGGGAAGCCAATCTGTTTGTAGAGCAGTGAAGAAGTGCAATAAATTCAGATATCAAAATTTTCAGTTTATTACGTGGTTGTCACTCATGCAAACTTCTCATTTTCTTTAATAATCATTGTGCTTTGATAGGAATTGAGTACAGGCCTCAGGATTTGTCCATATAGCCTAACAAATCCTCACAAATATTGATTAAAACTGAAGGGCAGGTAGCAGAAACAGTAAAAGCTGACTGCCTAATGCAGTGATTTATTACACAACACGGTGTTTTTCCTTTGGCTGGTGTGCATGCAGGCTCCCAGCACCAGCCCTGAATTAGGGGAATTATTCTGTTCAGCCACTCAACAAATTCTGACTGATGCAAATGCTTCTTACTGAAGGAACTGAGTCACAATTTCACAAATAAACCTTTTTCCAGCTTTAATTGCCTTAAAAAAAAAAAAAGAAAAAGAAAGGAACATTTTAACATTATTTCTACTGGCGCCATCTGGTGATATCCCGGCAAGGGCTCACACTCCCCAGCCAAATGACACAGCCAGCCAGCAGTTCCTCTTCAGTGTGTTCCTGTACGTGCTCCCCCAGAAGTTTCTGCAAGTATAAAATACAGGGTGATAACTCCAGCTTTATAACTATCCACTTACTGCAGAGAAATATGAATGGAATTTGGTTCTGTGTCATTAGTCCTCTCTCCCTTACTTATCTCAAGACTTCAGTGCCTCTTCCTAAATCTGATGTATAAATAACAGCACATCCCTTTCTAAGGGACTGTTAATATTCTTGGTGATATAAGCTAGAAAACAGAGGTGAGGAGGAATAATTCATTCCAGCCCATACAGTGAAGCAGAGCCCAGCTCCCAGTTTTCCAGGCCTGTGCTCCTATCTCCAAAGCATATTTGCTCTAATAATCTCATCTCTCCCACCATTAATCCTGCACCAGTTTCTTTGTTTTGTTAATAAAATCAAACGTCAGCCTTGCTGTAAGGAGAACATACTGAAAGATATTCCTGCTATAAAGCAGCCAGCTGTGTTGTGGCTTTTAATTCATAGGAGTGCTGGACAACTGTATCTCTTAGCCTTCCTCTGCTCTGCTCCATGCAGATAGTTCCAAGAGAAGTGTGCAGAGAAGTAAAGAGAGAAGTTTACTTCTTCCTTTACACCAGAGAACTGGGTGTTCAGGCAAGGAAGAGAGGCAGAAATAGCAGTGGCAGGATAGAAGAGGCTCCTTTATGTCCCCTGCAAGCTCACAGAAATCAGGAAGGTCATGGAAAAGGCAAGGATACACAGAACTTGTGGTAGATGTTCTATCCCTGCAGTGCCTTGTATGTGAAGAGCTTGGCCTGGCTCATGAATAACAGTGTAAAAGAAGCATTTGTCCAAAAGGAAGAAAAGATGCCCCACCCAATTGTGTCTTCGTTGTCTCTTGAAATAAATAAGATCTTCCTTACTTGAACCAACCGAACATCTTACAGTGGAAGAGAAGGATGATGGTGTAGACACATTGATGAAGTGGTTTGTAGTTTGTTTTTTTGTAGTGTCATTGATTGTAGCATATTTCCTTTGAGTTCCCTGCTAGCAGGAAATGGCTTTATGGCATCTCCACACTGGGACAAGGATAAATGCCCTACCAGCAGGATTCAAGGAGCTGGGATGTCTTGTGCACATCACATGCTCCAGGGTGCCCCGTGGATCTTCCTCTCTAACTTCATCATAGAAAAGCAAGTTAGAGGGAGGTAATTTCCACAAAGCCCATCAGCATAAAGAGGTGTAATGTCTAGACACCTACCCAGGATCAGTACAAAATTCAGGATAAGAAATTCAAGGGAACTTGGCTTATAATAGAAATGTGGAGTAGCAGAAGTTCTGTGTGGATTTCAAGTGTCATTCAGCACTTTTTGCCCCTGCTGTGGCAGGCATTTTTTTTTTGCAAGTGTGTAACCTGCAATTCTCCCTGTTCTTTTGCTATGAGCTTCACTCCTACAAGTTTTCTTTTATTCCACTCTCCACCAAAGAAGAGACATAAAGCATTGCCAGGATGGTTTTGCAATCCCAAGGCTGATGTTATAAGATAAGATCAGCTGTTTCAGGCAGTCCTGGCATTACATGTATTTATTTATTTTTTAAAAGAACACAATGTGTCTGTATTGAATGCTGAAGCTTAGATTGCTCTATCCTTTGTAGAAGGCTTTGTCAACAATAAATCATTATATCATTGCATGGGTGATGGTGGAGCTCCAGCAACCTTTTACAGCACAGTATCGACCAACAAAATAACTCCATCCCAGCCAGCTTCCTGTGTTATAAGAAGCAAAGCTAGCAAATGACAATGTACTTGATGTTTTCTGACTTTTTCAAGTTTTGAAAATGTCCCAAAAGTGGGTTTTTTTCTTAATTTAATTAGAAATTTTAAATGAAAAAAATGTATCATTTAAGATAACTTGCAGTGTTTTTATAAGTGCATGGTGAGTTCCTTTGGGATATAGCACGTTCAAAAATGATGGGAAAGATTCATGTTAGTTCTTTTTTATTTTAATTACATGCAAATCATGGTTCCATTTTAGATACTTGGAAATAAGTTCTACAAGTGCTTGATTATGTTTAATAGGGGCTATGCAAGTCCTATCCGGAGGCTGGAATGCAAGCCATAATATGCAGAAGTAATGGAAAGACTGATATAGAATCAGAAATTAAGATCTTCTTTAGTGTTTCTGCTTTCTTTGATTTATTTAACCCTACTTACACAAAGAGCAGTGCAGTTGGTAAACATGCTTCTAGATAAGAAACCCTTTTCCTCTTCGCCAGGACAATTCATCTAAACTAGTTTTTGAAAAATGCAGCAATTTTCACACACACACACACACAAAGGAAATTGAAAAGTACAGTGGTATTTAACACTGTAAAAAAGAAAGTAATTCAATATGCAGCTACTGTTTCTCTGCTAAACACATCACTGACTTTGGGTTGTGGATCCCAGGTGTGTGTGTACAAGCACAGTCACGTACAGTTAAGCTCTATGAAATTTTGACAAACATTGTCCAGTCTGGGGACATTTACAATAACTGCATTTTCATGATCATCATCATTATGTGCATCATCATCAAAGGGAAATCATTGCTCCTAACTCACAAAAATGTCTTCTCTAAACATTGCTTTGGTAAGCAAGTGGGATTTTCAAGGCCAATCTGATCAGGCCCTAGTGGACAGGATCCCATGGCAAGGGTCATTTACATAAGCATTTAATTACAGCCATCTCTCTGGTCACTTTTGTCTCTGTGCCACAAACCAGCTTGGCTGCTCTAAGTCTCCTGCTGCTGCAGCTGAACCCTTGCTCCCATGTCAGCAGTTCTGCCAGCACCAAACTCCAGAGCAGCAGTGATGATATTTTGTTTTGTTCCACATCAAAACAAATCCAAGTGGCAAAACCCTGACATCCATTGCACAATGGAATTCTTGGATTTTAATCAGCCTTCTCTGGCAGATCAGGGTGATCCACTGCAGCACAACTTGCCTATTAAATGGGCAACGTGCGTCTTCTTTTATGGACTGAAACAGTGGCAGAATTTTAAAAAGTAGCAATGCAAATCTTTAACATGTCCCTGATTCAGCATCGCTCCAAAGGCAAAAGTATCCCTTCAGCTTGTTATTCCCAGTGATCCACCAGTGTGTTATGTGGGAAGGGATCTCACTGGTGGGTGCACCTCCATGTAAGCTCAAGGCATGCAGTAATCAAGTATTAAAAAGAGAAAGTCTTTCTCAGTCCACTTGCATTTTATTGTTCACTTTTAGCCAGTAGCCTCCAAACATTAATTCAAGAGAATGGTCCTTCCCAGAAGGGTGTAGGAAGGCCATGAATAAATGCCCATTTGCTCTTTGCAATGCTAAGTGGTATTTCCCAGGGAGATCGTTCTGCAGCGGCACAGGGACTTGGTTAATTGCCCCTGTCTTCTATAATAAAGCCACTCTCCTAATCTGGAGAGAAGCTCTGGGGCCCACTGGAGTGTCCATTCACGTTGGTCATAACTGGGAGGGGGGCAGAGGGAGACCAGCCTAACTGTTCAGCTGTGCCGTGTGAAGACCCCATCCAATTTCACATAATAGCAGCCTGTAGAGTCTGAACAACTGAATGCCTGCCGGAAAAGCTCATTTACATTTTAAATGAACCTGCTGATGCCTTTGGGCAATCTTGATGGTTAATAGCTGTAGCAGTAAAACATACCATTCTTTTCTCCCCTCTAAAACAAACAAACAAATACATCTACAGCATTAGAGCATCTCTTCTCTGGGTAGATGCTTTATCTCCAGTATGAGATCTGCATTTTAAAGGTGTTCCTAGTGCTTTCAAGCACTTTTAAATCCCTAATATAGGCAGTGACACTTTCCTCATTAAAAAACTAAAGCATAACAGCATCACACACACTAAAAAAAAATCCCTTCACAAACATCATGAACTCCTTATCATGATCTCCACAGAGGACACCACCACACTGCCATCCTCTTGCAAAGGGAATACAGTTCAATGTCACAGCACTTTCCTTAATACCTCAGTAATCCCTAGAGCTACTTAAAGAAGTAAATTCCACCAGTAATGGGGAGATGAACTGACTGTTAGCAGGTTTCCTCTCCACGAAACTTGATTCTAAACAGGATCTTCTCGAAGGGGATTTGACTACAAACACCCATCAGCCACATTATGTGAGGTGGGCAAGGGCAGCTTTGTGTGATTAAACCTCCTCTGGGAGATGCCTTAGTTTCTTTACAGTGGTTGCCCAGACAGTAGGCTGAAGGTATTTCTGTTTGCTGTTCATCCTCTGCTGCAGCTACCTTTGTGGACTGTGTTCATCCATCTTCCACCGGGCAAATCTTCATCCCACAGCTTCTCTCCACAGCCTGTGTCCTGTTTCCGACTTGCTGCCGTTCCCTTCAAGGACATCTGTGTTGCAGATGAGTCTTAGGACAAATAAGCATCAAACTGCCTTCTGCTTCCTAATGTTGTCCGTGGCCATGACCAGGAGGGATTGCAGAACTGCTCAGTGAAGATAATAGAAAACTTCACATTTTGCTATTAGTCCAACAGTCACAGCAAGCTGGAGAGGAATACTTTTGTGAATAAATGATTATAGATACAGATATGGCTGTGGCTTGTCAGATGATGGTAGCTATACATCTTATAAAATCACCACTGCCTTTGACTCCCTCAGGAAAGATGTAGACTCAGGCAACATAACACAGATCACATATGGGCAGACTGAACAGCATCAGATGATGAAGAGGGAATTAAAGGAAATTGTGATGTTTCCTTTGGGAGCAACAAGAGCAAGTTGCACAGCTCTCCAGAGAATTCGATGACAAAAAGTAGAAGGGGATCCCAGCTTGCCAGACAGGTTACGTGGTTCCTTTGAAGGCCTCCCTCAGGGCTGGTTCCATCCCTTGAGCCAGCTCTCTGGAAACCTGCTGCCATGAATGTCTCCCTCTGGGCATCTGAGAGTGAAGGAAGCACTCTGCAAGATGTTGTTCTGAATTTCTTGTGCTGCAGTCAAATTTTCTAGCGTTTAGCACGCTGAAAGGCAAATGTCAGCACGGGGTTTTATCCAACAGTCACTGCAGAAGACTGAGCTGACATCCTTTTAAGTGTGCCCAAAGACCACATACAAGCAAGTGTTCTGCCTTATGGTAGAGACACCATTGCTGTGTGTTGCTGAAATGAGAGGCTTTGGTCAGGCTGCGTGACAGGAAACCGAGTGGGAAAATGTTGGCTTCGGTTTCGCCTGAGCCTCCCACAGCAGATGGGTCGAACATTTTAATAAGTCTTCTGAGCAGATGAGCTAAATGTTTTAGACCACATAAGTGCTGATTAGAGAGGCCCTGTGTGTGTCCCCATGCTAACATGTCAACTTTGCCAAGGCAAGAAATACAAGGTTGCTGTAGTAACAGAATTAAAATGGCAAGAGAGAAGCCAGTGGAGGGTAAGGAAAGACTTTGAAAGAATAAAGCTCAAGTCCACCTCCTGGTTTCTAGTTTTCTATGGAGGTGGGCTGAAACAGAATGGGAGGTCAGATGTGGATTTAAGAGGTTAAAATTGGCTCATACAGCCAACGAGAGGCTGAAAAAAGCAAGGACTGGTGGAAACTAGATGTGTGACCTGTAAGAAGAGGGGTTTACAAGAGACCTGTCTCCAGACAGTCTTGCAACTTATTTTTCTCCAAAATATACTATTTAGTGGAGATGGCAGATTGGGAACATCACTGGGAGCCCAGAATGTGCTAGGCTTGAAAACCAGCTTTAGCAAGGGAAGGAGGAAACAGCCTGTTTGTTTACTGGAAAGCTCTCCCAGGGCAGCAACACTCTCTAATATTGATTAGGAATAAATGGAACACATAAAATGAGTATTAATTTGTGAGATGAAGCTTAAATGATTTGCAAACTATTATTTGGCACAGTTACCTGTAGCTGTGACTTACAAGTCCCTTCTGTCTCTGCATTGTCTGCACCGTCCTCTCCCCAGGCTCCGAGCACTCCATAGCAGGGACCGCCCAGGCGAGACCACAACTTTGGATTCTTTCCAATTACTACTGATCTGTAGAAGCTCTATCATACCCACCCACAGCATGAGGATGGTATGGCACTGGGATCCAGGCAGGAGTGTTTGTGTGGGTGGATGATGAGAGGGCAGAGAACAACCTATTACTCACCCACAAACTAGAGTCTTTGATGGGATGTGATCTGAGAAAACAAAATCCTTGAGGAAGTGAAGGAATATCAAAATTGAACATTGAAAAGGAAGAATTTTTTCTTTGGTTCTATTTTTTTCCACCACGGGACAGACACAAATGAGGGTTCACAGTCCCCTATGAAGTTGTCAGTTAAAGGCAGAAGAAACATATCAGAATGGAATTAGACCTCACGGGCCAATCTCAGTGTTCAGCTGAGAATTGTAAACTATCAGCAGCATTCAGTCCTGGAATCTGAGTCTTCACTGAGGCAAGAAACTAAAGATAGAATTACAGAGAGTTTGGGTCAGCATATCCATTGATAAGCAACTCTGGGGCCAAAATAAAGAGCATTTGACTGGATCATTGCACTTGGATCTCTGCTGGAGGGAGACATCTTGTACCTTTTCCCCCTTGAATCCACAGCCTCTTCCCTTTTCTCCTGAGGCCTCCAGAGTTCGTGTCCTTTTTCATCAGAGGAAAGTTTTCTTCCTCAATCTTCACTTTCTCTATTCCATTTTTGATCAGGAAAGTGGAAATTGGAGGAGAGGTTCATTGCAGCTGCGGAAATGTCCCTGGGAGTGTAGTATCACATGCATTTGTCAGTCCTGCTCTCAACAGCTAAAGCAAAGAGGCTTCCATCACTCTTGCTATGGCAACCACTCCATGCACTTTAGTTAAAGTTCATTTCACTTAAACTTCTTTTTCCTTGATGATATGCAGCTGGAATTGTCCTTCCCATGGTCAAAAAGCCCACAACAGCTGCTCTGAATTCTGTCTGCATGGACAGAAATTGAAGGCTAAGATAGCCCAGCCATTTCAACAGTGCAAACTGCCTAAATTAACACATCTGCAATGTCTATACCTAGGCAAATAAATCCAAATTAATTCAATCTTACAGAGGAAAGTTTGTTTATTCATTAAACAGAGTAAAATTGTGAGTCAATTTGTAGACACCTGGGCTGGTATTAGCCTTCTGACACTGCAGTGTGAAACTGGCAGCCCACGTTCAGAGCAAGCTAAGAAATCTCACTCTTCCATCTTCCAGACAAACAAAGAAGAAGAAGGAATCAATTTTAAGGTGTCTCTTTCTTTCTTTTTTGTTTATTTTTGGGGGGGGGAGTTGGTGGGTGATGAGTCATCAAGGAACCTTCTTCAGAGTTCACCTTCTCCATCCCACTTCTGGGGGAGTCTCTTTCCAGATTTCTGAAGTAACTCTTCCTGTACTTGAAGCTCAGACTTGTGTGTCAACCCCCTCTTCCCTGCCTGTGCCAGCCCTCTGGTCTGTCTTGCCTGCAAGATATTCCTAATCAAGGGATAACTGATGGCACACAGATGTCAACAGGAAAGTATCCCCAAAACTTGTTGTCATTATCTTTGGTGCCTGTCATCCAGATTTTGATCTAATCCTTTGGAGCCATCTTTTGAAGAGGACTGTGTAAACTTACCCTGCTACTGGTAAAACAAGAAAGAAGCTTAGGAATTATGAGTTTCTGAGTCTTGCTGTCAACCTTTGAGGCACAAACTAAAAGTAGTGGCATTTCTGTTAATTCCCATAGAGTCATCTGCATTTATTCCCTGCTTTGTTGTTATTTAACCTGTTTGTACTATTTATACATTTGAATGTCATGAGTTTTAATCTGATCCCAATTACATCCTAGTAAATCATGACTAACCTTGGAGAAATCAGAGGTGTTCTGGGGAGTTAGATGCAAGCATGATTTTCAAAATCTTTCTCCCCAGTGAATTTTCTCTTCCCCTGAGGATCCAGGGAATGCATGCAGGCAGTTTAAAATCTGGGAATTAGACTCCTTGCAGTGTCTCAATCCAGTCTGTTTTACTCTTCTGGGTGTGTGTATTAATAGTCCACTCCTGCATAGAATTTTACCCAGTAGTAAATAGATTTGCATGGGGCTGTAGATTGTTGTGCAGCCTGTGACCTGTTATTTGTAAACAGAGAGACAAACCAAAAGGTGACTGTATATATATAGACATATACATATGCAAATCTTTCCTGCAACTTTGCTCACACCTTGAATTGCACAGGTATAATATTGGCTGCTGCTAAGACATTGAGATTCAGTGGCTTCGAGTCCTTAAGCAACAACTCTGAATTGTACAGAAATCATCAGTGACAGGACTAGTGTGTGCAGGTGCTGGTGCAATTTTCTTCCACATGACTTTGCCAGTGCTGAAGGGCTCCTGGTATTCCAGCTCCGGATTCCAAGCAGACACAGTGTCATCTAGAGGAGAAAGTATGGCCTTGCACATTGAGATATAGAGGGAATATATTTTTTATTGGACCAGTGTCCGTACTGTTGCAAACTGCAGTTTTCCCTCCCTCATCATCTTTCTGGGTTATGTGTGTATGTGGGTGTGTGCATAGGGCATGACATGAAGGTCTCTTGGGAAACTCCTTTGTGATAAACCATAAAGAATATCTCACTGATTTGGGTCATTTATGTCTTTCTATTATCTCCTTCTTATTTCCTTCTTAGGAGCACGGCAGGCTAACAGTAACTTTTAATACTTCAGTGCCCGGTTTGAAATGTAGAAATAGCTTGGATAGTGAATTATTCCTTTGTAATTGGAGACAAGAGCCAGCAGGAGCCAGAAGGAGGAGATTGGCTTGCATTCACTTTCTCCTTCTAAAGGCCCTGCTATTTCTTTGCTTCTACTGTACAGGAAGCAGACAAGCTGTTATTTCTAGTTGTTGAGTACAATAGGGCTTAGAAGAAATGTGTTGGGTTTATATTAACCTCCTGTACTGAAAATCTTGGCAGAGTTAACTCAGTTCTGTACCTTTGCAAGACGTGATAGATAAATGAATTATTGAGCAGTTCACTGCACAGGAGGTTTTTCAGTCCTGCTGTAGAATAAAAGCACTTTTCTGCATGGGCATTTTGGGTAGCACAGAGGCATCGTGCTGGTTTTGGCCAAAGTTTCCTTGTGCATGTTCCTGCTGTGCAGCCTCTTCTACTTTTGGAGAGCCAGTATAATTTGTCCCCACAGATGGATATACTTATTTTATAAGGCACCCAGACAACTCTCTGGCATTTATACTTAATGATAGGCATTAGGAGAACATTAAACATAGTGGTCCTGGGGTTAGTTGCTTGATTGCGTCTTAGGATTTCATGCTGTGTAGGAGGGGGAAATGAGGAGTAACAATAACACAGCTTTAAAATACGCTCTTCAGTTAAAGTAAGAGCAGTTCCAAAAAGGCTGTCGTGTGGGAGAGGCTTGACACAAGCCTGGCAGGAAAGGTGATCTCAGTCCAAAGTCGATTCCGCCCAGGTCTTTGAAGATAAGCATCCATGAGCAGGAATAATTTTGCATGAGTGAATTCTTCCACAAGAAATGCAGCTGTCAAACTCATTTGGAGAGCATTTCTTCAGATGCAATCAGTTGCCTCCAGGCTTTGGAAACAGCCTGTTATTTAGACATTACCCCACGGGAAAGTGGGTTTAATAGAAGCTTTGTTTAAAAGTATTTGTTTTTACCAAGCCCAGCAATTACAGTCAGAGCTGTCCTAGGACATGCTAGGATCACAGGAGGCATACAAAGGTCACAAGAACCTTTGGTTTAAGAACAATAAAGCATGTGGCACTACTAGTACAAACAAAACTAAACCATAATAGAGGATAAACCTGACAAAAACATCCAATTCGAGTGCCAGTTTCAGGCACTCCGGTTTACAGAGTTTCAGGGTCCCCACTGGGGACATGGAAGGTTTTGAATCTGCATGAGAGGAGGAGAAACTGCAACTCCAATTTGCATGCTTCCCATTAATAGAGAACAGGTCTCAGTTCTTCGTGCCACTAGATCTCACCTCTGCCAGGTATCTGCTTTTGTCAGGTGTTGAATTCATGGCATTATGTAGCGTAAGTGTCCTGCTCTACAGCAGGACATATGAGGAACTCAACAATAAAACTAAATTCTTATAAGATGACTGGGCATTTTAAATATTTTTTCTTATTAGAAGCCACAGAGAGTTTTTAAAGGTTTGGTTTGGCTCAGCAAGTGTGAGTTCTTCTTGCAAGAAACACCTCACATATTAACTGACACAAAACCAACTCCAACTTACATTTAGAGGACATGAGTAGGAGGTGGTATGGGCATTTCTTTGGCAGAGTTATTAATTGTTGAATTTATAGTAAGGTTAGACATAAGGCTGAGATGTGCTAAACATGTGCTGATCACTTGCAACTTCAGTTGCATGAGGGGCAGTTTGCAGGTTTTCATACCTCTCTGGATTGGATCTTCCAAAACCAAGACTGTTTTAGAAGGTTGCATTGAGTCATTTTTGAGACGATTTGATGATTGGTTCCTGAACTGGGAACTTTTTTGCCCAGACACTATTTATGCTTTCACTGTGTAGTAGACGGGATTCAGTCACTGACTCCATAATATTTACACTCATAAGAACAGCAGACCTGACTTCCAGTCTTCAACATCTGATACATCAGTTCATTTTCCTTCAGAATCCTCTACCATCCAGCTATCCCTATCCTGAGCACACACTAATGGCTTGTAAGACTCACTCTGTGTTGGCCACTGCACATAATCATAATTATGCAGGTGATTTCTGAGAATTTCTGTGGGGTGGACTACATGCAGTAATTCCTGCAACAGGCTGATATTTTACTATCCAGCACTTTCCTATGCTGTCATTGTTCAAGGAAAAGTAGATACCTGCAGAAGGGATGGGGTGGATTGGTTCAGATCCTGATACTCAGAGGCATCTGACTGGGATTGACAGGAGTTAGTTAATAACATTTCATGAAGGTTCTTTAATTGTTGTGGGTGGTACACATATATCTTATAATCACATGTATTATTCCTGGACTGGTGTATTCCTGTAGATTAATAGATACACCAAACCCATAGTGCCTTACTGATAGCAAGCTAATTGATAGTGGGTTAGGGGTTGTGCTTAGCATAGGACAAACCTCACATTTTGGGAAAAGAAGAAAAGTAGAGAGGAGAAATCCTATTAAGTCTTGTCCTCCACTAACACCGGACATACTGCACATCAAATCCTCTGCTTGTGTGTTAATCACCCCACTCATTAAGCAGTAGAAGCTGATTAAACAAAAGTCACTCAGAGGGTCTGATGATGGAGGTTGTGTTAAGTTCCAAAGCAGATCAAATTAGATGACTGGATAAGTATTAGCATATATTAACATTAACTAGCCCCTTCTTTTGTAAATATTCAGGCAACATCTTTCTGGTGCAGCCCAAATCAGGATTTTAATCATATTTTCGCATGATCAGTTCACTTATGTTTCAATATTGCAGGCCTGTGGCTGCAAAGTAAGAGATGACACCTCATTAAAAATCATGAATACGTTAGGTAGATGCTTGATAGGCAGATTGTCCTTTCTAAATCAACGTGCATGGGATAGTTAGAGCTACATTTTGTGTTGCTATGAGATTCAGGAGTCATTGAGATCTAAATCCAGTGACCTAGAGATTAGACGTGTTCAGTGTCCCGAGTCATCCGAACCCTCTGTTATGTGAGTGATGTATTAATGTCAACACTGCTGCACTTCAGGGCAGGGGTTATCAAATCTTGCAGTGTCATTTCAGGTTCCAGCATTATGAAAACCAGTTGTGCCAGTTCAGGTGCTCTTAGGTAACCCATATACAGAACTGCTTTTCACAGTGTTTTCTGTACTGTTTCTGACGTGATGAACATTCAGGGATCCTACTAATATCTGTGGAAGCTGGATGTCTTCTGCCCCTTTGTAAAGGAAAGGAGATGCTTCTGGCACTTTCATCACAGACCACTCACCTGTGAGGGATTGTCAGGAGGAACACTTCACACCTTTATACACTTCAGGAATAGGACTTTCTGATGGGGGTTGCTCACAGGCAAATGAATAGGAAGCACTAAGCAGGAATAAAAATAATCATCTTCAGTAAAACTTCTTTCATTGCTTCCAATATGAGAATATTTTTGTGTAATCACCATCACCCTCCATTTGTGTCACCTTTGCCAGTGTATCCGTAGTAACAGGTCAGTATTATCCTTTGTAGCAATGAGTCCCCATGTGTTGCAAAATGTAAAAAAAAATAAGAAAAATTACAAAATGCAGCTATTGGCATGTGCAGGCAGCAAAGGAGGGGAAAAAAGAGAGCAGTGATAAAGCTTTATCATTTCTTTCCTGCAGAAGAAATTCAAATGCACTCTACCCTATCAGTTTTAGGCAGACAGATGACAGATGCCTGCAGACTAGAAAGGCTCAATAATATTGCATTATTATTATGACTCCTTTAGAGAGGATAACATTTCAACTATTAAAATGACTTGCTTTGTGCTGGCTCATTGTTAACGACCCACTTTATCACCATCAGTAACCTGAACAGCAATGCTCTCACTGGGTATGGTAATCGAGAATCGATTTGCAGTCGGAGCTAAGCTGAGCTGCCACTACTGGAGTCTCAGTTGGCTGGAGATGAGGAGTGACTTCCAAGCTGTTCATTTGTTCTTCCTCCTTTAAAAGCTGGTTAGGAACAGACCAGTATCACCTCACTACAACATACCTGAATCTCTCTTACTGCAAAATAAGCCTATGTCATGCTTCTGAGATGAAACCTTATGAAAGTCCCTGTCTCTGAGCATTTGTTGTCAGACTGCAAGTAGTTGACTCAGCCAGTAACTCCTGACTGGTAAAAAGGGCTGGGAAAACATCTTCCTGGGAGAAAAAAATCTTTTTGCACCATTACCCAAGGACTAAATATCCCTGTGACCGGATTGATTGCTGGGCCCATCAGAGAGCTCAGGTTGCTTGGCCATGCTGTACACGGAGGATCACAGACTACTACCTGATGTTGCTGATGTTACCCTTCTAAACCCAAATGCTTTTTTTCAATCCATCTCACTATTAGGGATCAGTCTCAGCACCGAGCCTCTGTCACTGTGTTTTAAGCACAGCAATCAAGCAGTAAACATTGCAGGCTTCTCAGATAACTAAATCTAAAACATAAAGGTGGTTCTGAAATCAGATTTAGGTTGTCTCCAGTCCACTGTATAACTTGTGTTAAGAAAGTGAGGCTGGTTAACTGCTGCCTCTAAAGAGAAACAGAAATTAGGGGTGTCTG
Organism: Pseudopipra pipra; assembly: GCF_036250125.1. NCBI lineage: Eukaryota > Metazoa > Chordata > Aves > Passeriformes > Pipridae > Pseudopipra > Pseudopipra pipra. The sequence goes on from NC_087563.1 coordinate 13,346,051, forward strand.
TTTTTCTACAACAAGAGATGTGCTTTGAAATCTGAATGTCCCAGTCTTAAACCTCACAGATAATCTCCAGAACAGCATGTTACAAATATATGTAATCTGCATTCTTGACCCCAAACACCCTTTAAATAACACCCTCTAAATACTCAGATCTGCTCTGGCCATGACCCTTTAGATTCATGCTTAAAAGGATCTCAAGAGATCCTTTAATTCATCTACCTGCCCTCAGACACAGATCCATTCCCTCTTCTGAGCAGAGGTTGCAAAGCTTCCAGGCTTGATGTCACTGAGCACCTCAAGGGTTCTGCTCGAAGAATCAGGGAGAACAAGTGCTTTCTTTGTTATTTTAGTGTGAGTGTTTGGGTTCTTCTGAAATGCACAGAAAGTATTATCAGTACCCTCTTGTCCTTATAAAGGTCAGAGAGAGCATGACAGTAGTTTGTACAGCAACAGAGTGAAAGAGCTTAAATTACCCCTTAGGGCACTGAGAATATGGTCTGAACCATAACTTAACACAGCTGAAATTCCTCCCATACTGCAAAAGAAGGAAAGATGTTGCTACCTAGTGGTGACTAACTGTCCTATGGAATACCATCCCACCATTGTCAAGGTCAAAGTGGGACCAGGGCAAGGTCAAGCCACAAAAAAAACCACTAGTGAAACTGGCCACTACAGAAATCATTCCATCTATAGGGTGCCTCATGGAGAGGAGTCACAGTCTGAGCTGCTCCAGTTGTTGTCAAGTCTTTATTTCATACTGTCACTAGATAGATACTTTCCAAAGCACTAGAGAAGAAGAAAGTCACTGTTCATAATTGCTCATTACAAATTGTTACAGCTCTTTGATTACAGACAGTGAACCAGTCTTTAAACATTGGCATTACTAGGTGTATTTATTGCATATTAATTAGTGCACATGCATGCATTTGAGATTACTGAGCATCTTCTCCTCAGGATATTAGACTTCCAGAGAAGCTGCTCACCTCAGGCACAGATATCCTGCAGTAAGCAGATTCCCACTGGGCAAAGCTCATTAATTAATGAGAAGTTCTGGATTAGCATTTTGAAGCCTGGCATGGAAGTGGCCAGCTAGGAGCAGCTGAATGAAAATTAAACCCGACTGCCTCATGACAGCAGGACACAGCTGCATGCTCTCCATTTCCCTTCTGACTTCTCCATTCCCCTGTGAGGATATTCAGCTTCAGCAGAATCTGTCAGGCATTCTTTAATTTGCTTCAGAAACTCCTTGTAGTGCCTGTTAGAACTGGGGGGAGAAGGGGAACTTGGCAACACAGGGAATGGTAGTGTCAGAGGTGACTAGAAAACACTGTCAGTCTTAAGACTGTGTTAGCCTGGAGACCTCAAGAAGATTTTAAGCTCCTTAATGGGAGCAGTCTTAAAGATGGTATTATTATAAAAGTGTTCACAAGGAGAAAAGCCTTCTGTTGCACAGAACTTATATAAAGCTGAGTAAGCTTTTCTGAGGGGTAAAGCAAAGGAAGGGTTGGCAACAAAATAGACCTGCTGGAAACCACTGTGGGGTCCTTGGTAGGGAACTTTTGAATGCTGGTGAGAAGGAGGTGATGTGGGATTTATGGATGCCAATCACAAAGGAAGTATTAGATCCTGGTAGTTCTGTGTACACACCAAAAGATGCACTAAACAATATTCTGGGCTGGAGTGGGGTGACATAGCCTCAGCTTTGGTTTAGGAAGACCATTGTCCCACTGTAGTCAATGGAGAGAAGTTCTGAGAGCTCCTCAGAGCCCCTCTTGAGCCTCCTTGCACTGGCCAAGACGAAGTTTTATGCATATTCCCCAAAGTAATCTCATATGCTCATGGATTGGCCACCTCCTTAGATGACTACTGGGAGAAGGCAGTGGTCACCTTCTTCTTGTCTATTACTCTGGTTTTATAAAAGGCAAATTTAAAGTTTCAGGGGTTTCAGACAGACTCATTCCTTTTGTCCCTCGTCTTGGAATCTCAGCTTTCATGAACACAGGTGGAAGATGCAAATTTCCCTGTGAGGCCCTGGTAAGTATGTTTGTATCAACATAATGACAACTGTTCTTGTTCAGCTCAGGAGCATGACATGGCTTCTTCTTGAACTGTAAGCAAACATCTCAAATGCGGATTTGAGAGTTTTCTGTTATGACTCTTTACTCTGCTTAAGGCATTACACTGCACACTCTGCCTCAGTACCTTGACTAAGAGGAAATCTCAAATCAGACACACAAGTGACGCAGTCAAACCTCACGTCACACAGCCATTGTCTAAAGGGTTTTCAGTTTAAGCAGAGAAGACAGATTAAGGGTAGGAAAACGATTGCTTTTCCTTCTGTATCCCTCTATTGATTCTGTCAGACAGAAAAAAGAAAACCTCGACTGACCTAAAACCCCATGGACTCTAATATCAGACCAAGGGAGACGAGGACTTGGTGAGAGCCATGGCCAGGTCTGGGATGTCCTCTAGTGGCCAGCACGGCACAGTGGGAGCTGGAGAAAAGGAACAGCTTTCTGGAAAGAGGCAGATAATAGCTTTCCTAAGCATTGCTTTGGCTTCCTGCGGAGAGAAGTCTGGAGAGTTCCAGATATTTTTATCTGTTGTTAAATTCAGCACAGAGTTGCCATTACGGGCCTCTCCGAGAGCCTGATCGCTCACAGCGTGAATCCTATATTGCAACACTGAATAAAGCAAAGTACTTGCCATGCCTGCAAGAAGGAGAGAGATAATGCTCCTACATTTCCATAGAGGCTGTAAAGCAGATCTGAAAGTACTGTGGTGCCAGGCTTCCCTGGGTGCTTTGAGCTTAGCAGGTGTGCAGGCACGGAGCTCTGGCTCCATGTGAACACCTCCCCACTTCGAGATCAAATAGCGCAGGGGCAGGGAGTCTGAAATGAGGCCTCATCTCTGAAGAGGTTGGATCTTGGTCACACACATGAAGCAGAAAGTTCGAGGGAAGTTCACGGTAAAACTTGGGTCACAGCAGTACACTTCACCTGAGTTGGGAAGATAGATTTAGTCTCTGCCAATTTTTAAGAAGCCTTATAGTCAATTCAAGTTGCCAAGTGTTGAGAAACACTGTAAAATTCAGTTGGTGGCACTGTCTTAGAGGAAAATGATGAACGACTCTGGTGTTATACTTCTTCATAAGAAAAGAAATAGATGCAGTGTGAAGAAGCCAAGACTTATTTTTCACCCAGAGTGCTTAAAAATTAGTTCAACTTCAAGTAAATGTTCCAGTCAATTTGTTTTTCCACTACCCAACCCGCTTTGTTAGTAATGCAGGAGTAATAGAAAAAATATATTGACAGAACTGTATCTGCAGAATACAGAGCAAAGCCTGCTTGTGCTCACAGGGAAGACTATTACCGATTGCTGCAAGAATGTTTCTCAAAATGGTTTATAAGGCATCAGCAAGTCTTTAATTTAACTGTATGCCATTATTACATGCTGAGTGTGGTTTATTATTGTGCTAATAAACCATAAAGAAGACTCTATAACTTCATTACCACAGTCAATTGCCATGTGCAGTGTTAATTTGCCAACAGATCATTAATTGCCGGTACTCACTGCAATGGAGACATAAAGCAAAACTATTGGGCAGAGTTTCTTTTCCAGATTCTGTTCTGCTGACAGCAGTAAGACTGAGCACACACAGAAGTAGCTGTGATTTGCCAGTAGAAAGGCTTCTGTATTCTGATTTGAACCTTTAAAAATGCATGTTTTACACTACCCAAGGATGTCACAAGTGTGGCTGTTCTGGGGAGTATCATTTTTCCATAGAGAAAAAAACAAACCAAAATACCTCATTTGGCTCAAGTAATTTCTTCAACAGAGTGCTAAACTGCATTGTCATATTGGGTCTTGGGTGGTCTGCTTTGTATATAAAGTTGTTTTGAGTCCTCTTTGGCTACCTAATGGACAGTAGCACGTGCATATATAGTCTATGTTATGGACCCCTTGGTGGCTGGCAATATGGGGCCTTGCCCATCAGCAGACAGACAAGTTAAAGTGCATTGGGGAAGCTTCTGGAGTAGGAAAATGCAGTTTAATGTTGACAGAAATAAAGATGTTTACATCAGTCCAGCAAAGAAAAATAAAACATTTAAATTTTGGGATAGTGAAAATGACAAAACACCCACAAAAATCTCTTGTTCTGTGAAAAGTTCATCTTTTTCCTGATTCACAATGAACCCAAAAACTGGAATTTTATCTGGGGATGAAATTCTAAATTGTACTCTTCTGCATCTGTGGAACTTTTTCCAGTTTCAGAGCAAAAAGTTAATGGTCCTGATGTTGCATGTAATGATCCTGATCCTGTATGCGGTGCAGATCTCACTCTTAATGATGCCATTAAAACAGGGAATTTTTTAATGCTCACTTTCCCTGGAGATATGCAACCCCACTCCACTTAGGTGCAAGAAGGGGTTTATTAAGCCTCACAGGAGATGTTCTTTAAATTCCTAACTAAACAGCTGGCACACTAATGTCCTTTTGCAAAAGTGTTCTTAGACTTTATTATCTAGAAATCTGAAAGGTTATAAGGTGAAAAAAAAATCCTGCCACAGTCAATGTGGGATGTTCCTTTCCTTATATACCCTAGAGGATTAATATTGTGGGACTTGATACTGTAATACAGACATGTTAGAGTACTCTGCAGCTCTCACCATCCAGAGATGGCCCTGGCTCTTGTTCTGGGGAAAGAGTTGATGTCCAGCTGGGAAGTTTCTGTGGTTCTGATGACAAGGTGGTAATGTAACACCATGGTCAGCTTTACCCTGAAGCATGTTTCTAATTAGTAGGAATAAGGCAAGGGGAAAAATACAAGTGAGAGAGTGCTTGAAAGTTTAAGGGCATTAATTGCCTCCCAGCTGTCAGGGTAGTAATTAAATTCATCTTGTTGACTTCAGCTTTGTTGCGATTATATGAAATTAATCTTCAAACACACTGAAAGCTTCATTTTAGTGCTGAAACCAGCAAATCCTAAACAATATGCAGAGAAGCATTGGCATGCATCTGGCAGTCACCCAACTAAAAATGTCAAGTTAGAGAAACGTGAATAAACTTTTCTCACAGTTTGCTTTAACCCATTATTTTTTCCCCTCTTTATTCTCCTGACCAGGCTATGTCCATCTCTCTGGAAGAGCAGAAGCTCAGCTGACAAATCATTTGAAGAAGTCACAGAAGTCCAGTTGTGATTCTTCTCCCATTCCTTAGCTGAAGCTGGATTAGGTGTAAAGGATTACTTGGAAATTTCAGCTCTCAAAGAACAAATCCTTCCTGCTTGTTAACTTTTGATTAGTGCTGTCAGCCTCCCGGTGCTATGCATCACACACAATTAAAAGCAGTTTCTGCCCCAGAAAGCTGGAACTCAAACTCCCTGCTTAGTATGCAAATGCATTACCTGACTTGTGCATATGTGTCAAAAATTTATGCATCAATGTAGTCAGTGAAAGCTTGCTATTAACATCAACTAGTACACTAAGCCCTTTTTATGTGAGTGAGGTGTGCATAAATATATTCATGCATTTTACATCCCTACTTTCGTAAAAAAATGTCATTTTTCCATGAATATATAAATACCCTTGTAACTGCACTTACTGAATTAATTAAATGATGTTCACTCTTAAGCAGTGATGTACCAAGAAATAATCGATTGGGTGGTCGTTTACATCTAGGCAGAGATAATGTTTATTATCTCTGCTTTTAGCTGCTAGGTTCTGCCTAAGAGAATTTGATCAAATTGCCAGCATGATTTAAATTTTTATATATTGATGTCATCTTTGAGAAGCCAGCAATCTCAGTAACAAAAACCTGCAGCAGGAATCACCGACTTTACAGGGTATGAGATAATCAGGTACCCCACAGTGTGCAAGACCTATGTGGAGAAAATAAACAATGAAATCTATATTGTGTGGACAAGAAGTGCAGAAGAGTGGCAGAAGTCACTAGTGTTTTCTCTCCTGAATGTGGACACTCAGTATTGCTGAGTTACATCCACTGAACAAGCATCTGCAGGTGAACTGAATGCCATAAATTCCTGGGCTGCAATCAGTGCTCCCTTGTACCTGCTTTAACAATGGAGGATCCCCTTTCTCCTACCCTTGGAGCAACCAGTTGGTACAGGAAGAGAAGTAGGATGAAGTAGTTTATAATGCTGAATTTCCTATACCTTGGTCTTCAGTAGAAATATTCACTAGCCACTGTAAAAGGAGGACACTCACTGGTCCCAGAGGTGTTGCACCCTGTGAAAGGTACCTGGAAGCAGTGTGTCATATGGTAGGGAACACTGGGAAGTACTGGGATCTAGCTAGGTCCTCTCTGACTCCCCAGAAACTTTGCTAGGGTGCATTACTCCACGGTCTGATTGACTGACAACTGTAGTGTCCTCTTATCTGGATATTCATCCTCACTTCTTCGTAGCACCTATCTGCTTCTCTACCTGGTCAAAGGCTACAACCAATACCTGCCTCTTCATGCTGTGTGCCAAAGCTTCATAGGATTTCTCTGGGGATAACTATTTGACATCAGTCCAGATGATGGAGAACACTACTGACTCATTTTACCTTCAAGAGCCTCGTTCAGTCCTGTGATGCTGTGTTACAACATATAACCTCTGTTCCTTGCCTCTAATACAGATTATGCTGTACAAAAAATGTCAGCTGATAGAGGGCAGAGCTCAATTTCCAGAGCTTGTATTAAAAGGAAAGGGTTTGCACATGATACCAGCTACTGGATCCAAAGCCTGGTTGTTGATGTGGCCAACCTGCTTTCAAAATTGGTTTTCCTGACTAGATATTGCCTTATAGTCCAAATTTGTAGAAGTACCAGTACAGACTGAAAAGCACTGGGGTATTTTGACTCTTCTGGCAACCCAGAAGTCTTAATGAGCTGAGAATAGCCATGATGAATTTTATTGCCATTGGCTGTACATCTAACAAGCATCGGTGGCAGCTTCCAAGCACATGCTTGTGTTCTAGCTGAAGGCAGCTCTTGGCCTTGCTGTTTGCAGCTCCCCCCTGAAGGGAAGAGCAATGAGGAATTACTGCCAGCATGTGTAATATTGCAGGACATGAATTTCCATCAGCAGAAAGAGATGGGACTGGTATCTCAGATAAATCTTCTTTACTACATTGACTGCATCATCCAGAAGTTTTCATTTGGATTTCAATGGGAAATTAATACGTTATCCATACGGGTTTGAGCAGCACTAGATCTCTAGGTAAACTTCTAAGGCAGGGATGATAGTAAACTACTAGAGCTTTGCGAAAATCAGTTCAAGTCCCAGTATCAAAGAAGTTCAGGTGTGCTCTCTTAGGTCATTCTGACCCAGCTCCTGCCCCTGAAATTCTGATGTTTAACTAGGGTGTCTAAGGACCCTAATTGTTGTATGCTCTCTCTACAACCTGTGGTTAGAAAGAAGCCTGTAAAAACAAGGATTAACCCACCTAAGGTTTGCAATATGGAAAATTGAAATAAAGATTGTAAGGCATGCTGTGGAGAGTGAGGGTGCTGAGGGACGACAAGCCACTGCAAAGTTTGTTTTCTGAAGGAAATGCTGGAGTTCCTGGAATTCATTGTGCCAAGACCTGCTGGGACCTTGTTTAGTAGAGCTTGCCACAGGAATCTGGATGGTTTGGGTTCATCAACTAAGATACCTAAGAAAATAAATTGCAGGCTCACGATACAACCTAACGACTGATTTTATGACCAAAACTAATTTACCATTGTTCCTCATAATTTGACTACACTCAGTTGAAAGTCATCTGGTAGATGCAGTCATCACATAAATTTCCCTGGGTTATAATTCTGAAATCTTATACCTACTCCACAGATAGGCTTTTCATCCACCCTTACAGTCTAGTCCTCCATCCCAGCAGAGGAGTGTAGCCATGGTTTGGGTTTGCAGTAACACAGGCTACCCCATGTTATTCATAAAGGTGAATGAATGCTGTTACCAAATTCCTGCTGAGGCATCTGAGGCCTGGAAGAAAGCAGTCCTCTGCCACCTTCCCATCAGTTCTGACTTTCTGTGCTGCCAGAAGTCCTGGAGCCCAGCGAGGCGCCTGCGGCTCCGGGGTCAGCACAGCACAGGCAGGAGCAGACTCTGTGCAGCTTGTCCTTCCTGGAGCTGGCAAGATCTGCACTGCAGATATATCCTGGGATCTTCTGGTTGAGGATCTTAAACACAGATTCCCTCTTAGAAGATTTTTCCTACCTTTCTCATTAGAAAACAGGAAAATTACTGACTCTAAATTTAACCCGAAGCTTAACTCTTTAACACCAATTTCTTTCAGAACTATTTATTTTAGACTTCTCTATTATATTTTGAGCAGTGCTGACAGGCGATAGTTCTGGAATAGTGAAATGTCTTGCAACCATGGTAACGCAATGTACTCACTGGAAAGTTTTCTGATACTAAAAGAATTAGTTTACCACAACCTCACACATTAGGCTTCCTATGATATTCCAAGGCTTTTTGTTTAAAAGCACAGAACCCTTTGAATGATCAGATAACATTGCAGAGAATCATGCTACACAACATTTGCCCCTGCAGCACATGAAACAAGCCCAAAGGAATCTCCTTAGGAAAGCTGTCAAGCTGGAAAAATTGGAAGTATCATCATTAAAGGGTTCTTTTCTTCTATTCTGGTGCAGAATTCCCTTGCTTCAGATACAAATACAGGTAATAAAAAGTGGTTTTATAAATACATTAACAACAAAAAGAGGGATAAGGAAAATCTACATCCTTTTTCTTCACTGAAAGGGTAGTTAAGCATTGAAATGGGCAACTGAGGGAAGTGGTGGAGTCACCACCCCTTGAAGTGCTCAAGAAATGACTGGATGTGGCACTTGGTGTTATGGTTTAATTGACAGGGTGGTGTTTGGTCAAAGGTTGGATCTGATGATCTTGAAGGTGTTTTCCAATCTTAATGAGTCTACGATTCTACAAGCTTTAACTTAGCAGCAATCTGGTTTGATTTGTAAAGAGAGACAGAAGCCCTACCACTGACAGCAAGAAGCAATTCCTCTCCTCTTTATCACCTCGCCACCCTTTCTCCCACTGGGATAGGAGAAATCACTGCTACCTCCACTGTAAATATTACACACAATTTACCTCTCTCCATTATCTCTGTCTCTCTCCTGAATTTATATCTAATCTTACTCTTTTTCTTCTGTATTATGCCAAATTAAAATCTCCTAAGTGCATGAAAAATGGTGACTGTAATGCCTGAACAAAAATTAATAAAGCCAGGAGAGAACATGAAATCAATAATCTGATTCTGACAGCTTGCTTTGTCTCTGTGGCCAGGCTATAAGGATGTACTAGTGTTTCCCTCTGTTTAAAATTAATTGAACTATTTTATCATATCAGATAAGAGTGCACTCTTTGTGCTATTGAAGTGATAATTATGACATGATAATTACACTCTGTGGCCAGCATGATTCTGTGAATGAGTCAGCACAGGCAATTAGTTTGAGACAGCAACTTTATGTGAATGTGTCCCTGCAGACAGGAGCTACAGGATAGTCTGGCTGCTTATTATTTGCTGATTCCTTATTCACAAGAGGATAAGGCTTTTTTATTTTTGTTGTGGTTTGGGGAGTGATTTGGGGGTTTTGTTATTGATTTTGTTTCCAGTTTGGATAATCCCTTTCTATAAATATACAATGGCTGCAGGAATCAGAGACAGAGAAAGGCAGCAACACAACAAGTCTATAAGGTTGTGAATTCTGAGCTCTGTGATGGTGTCCTTTGAGAAATTCTGTTTGATACCAGGATGATACGGGCTCCCTATGCCTGCTGTGCCTTAGTGTGACTCCATTAAAACTGATCCACCTCGGAGTTTTCTAAATCATCCATCACTGTAATTTCCTGCTGACAGCTCTATGCCCCTCTGAGCTCATTGAAAAGCCTGAAGAGTGTCCTGAAAGAAGGAAGACAAAATACTTGTTAGCAGAAAAGACTAGAAGCATCAAATGTTGCTGAAGAACTGCTTAGTTTTTGCAAGCTCAAAACACAAGGGATTTTGTCCCAAGCCATTTACAGTCTGAACCAGGAGACAAGGTAAGATAGAGATATGTGCAGATAACAAAATAATGAAAGAGTTTTGGAAGACAGGGAAGAGTGTATGGAAGTAAAATTGTTATATTATTTGCTTCTAGAGGGAAAGTAGGAAAGGAGAGGGTTGTTTGTTTCCAGGAGTTCTCGCCCTCTGTGATCTCAGGCGAAAAAGGAATAATTCTTATCTCAAAACACATCAGTAAATCATTGCAATAAATAATACACAGGGCAAGATACTGAAAAATGAAGAGAGAACACAATATGGAACAGCTGCTTACTAAGTGAACACCATCCATCCTGTGAGCTGATGAGACAGTGGAAGAAACAGTATGTGATCATGCAATTAATGATGATGCCTAATGATGATCCAAAAGAGCTGATTTAGGGCCACCTCTCCTTGCTTCACAGGGTTTAATTTTGCAACCTTAATTTTCTTTGACTCTGTGTGTAATTATATCTTAGCTGTATTATTCATTTATCACAACGTTTATTTCAAAGCTGCTTCCACCTTAGGCATGCAAATATGAATGTCATAAGATCAGGCCAGAACCAAGGCAGCTCAAATGGAAAGGAGATATTTTTATTCCTTGAATGTCATAGTATGTTGCCATCTGTGAAATTTCAGAAAAGGTGCCATTCCCTCATCCTAGATCCCTAGTGGATGTGATGAGCTGCAAGGAAACTGTCAGTAAAAAGGGTTTGTATATAACATATTGCCTCCTGATAAAAGGAACCAACACATCAACACATATACAGCATGTCACTATTAGGTCTGGATTTAGAGCTCAAGAGACAGATGCTCTCTCATATCTGCAGTGCTCCATTGAATTCTGCATACACTGTGAGAATGTGATTCCTGGAAAACCACAGTCTTGTCCCATGGCTTATAGGAGAGAAAAATTATGTGTCCTGTAATGTTCACAACAAAGGCATTTTTATTTACTGGGAAAGACCATGTTGGCTTGAGAATAAACCTGTGCTGTGCTTATGGCTTGCAGGTCAAAAACAAACTGGAAAGGTTGTCCCATGCAGCCTGAGTGACAACTGTTTGAGTGACACATAACAGAACTCCTCCTCAACGTGTACTGCCTGGCTGAAACCCTAAATTCAGTTGTAAGAATAGCTCGAAGATCAACGTCAATATATTTTTTTCAATAAGGAATTACATTCCTTAATGTTCCTTTGCTCACTTCATGTGATTGCAGTAACACTCTAAATATCCTCTTTCCTCTTCTTCCCCCTGACACACTGAGAAAATGCTTGGACATGATAGCCAGGCACATCTTCAGTAGCATTTTCCCATCACTTACATAACTGGATATGAATATTGATAATTGCTATCTCTGACACTCTTCTTGTTAACAGGTTTTCAACCTGCAAAAGAATCCAAAATACCATGCATAAAATCCTAAATATTAAAATTCTCAGTCTCTGCCAAAAATAATATTTCTAACTTCCCAGCTTCTTCCCTTGAACAAAGAGAGGAACAGATAGAAAAAAAGAGTAGAATGAAAGAAATGTTGGCTGGAGAGGACCTCTGGTGGTGAAAAGCTCAAATTCCCATTTGAAGCAGGAATATCACCAGCAAAGCCAATAAAGCAAGCTCTTATAAAGCAGAGATGCTCCCCACTTGTGTTTTTAATTATGTATGCTCATTCACTTCACACAATAAGGCAGGTTTCTGTGTTACTGGGGAAACCACAGCCTAGAAACAGAGTGCAGTGGTACAGGGCGTGGCAGGGAGAGGAGCTCTGAGCTGTGAACAGTGGTGAACCAAGGGTGGAAAGGTGTTTTTCAGCTCAGCCCTGCTGTCCAGCTGGTTGGAGTCAGCAGAAAGGAGCATGAGCTCAGGTGCACAGCTGTGAGCCAGTGGACTGTGCCACTCAGGGCTGTTTCATGTACCACAGCAGGGACGTGAGGGATGGAGACTCAGTATGTCCCCATCATCTCTGAGTCTGTGGGACATGGTTGGAAGATCACAATAAATAGCTGGAGTTATCTGGGGAGGACCATGAGCTGTTTGGGAAGGGCACCTTTTCAGAGATGGAGCAGGAGCTATAACAGGACCCCTTTCATGTGCTCTGGTCATATTATGCCAATTGAATTGTTGCACAGGGTCCCTGCAAGCTCTGCTGGGGTGACTGAGGAATTTTCTTGAAGTAAGCACTGTATAGGGTGAACAGGAGGTCTCCTTTTGGGGTTCCTCTCCCAAATTCCAGGCCAGAGGAAGGAAGGAAGTTTTGTATGTAGGACTGTGGAGACACTGAGAGAGCTGCCCTTTGCAGAAAAGCCCTGAAGGCCACCATGGCTCACACAAGTCCCTGGCCTCCTCTGCCCTCTGGACTTCATTCCCATATTGCTGGATGAATGCTGTATTCCTTTCTTCAAGATCAGCTGTGCCCTCAGAGAAGCATTTCACCTCTCATGCACAGAAGGATAAGGCATGAGAAATCATGGGGTTTATGGATAAGGAGAGATCCTTTCCATGTGGCTACCACAGAACATGTAAAAGGGACCAACTCTGGCAATTTCAACAACTTGTTTCAGATTTTAGGGCAATAGTTCCATTGTAGAAAAGACCTTGCCCCATCATATAGACCTTATGAATAAAGATTCGTTCATCCCTATGAAACTCTATGCAATGACTGTTCAGATGGCATTGAAGTAGTGATTGACAGTAGCTAAACTTCTATGGTTATTTCCAGCACAGAGCAATGAGTCTGACAGTGGCAAAAGGGTTGTATAGTATCTTGAAACAAGCGGGGAGAAGAAAATCAGCATTCATTTGCTGAACTGAGTTTTTGGCCAAGATTTTGCTACTGAGTAAGTGACTGATGTTACATGTCATTCATTGATTGCACCAACATATGTTTTACTGAGAGTGACAGTAATGCTGAAAACATGGGAGTATCAAGATGAGAACCAAAATGTCTCTACACAGGGGTAACGTTTAATAGAGCAACTGATACAAGTGGAACAAAAGTAAGTTAAAAAGACTATACTGAAAAAGAAGCAGTACATTTGGAACTGTACAGCTTGTGGCTATTTGCTCTGAGTTTAACTTACTGTGAAATCCAGCCTGTATCTTTGATCAAAGTTCCCCAGTTCCTCTCATTGTGAGCAAAGGGAAACAGGACATATGGCCCCAATGATACCCTGCATGGGATTGCTGGAGAACCAGCAAAATAATCTGAGCTTTCTTTGTGCAGTTTGAATAACAATTTTTAAACAATTTATCCTACAATGACATCTGGTGGTTGTTTTCCTTTGACAGGAAATTCTTGCAGAAGTATCCTGCCAAGAATTGCCTGAGGATGAATATTCCCGTGGCAATAATTAGCTGGGGTTCTACTTTTGGGGAAAAGTGCAAATGTATTAGCAAAATTGAACACTTTTTCAGTTAATAAACAGCACATAGATCCTCCTTGGAGACAGCCACTGTGGCTAATTGTCTTGTTGGAGATTATGTGATGGTTGAATATCCAGTGGAGAAGCCACTGGTGCATCTGGAAAATGTACTGGTTCATTCTGAGAGCAGCCACTGTTCAGCCCATGAACATGCTGTGATTTGTCAGACATCAGAGCCCCCCTGTACCCATTTTGGCAGCAGAAGTTATGAGTGCACTCAGGAGCAGGGCACATCTCTGTCAGCAGCTGAGCTGGGGTGCTGAGTACTCTGCAGAGAGAGAGCCCCAGGTTTGTAAGCAATGAGATGACAGCAGGGTGGGGACATCCAAAGGCAGATTGTCTCCCCCAGACAGCCCATATGAAAGTCCTAAAAGACAAAATGACTCTCAGTTGCCTCTCTCCTGGAGCTGGGCACTGTGCACTGACTGGAGAATACTGAGACCCAGTCCCTGCTCCTGGCTGTAAATGCCTTCCTGGGAGCACTCACCAAATCCATGACAATCTGTGGAGCTTCCCCTCTCCTCCTCAGTGCTGCTCACATCCCCACGGCCAGAGCATGGTCCTTGGATGCTTGTCCCTGTGGACGTCAAGGTGGACACTTTGTGGCTATCACAGGGGATCTCCTGGCCACCAGGTGGAACCCAAGCCATGCCTGTCTTCTCAAAATCTCACTGTCAGAGGCTCCTTTCAGAAACCTGTAGGCAACTCAGTGCTCCTCTTTCGTGGGGTTGTCTGTACTGGACAGGCTGCTGGGGACATTTGCTGCCCTGTCAGAGGAGAACTCAGGTCAACAGGGGGAATTGCCCAAGGGAAAGTTTCAGAGGCAGCAGCAAGACGTGGAGTTTTAAAACTAATTTCTCAAAACAGACATTGGAAGAGGAAACTGAGCACACAGAGGATACCATGTGGAAGGAGAAACATGAATGAATTTCACGGACTTTGATCCATAGTAAAGGAACGCAATAGGGTAACAACTAAGCCCTGGCAGCTGTTGGTGTCAAATATTGCCTTGTTATTGAGGAAAATAGCAGAGAACTGCTGAGCTTGGTCTATAAAGGTCTCAGTCATACTGTCAGGATCCAGCTCTAGGCTGGATTTCTCTCTGATACTCATCATATTCAAGCCCAACATTATTCGTGAATATAATTGAATATTCAAACTAAATATTGAATATTCAAACTAAATTCTTCACTGTGATATCCTCTCACTACATCCTCAAAGGTGTTTGCTTTGGAAATTCACTGGTTAATGCTGGGAAGCACTAATGATTATTAGTACTGACTTTTGTTTGCTACAGAATTCTTTTTTTCACTTAAATATTTTACAAAGGATTTGGAGGATTTTGTAAAATGCATGTTTTCATAAAAGTCTAAACATAATTGTGGTTTATTGGTTTTTATGGTGGAGGTTTTTTTCATTGTGGCCTTTTAGAAACTTGGAAACTTCTGGGAAATATATATATACATATATATATATACACACATATATACATACATATATATGTATATGTATATGTTTTTCAGTGTTTCTCCTACAGTTAGAGCAGGACCCCTCCCTTACCAGAGCAGGATGAGGATGCAAACAGCTGTTGCTGTTTATGCTCTAGGATTGTGCAGGCTCCCCCCAGAGAAGGTATATGCACAGTAGCTCATACATTTGGGACCCCTATAGCTCTGCTGCTGCTGCAGCTCTTTTCCCTTTGCTTCCCTGCCGGGACCAGCAATTATGAGCTCTCTTATTCCTCCCCCCAGAGATGAAGCCCATGAGGATCATACATGGCTAATACTCTATTGCTTGTTGACTCACAGATCAAAAATAATTTCTTAATATCTTTGTTCTCTTTAACCTACTGTTTCTCCTCATTACTGGCACTGAGAGTATATCTGTGATTTCTGTTGACATCCCTGGCTACTCAGGATGCACCGTAGGTTCCCTGCTCAGTATCACAAAATCTTTATAATCCTTACGTACTTTTATGTTTGGTCTTGCTTATTTGCAGTTTTTTCTTGCCACGGAGGTATTTCTTTCATGGTTTAACATCCTAAATATGTGAACATCTTGCACCATGATACATAAGATGCCGTAACCCAGCTCTACCATCTGTCTGCTGGTTGGAGAGTGGAGCACTGGGATGTTTCACCAGAAAATGCCACAACGTTTTGCTTCAACATCAAAATATGTGAATTTTGGTTTCTTGTCCTTTTTTTAAAATTTTGTTCTTCTATTAAAATTTGACCCAATTAGGTCACGCAACCTGAAATTAAATATTTCCTTTCTAGACCAGTGAAAACCTTCTAATTGATCTAAAAATTGATCAGAGTGTGTTTTCATTTTTCTTGAAAGGCTGTTGTCTTTATGAACTTGACTGTTAACCTCTCCCCTTGAAGGAAACATATGACTTGAAAACAAGGTGATTAGAAAACCAAGTGGATTGGAAAGTGTGTAGTTCACCTGTCTCACAGGTAGTTTCTCATGTGTAGCATTTTTTTCCTGAAATGCCCCAAGACCAAGAGCAGTATTAGGGCTCTGGCAGCTCAGCCCTGACACCTTACAGGACCTTTCCCACCTCCAGCAGCCCAGTTTTTCCCTCTGCCAGAGGTTCTGTCTTTCTAGATGAGATGGTAGAGCTGGATGTGTGTCACCTCCCCACATTTAGCTCAGCAGGCAGCAGGACCAGCTCCAGCTCCAACCTCCCTCTGGAGAGGGTTTGTGTCAGCTCAGGAATTAGCACATGTTCACTTCTGCAGCACATTTTACAGGGGCAGCAGTTTCTGACAGTGTGTTAGTGCAGATGTGACTTCAATGTCCTTCCTAGACCAAAACCCCTGGAACTTGTGCACCTTTTATGTCAGGGCTGCTAAAATAACTTGGGCTTCTTCTCTTCCACCTGCCAGACACATACAGAAATGAGTGACAGGCACGAGACAATATAAATGAATTTTTTATAATGACAAAAAGATTCCAGAGGCTTCAGGGAAATTGGCTGGATGTTGGATAGAATTAAGTGAGTATACAGAAGGGTAACAGATTGTATATGGAGATTTTTTTATATGTAAAATCACTCATCTCCACAGACATCTCTTAGTGAGAGCCTCATCCCTCTCAGTAACTAGCATCAATGTCACCATCTGCTCCCTGGTGCTGCCACTGCACAATGGCCTTGCTGTTCTCAGCCTTCCAGAAAGCCAATTGCTTGAAATACAATTTTAAAAAACCATTCTACTACTTTTCAAACAATGTCCAAAAAGAAGTGAGTAGGAGTCAAAGGTTTTAGCAGGAATGGTAAAAACACTGATAACACACTAGGCTGCTGGAGGAGAAAGAAAAGCCAGAAGTAGCCCCAAGCAGTCCAGGCAATCATTTTCCTCCCAGTGGACTGAGTTTATTTACACTTTTCCATCCTTCTGTTGAGCCAAGCTACAGCAGCTGAGCTGTCCAGTGTGGTAATTCACCCTCTACAATCAACTAAATCAGGTTTTGTGGAACATAGAGATTTATTTGAGCTGCTTTGTGAATGCAATACCTAACTCAACACTTGCCTGCACAAAACCTGCCCTTCCTGCATCACTGTTCCAGTTGTACTCTCACATTCCTCAGCAATTTGAAATTAATTCACAGTCCGAAGGTGTAGCGGGAGGTTTGCTGAGAAGTTGTTAACAGTCCCACTGCAGTCCTGGGCTCATGACTTAAGAAGTTCCATTTTCATAGGACAAAACACTTCAAATATTTCTTCACCAGCAATGTTTGAGCCTTTGGGAAAAACTCAACAAAGAAGATATTTCTTCTGAGAAATGCAGAGTTTACTTTGCAGCTATGGTTGTCACTATGTGCTAATATTGCCCAGCTAAGAAATACCTGAGCTAGGAAAATTTAGCTTTAAGGCCAAATGTCTTTGTTATCAAATAAAAAAGGGGGCAGAGCGAGAAGGGGGGGATGGGGACCCCATAAGGTTTCTGAACAGGGGAAATGTCTGATTGTCCCTAACGAAAAAATCTCTGATCTTGTTCAGGTTGGAAATGGCCACGAAGCAGCACCTCCAGAGGCTGAATTTTCAGCTTTAGATGAGTAAAATAACAGCCTGACTGAAGAGTCTGAAAGAGTAGTAAATGAACCTTCTGTCTGGATGTGACAATGAAGTGGGGAAAGGGAAGGGATTTTTATAGGTAGATCCCTGATACTGAACTGAATCTGCCAAGAAGTCCACTTCCCTTACCCCAAAAAAACAATATGTGTTTCTTCTTCCTGGAAAGTAAAAGATGTTTTGGTTTGTTTTGTGGCAAACTGAGATTCTTGTATCCATTTTGATAATCTAAAGAACATGACTAGTTCTATAAATTATTACTTTAAAGAAAGATTTATTAGCTTTTTTAGTTTTAAGTGTGCTTCTGCCTGGTCAAAGAAAGAATTCATCTGCTCAACAGGAAAATGTTGAAAGCACCTGCTCCTGCTATAAATAATGGTGCAATAATCTATGGAAAAATGGGAGGTTTTTAACAGGTTAGACTGGAAAACCCTCATTAAGGAATACTTCACAGGCTGTGGAAGTAGGAGCTATTGGACCAGACTGTCTCAGGATGACATGGGAATTGAGCTGGGCTAAGAAAAGGCCCTCAGTATTGAGCTATTGACTTGAAGAACAGAAGAGCTGCTCCCACTAAATTTGATTATGGAGCTGCTGCTTTGTTTTTAGCTCCTACTGTCGGTTTTCTAAACCTCCAAAAAAAATATGAAAGACCTCTTTTAGTTGCTGTTTCTAGTGAAACAGAAATATTTGGTTTGGTTTGAATCAAACAAAATCATACTTGTACCACCTCATAGAGCAATGATCCCTGGATAATTGTGGGCCTGTCAATTTGCATGTCCACTAACAGTGAGAAGAGTAGCCACATTAATGCAATTACACTTTCAGCAAGACACTTCTTTTCTGCAATGGGGTAACATTTATTAGCAATAGAGGCAACAACCAACTCTGTGTTGGAGGGGTAAGTCTGGGGGTGTTGAACAGGAAATTGTGCTCACTTTGTACTAACTCTGAATCACCAGGGCTTTCTGTTTCCCTGGTTTTGTTCAGTCAGAAGCACCACAGATTGATCAAGAAATTGCCAAAACTGGAAGCCTTAAATTTCCAGTCCATACATGTGATGCAGGGAGAATTTTCCCTGGATTCAGCACTGCAATTTAGCACTACTGGTAGAAAATGATTTGCTGATTAAAAAGTCTGAACTTCACAGCAGCAGCCCAGCTAATATTGCCTGAAAATGGTGCTGCACCATAGACAGACACATTGTATTGGCTGTAGGGCACTGTCTCTTCTGAAAACACCCATTTGCAGTAGTTACACAATTAACAGATATATTCCCAAATAACTCTGTGTGACTATTTCAATTTTTTTTTTTAATAATATTATTTCCTTCCTTAAAATTTGTCCAATGCATTTTAAGGCACACAATGCCTTCCAGGATGGAAAGGCAGTTGCGTTCCTCTCTGCACAAGCACCTCTACCTTGCTCTTCCTCCCCCACTGTGAGCAGTCACTGTGTCCACCTGGGAAGCCTCAGCTGGCCACATTTACAGTCTGTTTGAACCCGAGTGATTCAGAACAATCTGCCCATTAGCACTTAATTTCTCCATGGCTTGCCCAAGGCTGGCTCTGCCATAATTCCAGCAGCAGGGATGCACTTGGTCCCCAGTGTGGCTGACCGTGGGTGAGTGTGCCAGACCACAGCCCCCCCACACGGTCACCCCAGCTCTGCTCATCAGGGCTGAGTCACTGCCTGAACTTTCTGTAGTTTTTACCAGTGTCAAGCTTTGATTTTATTTCTAAAAGAATTCATTTAGCTGCATCACAAGGCACATTTCGTTTTCAGCAGAAGACAGTCAGGGAACACTCACATATATTTTTCTGTTATTCATCCTGGAGAACTTCAGTTCTCAAGGGAACTTGATGCATGGAAAGGTCAGTCAAGTCTGACCAAAGACTGAGGCAGCACAGCTCCAGAAAAAAGGTCTTGCCTAAAGATTTTGATAGAAAAACTTATGCAGGAATTAGCAAATGTTTTCAGCCCTAAAGATGGCTGTTGTTGTTCCCCAACTTTTCTGAGTTGGTTTTGGTTTATTTATTTATTTATTTATTTATTTATTTATTTATTTTGTTCATTTGTTGGACTCCACCCCCAATACTCTCTCCACTCTGCATGTGGCAGCACGTGAAGACCCTCGGTCCATTTTACAGGAGTCCCCTCTGTGCCCACCCGGGTGAGAAGAAGGGGGTGAACCCCAGAGCCACCTTACTGTATCTTACCTTACACATTTTAAGTAACACTCCACTCACAAGGTTTACTGGTAAACTATAAAAATATCCCCCAAACCTTCCATGTCAGGGTGGCACTGGGTGGCACCTGTTGGGCTGGCACCTGGGAAGAGGCACGAGGGTGAAAGGGAGGAGGACATGGGTGACAGGACAGACTCACAGGCACCCTGTGACTGCCACAGCCGTGCTGGCTTCAGAGAAACCAACCCATGAGTAATTCAGTGTGTTTTACCTTGTTGCAATGAAACAGTCATTTGCTGAGTCTCGCTTGCAGAGAAATGACTTGGAGCCACTAAGCTGTCATGCAGTATGCAGAAGAAGAAGGGATTTGGGGGATTAGCACTGGCCAGATTAATCCTGTCATATTTAAACAGCAGCTGAAGTTATTGTTGGCACAGAGAACCAATTTGGGAGAATTATCTGCCTGTTAGAGTTCAGGCCCTGCCTTCATCTCATTTTCTGACATTTCCCTATGGTCTGGCCCTCTGTGGCAACAAATAATTTTTCTGGGAGCTTGTTTATGGTGCTTTTCTCACAGTACAAATTCTTAAGGATGAAGTCATTCCCGAGACCTTATGAATGTTGTGAAAGTTGATTACTTAGACTCACCTAGGCAGGAAATTTGAAGAAAGCCAAAGTGTGTATTTAGCATCCTTATTTCCTTTCATTTCTGATGTCACTTCTAAAAATTGCTAGAATACTTTTCTTACTAGACTATAATTTTATTTTTCCTTCTTTTCCCTTCTCCTTGTTTCCATTATTAGGTATAATTTTGAGGTCAGGAGTTAAATAATATTTGTAATGACAACCAGTAGTCATGATGACTTTTTTTTTTTTTTTGAGGCTATGAAAAGCTATTTTATATTGGTCAAGAAAGTACTTCCAAAGTCCTGCTATTTATAGGGATGTGCACTGAACATGGCATTTAGGGGCATACTGAAAAAATGCACCAAAATATCCAGGATGTCAGTCCTGTTGGGACTTGTTTGGTGGGACACAGTGATCACCAGCAAAGCAAATCCTCCTCCAGCAGCATGTGTTGCGAGGTTGATCAATCTGTGCACGTGCAATAAAACCTTCATTCCTCTGGAACACCAAGTTGTGGGCATGTGCAGACACGTAGCTGGCCAAAGGCATCTGAGATGCTGCAGCATGTCCACACCTCACCAGGAACATCTGGTATCCTGCCCCGTAGCCTCAGAGGCTGCAAGCTGCTGATGGAACACTGATGAAGCTGCACTGAGAATCGTGAGGGTGCTTGAAACGAGCCCTGTTCCCTTCTGATTGCACAAATGTGCTGTTATTTCACAAATACCTCCTGCAAAATGGCCCCATTCTGAAATACTGGATGATGAGCTGTCTGCTAAATGGCCCAAATAGCAGCTTTGTATCCTGCCAAGCAATTGACAGCTTGGAAACACATCCCAGGAAGGAGAGCAGAGCAGGTGCCCTTTCTCCACGTCACAGAACATGGTCCTGAAGCAGCGGGTGATTCCTAGTGCTAACTGGAGTCCTGGGCATGGTTGCTGTTGTGCTACCCTCTTCAAATTATCCTCAGTCCATGCATTGCTCCTTTTTGCAGTTTAAATGGTCACAAGGTGGTCAAATTGAAGTTGTGCCCCAAAACCAAAGTAAAATATCAATTTATTCAGACAAAATAAAGAAAACTTGAAAAAAATAAAGAAAACTTGAAGAAAAATAAAGAAAACTTGAAGAAAGAGAAATTGTTCATTTTCTGTTGGTGGTGGTGGGTTTGGGGGGGGGGGGTGTGATTTTGTTCTGAGAAAAAGACATTCTCTTTTTTGGCTTCAATTAGAGTGGGAAAGTAGACCTATGTTCTTGATGCTTAGGAAAGAAACTGCTTGCAGGGTTTGCTCACACAGAGGGTGGAGAGCTCCCTGCCCCCAAGCTCTGGAGTGCAGAGCATCACACAGGGGAGCTCACTCAGACAAACCCATGTCTGAGCCATGGGATTTTCCAGGCCTCAGTTTTATGGCTAACAGTAAGAATATCTTCTAGAAGAAATATTATCTTTCATTTATCACATTGTGCCCAGCAGAGGGAGAAATTCCCTGCACAGTAATGGTCCTTATTTACAGGATTGTATGAAATTGAGACACTCTTCCTGAGAGTATTTGCTGCAATAAGAAGATAATCGATTTTGCAGATAAAGCATTTGCAAAGATTTGGTTTCCAAAAAGTTCTCATGTTTCATTAGCTCTGTATGTGCTGCATGGTTATTGTTTTTTTAACTTTTTTTTTCCCCCAGAAAAGTCAGATCCTTTCTATACACAAAGCTGAAGAACCACCAAATTAGCCCATGTGGACTCGGAATGAGTTGGCATTTTGCTGTCACAGCAAAACATTTGTTTTGCATCTTCAGAACTTTATCACAGCAATTCCACCACCTTTCCTGGAAAATTTGCCATTTTCCCTGCTCAGATATTGCCTTGTGGTATTTAAATAGTGTCAGGAATGGAAAGAAATGGATGCTGTTGTTAACTGGAGTTTGAAGGCATTAATTACCTCTATTTCTCTTCCATGGCAGAAGATTATTACTATCTTACAGACAGTGCAGAATTTCAAATAGGTTGTTTCTCTTTGCTGCCTGTTTTCAGCCCTTCATTAAATAATAACATCAGTGCCCTTTTTAGAATTCAACCACTTTGCCATTAAGTAATAAACAAACTACTTCTGCTCTGGGCATGCTGATCTGCATTTCCAAGACTCATCAATAATAAACACTACATCTATTCTTCTGTCAAAGATATTAAATCATGGAAGACATCTGCACAAAAATATGCAAATGAGAGTTGAATGCTCAGGAGGTGAGGAGAAGGCCAGCTCTGAGGGAAGAAGGGCTGGGATATTATTTTTTAGCAATGATAGATCAGCATCTTTAGTCCTCAGGCTCCGCTTTTTGGTACCATAATATATCTTAATACATACATCACTAGTTCTAATCCCCTTGGGTTTGTAGCATGTTCAAACACACATGGATGTCAGGTGAGACTCGTGGGAGATGCATACCAATGTGAGTGAACTTAATACACTTTATAGGGCAGGTGTTATTTGATTTCTAGCAACACCTGAGACAGAAAGGCTGAGCAATGTCGGGCATACAACCAGGAAATGTTACACAGGAATGGATAACCTCGGAGTGGTGAGACACCTCCCTGCTGCAGAGCTCAGTAACTGGAATGCTGACCAAGGGCTGCAGCAGTGCAAGTGAAACCCAGCCATCCTCATCTCCCAGCAGAGCAGAAAGAGCTTCCTGAACACATTGTGACAGGGAATATTGTGGGTTTTCATAGATGCAGTCCTTTTTGGGGTTGGCTTTGGGTTTTGTCATTTTTGCTACAATGAGGTAAATAAATTAATTAAAACAAGGTACTTGTCATTGACTTTGGAGGCAAAGCAGGAGCTTCCAGCTGCTGAATACAGTTAGAGGCAAAACCAAGTCAGAGTCTTGTCTGCAGAACTTTAGTTATTTATCATTTTCACTTTACTGAGCTTCTCTTACTAGACTTCACTTTGTCCTAGAAATCTGCATCCTGAACTATACACAGAAAAGACCTAGTTCAAAGGGAGTCTTAAATATGAGCCTGACTTTGATGTAAGCATCTTGAAACAAGTACAAATATATTTCCATGAATTGGGCTTTTATGTTCCTGTTGCATTCAAGCTGTGATGATGATTGGTTTTTAAAATGGGAGCAGTTGTGCTGAAAATTATTTAGATATCAGGTATTAGAACAATATTTCATTGCTTGAAGTAAATTTCAAATAAAATTACTAGAACATTTTTCTACATATGCAAAAAAATCAATGCATGTAACATTTTGGGTTGTTTGTGTATAAATAAGGTGTAAGTTAGATGCCACTGTTTTCTAATTTGCTTTAAACTGCCTACCTCTTTACATTTTCCTTTTCCAAGTTGCAGGGCTTTCATTGCTGAAGGTATATTTCTGAACACTCTAACAAAATTAGGATATAATCTTTATCTCTAGTTCAGTTAAAATTTTCAAAACTGTTCTAAACAATCCCATTTTTGTCATTATTTAATCACATGTTGTTCTTAAAAGTTCCTTTTTACACTTCAGGGCATTTTCAACATACAAGAGAAAAAAATAATACAATGTAGGGAGGCAAAGAAGTGTCTGGGAGCCATAAACATTGCATTCTTATAGAAGCTGAATTACTGACCCACTTTCCAGCCCCAGGAAAGTCACAGAAGTTTTTACACTTTGTTTGTCATTATTAATGGCCTTTGTTTGTCATATAAGGGAGAAGAGAGGAGGAAAAGAATTTTGATTTGTTCTTTGGAAAAATTTCAAAGCCCTCTCTGTTTTCTGTGTTTGCTCATTCTCGGTGGGTACATATCCTCACCAGAATTCTGCTGAATCTCAGCTACCTTTGAAATAAATTTTAAAGAGAAGAAATGCCTCCTCTACCACACTAATGCTTTAGTGTCAGTTTTTAGTTAAAACAAAGGCTGTAGGAACGTTACCCTGGGGAAACCCAGAGCATATGTGAGTACCAGCCTATGGGTAAGGGCTCACACAGCGGGATGGTGAATCCAGGTCAGGCTCAAACCTCTGCCCTGACAGCTCCAGATCAAATGTCTGAACCTGTTCACCACAGAAAGAGTTTACAAGCCAGACCTTTGGCCACTTTGGAATTAATTTAACAAGCGTGTAGGAATGGAGAGCTGAATCTGATGTCACACAGGCTGCGTCCTTACCCAGACTATTGGCTATTGGCTTTTCTTGGAAAGGAGCAAAGTCCTTCATTGTGCTTCTTAGAAACCCACCCTGACACAGAACAAATCTTTAGTAAGTGTTTAAAACAAGTGCATTCACAGGAAAGGTTTTGACTGCAACAACTTAACATTTTCTGATAACAGTTTGCTTCCTAATGTGGAAAAAAATACCATTTGACTGAATTACATAATTAAGCCTAATTCATTCTGCGTCCCTTCCCTTCCCCTCACTTCTTTGGGATACTACCTACACAAAACTGCAAAATTATTTCACAAAATCTTCAGCCAGGTTCCCAGTGAGCTAGAAAATTACCTTATGGGGAAAAATATTTATATTTACCTGTGTTGAAGCAGTGTAAGGGAATATTGCTTTTTCTACCTGCACCGAATAGGTTTAAGACCTCAATTTTAAGGTGTAGATATTGTGAGCTCTGCAAAAACTGTGCTTAAAATACTATTCCCAAAATCATTAGAAATTATTAGTTTTATTCAATAGAAGCCAGGCAGACAAATCCCCAGAAAACCTCATGTCATCTCACACACTTAAAAATGCAATGAAAATGAAGACAGCAAATAAGAAGCACTGATTTGTTTTCAAACACCAACACCTTCACCTCTTTAGAGTAACAGAAAAGGTTTAAAAACATTGTCAGAAGCATGACTTATATTTCTGTCTTTCAAAATATAAACTAACATTGCTTGCTGCAGTGGTCAGATTATCTATATATTTATATTTTCATTTATTTAAAGACTTATGGTTAGAACTAGGATAGACCCCATGAAAGGGAAAACTCTCC
Source organism: Pseudopipra pipra (assembly GCF_036250125.1). Taxonomy (NCBI): domain Eukaryota; kingdom Metazoa; phylum Chordata; class Aves; order Passeriformes; family Pipridae; genus Pseudopipra; species Pseudopipra pipra. The sequence goes on from NC_087563.1 coordinate 13,371,392, forward strand.
ATATGTGTACTTTCATAGCTACACATTATATAATATACATATAAATGCACACATAGAGAAGTCCAGAATGTCCTTAATTTATCTTGTTACCAGTTTAATGGGTTTTCTCTGAATTGAGCTCTGCCTTTCCTGCCCTCTCTTCTGTGTGTAATTGAGGCCTCACCTCTGAGCTTGCCTGTTTGGCATGAAAATGAGGTGTCTGATGATGCACCCCTTAAAAGCTTGTCTGTTCTCTATGTAAATGCAGCCTTGGCTACCTAAAGTCTCCAGATCATATTTGAAAATGTGACTGTGGAACTTTTCAGACGTCAGATATGTACACAACCAATCCAAAAAAAAGAAAATTGATGGTTATTAGAGTTCGTTGGAATTTTGAGTTCATTGGAAACACTAAAGCTTGAAGACTTATTTTCTTTCTGAATTGGAAGGAATAGCTGACATACTGAAATCTGCTGCTGCATGAAAAAAAGTCCAAAATTCTTATAGTTTTCATAAAATAATGTAATTTTATATATATTAAATTATTCCAAGTAAACACGGGACTATCAAAAACAGCTATTCCCTGGGTAGTGCTTTCAGTGCTGCTCTTTTCTTCTTGATGAAATGAGAAACACTCTGAAAGACTTCATGGTGCTTTTCCATTTCAATCTCCACTTGATAGTAACCATACTTAAAACTGTTTTAAAAGGTCAGAAAACATGTAAATGTCATGGTATTTCTGAATCTATTTCACAAAGTAACTTGACACATTCCCAACAAAGCCTATGGAGTAATATTTATGACAGACCTGAAAATAATATAGGAATATTCAAACTAAAATAAATGAAAAGATGTGACAATATTTTTATATTAAAACCTTTATTTTGACATTTCCAAAGCAGATCACATTTTTATTTCAGAAGTTTTGTGGAGGGGAGTGATTTCATTAAAATTAGTAAAAAAAGCTGGTTTAACCACAAGCTTACAACTAGAATTGATTCCTACCAAGAATTTCATTATTTTAACTTTTGTACATCCATTTATAAACTTAAGATGGATTCACAAATGTCAGGACCAACTAGTTCTCCATGAAATGTGCAGGAACAGAGAGTTTTCATGTTGCCAGCAAGGTTTGGCAAGAGAACAACAAAGACTGTGCGAGCAGAAATGTCTCCATTGCATTGAAAAAGGATGAAATATTACCAGTGTTTGATCCTATGATGCTCCAGATTCACACAGACTTGTGACAACCCACAGAAACACAGTGACCAGCAATTTGGATGTGTATTCACTGAGGTGTGAGGTTGATGCTACCAACCAAACCAAGGGCAGTGCCCAGTCAACTCATTCTAGTCCCAGTAAAGCTAGAAATGGAAACAGCTCTGATGGGCTGCAGGATGTGCTCCATGCCTGGGGACACTCCTCCATCAGGAGTAGAAAAGAGAAATGGATTTTTACTGCACTTTTGTGACACTGCAGCTTCACTTGGCTGAGCTGCTTTGAGGAGTTTTGTTGCTCTCTTTATCTTGAGTGTTCCCTCAGAGATTAAAGCACATCTGAACTCAGTAGCAAATCTTTGAAATTAAAGTGAAAATGTAGAATCAATTTTTTTTTCCCCAGGTAACTGGGTAAACAGCCAGAGTTAATGTATGTACTGTCAGAAAATAACATGGTTTCAAAAGCAGATTGGGCTGTTCAGTTCTTTGAATTTGGGTGTGAGTTTTTTCATTCTGCTCTTCAGGAGGTGCTTTCACATGCTTCCATGACACTTACTGGTTTGTGATTCAAATTTAGGCACTTTCTACTTGATTGATGCAGAGCATGTATTTTAATATACTCAAGGTAAGATCTCTTTGCAGTGAAATACAGAACTATTCAAATGAGCTTTTTTTATCTGATTAAAGGGCATATTTAATTTTGAGCCTCATCTTTTGGGACCACTTTTCATCTTGCAGTTGACTTCAGATCTCAGAAGTCTGTCTGCAACAGAACAATACATCTGTGTCTTTTCTACCACAACCTGGCTGTTGCATGGAAATTACAAAATTTCCTATTTTTACCCTTTTCTTAAATGTGAAAATCAAGTAAGAGAACACCTTCTATGGCCTGTACTTTTAAAATGCCAAGAGCATTTAAAAAAACGCCCACTCCGCAATTAATATGTATAAGGTCTGAAGAAAAAGCCTTCAAGTTAATGTGTACAAAATCTGTTAGCAGTTTAAAAAATTTCAAATTATCATGAAGCAGACACAAATGGGCTTTAAAGTTCTCCAGGGCTCTTGATATTATAGCAATTTTTGTCAGAGGCGGCCATAATGTCTCTCAAATCAAAATCTACATAATGCTTCTGAAAGGGTGAAAGGAAAAACAGCATTTCATTTGGAAAGAGGGGGAAATGCTTCATGATCTTCCTCCAGTGACTTACTGGTACAGAACAGGATCAAATGGCAAAAAGTTTAAATCACTAGACTTCTTTTAGAACTTTATACTTCCTCTGTATCTCTCTTTGAAAAAGGGACAATCCTTCTTTGAAGGGCTGGACTATCTATAAAGCACTTGAAAATCTCATGGGAAATTTTGTAGCAAAGCAAGGGTGGATGTGCTCAGAAAAATGAGCTCTTTCCCCATCAAGCACAGTCTTTTTAACCTGTGAAGCACCATTTGCATTGCTCTGTAGAATGGTTTTGAAAGAATCACTGGCAAAATGCACAGGCCTTGATTTCACATCTTGGAGACAAAATCATGGCCTCTACAACTCATCTGAAAAGTACCTGTTCAGCACAGAGCCAGAGTGGGAGCTGCACACTCACCATCATGAGTCTTATTTAGGTCTGTGAATAAATGTTTCTCAAAAGGGACCAGAGATGTGGAGGTTGAACATTTTTCCACCTAGGCAGTAAGAGCGGTTCTTCTTCTTTTCTATCTGACTATGAGGTATCATTTAAACTTTGTGCCTTCACAAATATGAGAAAATTTGATGGTTTTCCATTAGCTTGGAGGCACATATTCTCCATATGTTCTCAGGACCCAATAAAACTATTAGTAAATATGCGAGTGACACAAAGCATGTCCTGCATCTCTTCCCTGTTTGCTGTTAAATCACTTCCATATCTGCTCTGAGTCTTCAGTTTGTATGGGTGCTGTGTAAGACCATGGTGATTTTCAACCAAGAGAAAGCAAGTGTAGCATTTTCTGGTGGAATGAAGGGGAACTACAGTAATGCCAGAGGCTTTGGCAGCTGTGGGACACCCAGAAGCTTTATGAGATTTACTGATCAACACTGTGGCAGTGCAAGGGCAATCAGAAAGGCTTGGGGTAAGGAGCCTGGAAACCTTGTTCTAACTCTGAAACTCTTTAATGCCTTGAGAAAAAATCCTAACTCTTTTCATTAATGCTAGCAGACTATCAAATACTGGATGGATATGCATTATATCTTCCAGGAAAATTGCAAGGTAGATATTTAAGGAAATTCTCAGTTCTGGAAAAATTTGTGTTACAATATTTCTCTTCTTTTACTGGTAACATAAGCCCAGGAACCAAAGCTCTGAACAGCCTTAAAGATTCAAAGTCTCAGGAGTACCAAAGAGACTTAGGCTCCCAGACACCTCATAAATAGAGACTGTGAATATTGCTCTCTTTTACTCCTGGGATGATTGAAGCAGAAGAGAGAATAATGAATAACTAGAGGTACCTCGCAGGCTGCATCATCTTGTGATCCTATTTCTGTACAGATTAACTTTCTTTCTTTCCTTCTTTCTTTCTTTCTTTCTTTCTTTCTTTCTTTCTTTCCTTCTTTCCTTCTTTCTTTCCTTTTTCTTTCTTTCTTTCTTTTTTTCTTTCTTTCTTTCTTGCCTTCCTGCTTTCCTCTTTTTACCTTTATGCATGTTTTTCATCTGGTGTGTTCTATTCATTTGCATGTCTAAAGTCCATCTTGTCCTTTTTCACTTCCAATCCCCAGTACTCCTTTGCTTATCTTCCTACCAAGTTATTGTTTCAAGGTTGTTAGGTCTCCTCCTCCATTTTATTTCCCTCCTTTGTCCTGTCAGCCATAATTAAACTTTTCTTGTTTCAAGCAACATTAATCTTTAGCCACTCATCTTTTAAATAGAATTGAAAAATAAAACATCAGACTATTTGGTTCTATTTTCCTTACCTAGTCTATTCCTGATACCATTTCAGAGTTTATGTTATTACTTATTTAAATGCAACTTCCTGTGTTGAGACAACAACACTTGACTCAGATTTGAGTCATTTCTGTTTGATGCAGAAATTTCCTTTATTAAAGGTGCTGCAGAATACATTTGGATGTTCGTCAATACAAGATGTGTTTAGCATTTAGGACAATCAGAGCAGATCGATAGAGTTCAGGGTCAGCTCAGACCTAATTGTGGATCAGAGTTTGCAAAATTGCAGATAACGAAGGTGTCTTGGGTAAGCAAAATATCTGTCAGTCTGGATGCTGAACTGGTCTCCCAGTAAATAGAGGTGGACCAAGGCAAATTTGTACAGCTGCACTTAAATGAGCACTGGGGAAGCCTCGAGAGAGATGCACTGCAGCAGCTGTGGCCTCAGTGCTCCTGGTATAAGAAAATCATAGAATCATAGAATGATTTGGGTTGGAAGGGATCTCAAAGATCACATACTTCCAACCTCCCTGCCAATGGACAGGACACCTTCCACTAGCCCAGGTTGCTCCAAGCCCTGTCCGTCCTGGCCTTGAACACTTCAAGGGATGGGGCAGCCACAGCTTCTCTGGGCAACCTGTGCCAATGTCTCACCATCCTCAGAGTAAAGAATTTCTTCCTAATACCTAATCTAAACCTACTCTCTTTCAGTTTGAAGCCATTCCCACCTTGTCTGATCATTTGCCCCATCACAAGTGTCCAAATAGCATTCTTTTTCTTCTGAAATGAAGAAGGCACAGCCTTCATCCCCTTGTCTGTTTGCAGGGGCCTGTATGGGAAGCTCCTGAGCCTCATCTTCAGTTTCAGTGCGGGGAATAAGCCTCCAATCTCAAACTGCTGGACTGATCTAAATCCTCGTGGAGAAAAACTGGCCTAATAAAGCCACTGAGTCCCAAATCGCCAGCTCATAGGAGTGCTCAGGACACCAAACCCCACCCCCAATCCCGTACAGGAGAGCTGTTCTCATTGCATTGCAACTGCTCCTTGTTCTGCTCCTCAGCTCTCGAAGGCATAGATGGGATATTTTACCTTATTTTGCAGTTCTGTCTTGGGTCGTCTCACTACTGAGTGGGTTGCAAAGCAGAAAAACATTTTGTAGTGTACACCACAATTTGAAAAAAAGCTTTTTAATAAGTTGATCCAGTTTGCTTTCCATGTCTAAGGCCTATTAGGTTATTTGAAAACCATGGTAAATTATCTCTCTGGCTCGTATCTTTTGCATCACTGTTGTGTCTGGAGTTTTCTTTCTCTCTAACGTTGTAGCAGGAGAGATTCAGAAGAACATTACCATCCCTCACTGCATTTAACTAAACCAAGATATGACTCCTGGGGATAGTCTAATGGGGAAAAGAGCAGGAAGAGAACATCATCTGTCAGCATATTAATGTTCTAAATTAATGCACATCCTTCTTCATAAAGATGGTTTCTTCAGTTCCAAGTCAAATAATATTGATTCTCAATGTGACACAAAGACAAGTGATCATTGTAATACAACTTAAAAAGCAACGTGAAGAACAGCTGAGGCAGAAAGAAATGGAAACTTGACAAGTGTTTTTGCCAAAGTGTCAGTAGAATGATACTTTTACTTGAGATAAGAAGTTTAAACATGCATAGGTAATTTAAGCAAGCCTTTTCTGAAATTAAAAGAAAAGGAAAAAAATGCTGTCTAATTTCCAGTTTCTTAAATTTTGATACTATTATTATTACTATTATGTAAGTATCTCTGAATAAAATGTTTCATAAAGTATAAACTAACACATCACTATGTTTTTGAGGGAAATAAAAAGTGTATATAGTATTCCAATATGAGCAAAAAATTTCACATAAACTTTATCTTTCTAATACCGAAGCTACCTCCACACCAACTCTTAAAATAAAAAATGTTCAGAAAAGGGATTCTCTTAACATCTCTCTTACTGTTAGATTTATATACAACATGTGCTATACGAACTCTATGTGTCTCATTTATCACCTTCCTTGATTGATTCAGTTGTCCCATAACAAATTCCTGACTTTCTACCACCTCCAGTAATACAATGCATCACTGCCTTTCTTTGAATATGCTGAGACTTGTCAGTGTGACTCCTTCTGTCTCGCCAGTGTACAAGTCTAATACACATGCAGGCACAATGCAGACTCTATGATATGGATGGCTTTTTATCACTGGAGAAAAATCCTTGCTGGAATCCCAAGTGTGGATGTGAGCTGCAAATAACACTCATATGTCAGGGAAACTGCTAAGTCTCTTTTGGGTCACACAACCAAAGTGAGTTGAGCTCTCCCAAGAAACAAATACAGCACTGAGAGAGGAAGAGACTGCAGTGGAGTATCAATACTGTAATAAGATGCAGAAAGCCATAGAGAGATGCTGAATAATCTGATTCTTCCTACGCAGACCTGAGTCCTGTAGTACCAGATCCCTCCTGACTCAGATGATCTGACTCATTCCGTGCCGTGCTTGTGACTTCACACATTTTCTCTCATGACAATCCTTTTATCTTCCCCCATGTAAATCCAAGTCACTTTGTCACGATGGGCACATTCAGTATGACAAGATTTTCTGTATCAGAGTTGTTTTTCAGCTCTTTTTGCTGCTCCCCTACATGTCAAGCCTTAACCACATCCCTACCTGACACCCACTGCCTCTTCAAAGCACGAGCACACACACACACAAACAACACATGAAAGGCTTACTAAAAATGAAAGACATAATTCCCAGTAACTTCTGGTATCAATACTAGCAAAGCAATCCATTGCTGAAAGATAGGGACCACCTGAATAGGTAAGAGAGGAGTGTGACTTTTAGCACTGGACTGTCCTCACTCTTCACCTGCTACCTCTGGCCCTATTTTCAGCTGTCCCAAGAGCTTCTCAAAGATGAAACCTGTACATGGCTCCCACTAAAAACTGATGGGAAGGGGATGGAGAAGATTGTACAAAACTGTGGTCTAAATTAATCTCAGCCTTTTAACAAGCTTGGTATTAAATCTTATTACAGACTTTCCCACTGCAGACAGCACAAAAAATTAAGCTACTCCATTTCATATATCTTACCTTGTGCTATGGTTTTGAACAAATCCCTTGCTGAAGGTTCCTCTTTCCATTATTGACTAAAGTAGGAGCCTGAAAAATCTGTGAAGACTTGTTTGCTGTTTTTAATTACTAAAGTTAGTCAAAATGGGTTCCACTCTTGAAGTGGTCTGTGGTCTGTACTGTCTGTGTAGGTTGCCAGCTGCTCCAGGCAAAGAGGTGCCCTTCTTGGTAATTGTATTTTAGTCAGGAAATCCACTTCTTATGTGTGTTGATTGATATCCTGGGGATTTCAGATATCATGCACAGCCATGGAAAAGCTGTCTATGAAGAGCTTAGATAATTGTAAAATGATTTACAGTCAGGCATGGAAAGGCTTCTGCAGATCCAGCTATTGTTATAGTGCAGCTCCCTCCTCCAGCCTGGAGGAAGAGAAAATGCACAAAATATGTCTTTGCGTTTGATGACATGTTCAACGTTATACTTAGGAAAACAAGGATTCACATTTCAGCTACTGCAGTGAACATTTCAAAAAAGCCTTTCAAAGAAGAAAAAAAAACTGTCCAATCCATTATCTGTAATTATAGCTCAGGAATTTATAAGGGGAGTAGGACTATATTTTTCTAGTAGTTTTGTTGACATCTTCAGTGTAGTATAGCTTAACACTTCTGCTTACCAGCTCTTATTTGCATACACTTCTTTGCATCCCTATGGGACAGAAATAAGTGGTACTGTCAAGATCTCCAAGGATTAAAACGGGGAGTTGGAACCTGCAATTCAGAATGTTGTGTGGCCCCATGGGCAGCTCCGAGAGGAGCAGGGAATGCAAACTCAGACAGGCTGGAGAGCAGTTCCCTCACATAGAATCTCTAAAGGCTTTTGCACCTACCTTCAGTATCTTCAAACTGCATAAGGGTAGAAACCACTGAAACAACAGAATCTGCAAATAGAAGTTAGGCATTAGGAAAAGGCCATGTTGCACCTCCTGAAGATAAAAAACAGTGGACCTGCTTGCCAAGTATTCTGGCAAACCCAATACTTCTGCAAGCCCTTCCAGTGAAGGAAGATGTCTTTCTAAGGGTGTATGTACATTAAGCAGTGAAGCACTTTCTTGTAAACCCTAAGCAACATCCCATGCTGGTCTGCTGAGAGATGTCAACTCAAGTCGTGGATGCCAAGTGGACATGTCAGTGCAGGATTGCAAACAGAATTAATTAGAGTGGCACATCATGGCATTAGCACAGTTGTATTACTTCCAGTTCCACAACTAGAACATATGAAGCTGTATGATAAATCTCTTTGTCTTGTCACTTAGAAATAAATATAAAAAAATAGCTTGTTTTGCATGAATAAAATTCTCCATTCTTAGATAAACAAGTATGCAGAGTAGTCCATCATATTGGCTCATAGTTCTTCAAAGTACACCCCTCTGGAAGCATGACCAGTGGAGCATGTATCCATTTGCTATACTCTGGATAACCTCTGCTATTCTCTGACTCTTTTGAGGAATGGGTCCAATTTTCCCTAAAATATAAAATTATTCACCATGTACTGACCTAATATAAAGTAGTTAATGGGTGCCCTTACAAAGGCTTTGGCAAACATGAAGGCACTTGGATTCAGCCCTTCTTAAATATGCACTTTACTGTCCTTAATGGAACACACAGTTGTGCTGTAGCACATTGCATTGGCAAAGGGAAAGATTCTGTGATGTAAACATGGTACAAGGGATACCACCAGTGTGAGAACACAGCCAGTGCCTGACTCTGACTCTTGCATAGTGCCAAAAAAACTTGTCTGGGTTAATGTTGGCAATATTATACTACATTAATGGCAATATTACATTGCATTCATAACATTACTGTTACATAAAACTGCACAATTCCAAGGCCAGCATGCAGCACAACATCTTCCTTCAAGTGTATAAAAGCAAGCACCAATGAAGTTTGATTTATAATGAAAAATATCAAATACTTTAATATTACTTTCATAAGGAAAATCTGTTTTTATTTTCTGTCTTGGTTGTGAAAATAAAATATTTCCATTTATACAGAGCCAGAGCTACTCTGGTTGGATACATTCTTCTATCCTTATTGAGACAGATATGATATAGAACACGAATAAAGCTTCCTGAAATGAACTGAAATATATTTTCCGGTCCCCTTGTCCTCTCCATCTGCCACATAATCGTGGTCATAGCAACATCATTCCATGGATGATGTGTTTTTCTTCTGCTTCTATTCTAACAGGTTGTCAGAATCCCAGACAACCAAGCCCAGAAGGATCAGAAAGGATTGAGAAGGGAAAACAAATGGAAGTAGACACAGGTAGGTCTGGCACATCCACACTTGCAGGTGACCTGTTGTGTTTCTACAGCCCATTGCTTTCCTCTCATAGAGACTGTGGTGGGTATGGCTGCCCTTCTGGCCTTTTGGCAAAGAACTGAATCCTTTTTGGTTTTCTTTCCTGTAAGACTGGGTCCAAGCGGAACAGACCTCAAGTTTCCATTTCAGTTTCTTTACAGAAGTTAATGTGCAAGAAGTGAAGTTAATTTGGTAGCTACTTCAGAAGCGTTTACACATCTCAGTTTAAGAATGGTGGAATTTCCTGGGGGAGGGGAAAGGAAAAATGGAAAGAAATTAAATATTTAGAAATTATAGAGGAAAACAAACAAACAAACAAAACCCAGCAAAACTAGAAGTTAAGCAGAGGGACAGAAAGCATTTAGTCCTGCACAAATACTCAAATACTTTTCTCCTGCTGTGCTCTGAAAGAATCAATCTGCGTGTCAGACAGGCACCCTACTATTGATTCCTCTGCTCCTACCTCTCACATCAACAGTAGATTGAGATTAAATTCAACATTGTTAAAATGCAGGGAATAGCTATAAAATGAACCCTTAATGAAGGGGGCAATAGGTCAAAAGAGCACGTTTGTTACTCACTAATCCAGTAAAACCTTTCAATCTGCTGAGCAAAATACCTCTGTGCAACGCTAAAATAAATTAGTAGGGTCTTTCTGGTGGAGACAGTTCATGTGTGAGATAATCTCAGGAGGTCTGAAAGTCATCACAAGAGACATGCTTCTGCCTTTTAGTGTAATTGTTGTGGTACCTTCCATGCCTTTCACATTTTAAATGATTACATAGTAGTCCTCAGGCTCCCCACACTGAATATGCCTCGATGGGACCAGCCCTTGGTTCTTCACATACTGCTGCTGCTTTTGGAGGCAGTCTGTGATTATTGAAACAATCTTTTTTTTTTCTTGAGAGGTTAAGCTAAAGGGTCAGACAGAAAAAAGAAATACACATAATACACAAGAAAAGATTCAAGGAGCAGCTTGCTAAAGGATGTCGGGGATGTAAAAATTTATGTGGATCCAAGGAGGGGATTGGGCAGGTACTAAAACGTGAGTGCTAGTCAAAGGTTCTGGGCAGACAAATCAGACACCAACGTGCCAAAAAAAATATAAACTAGCCCTCATCTTTTTCACCTCTTCAAACAGCTGAACTTTTCTGAATCTCAGAAAATCACATCCACAGACTTGGAAGCTTTTTTGTTTTAGAGAAATTCAGTAAGGAATCAAGCATTCATAAGGAGGTAAATGATACATTTTGACACAGCCACGATCCTTGCAGGATATACTTTTTTTTGGTCTCAGAAAGTGTTTTTGCAGAATACATATCATTGATGAATGTTCATAAATGTTCACGGCCCAGAGGCAATAAATATGGAATAATACAGTGTACAAAAATATTCCCCAAACAAGGCTATCTAAGAATATGGGATCAGATTCCAGCATACCAGGAAAGTGAGAAAATATTTTGATGTCAGTAAGAATTGCAATTAAAGTCCTTTGTCAGATTTCAGGAGAAAAAATAATCACAGTGTTTTTAAAAAAGGCTGAAGCATTATAGTAACCTAATTCCACATGAATGGTTACAAAAACCAGTCTGGCTTTCTGCTGATCAAACCGTTTCCAAGTACTTGCTGCCATAGACAACACAAAATAAAAATCAGCAGAGATTTGAAAAATAAAATCATGCCAGCCTTTTTTTATTTTGTTTTGCTTGTGGCTCACAACTGGATGTAGCATCGTTATAATTTTGTAAAAGCTTTTTAGATTGAGTTTTTCTGGTCTGGTTTTCCCACCCTCTGACAAATACTAACAACCTTCAGCTGGTATTACATCCTATATTTCACACTCCCAGCTCTCTAAATCCCACATTTCTGATTCTGTGAATGCATCAGCTACGGGAGCCAATGCAAGTGGCTGGAACCTCTGTTCATATTCTATAATCTAATGCACTTAGCGAGCCAATGAATATGTGTGAAAGGAGGGGCTTTCTGGCTGAGGGGCTCCGTGCAGGGGAACAGCTGTTGAACAGCAAAACCTTACCCACAGCCAGGCAAACACACTCACTCACATCCTCAGTGGCTTTGTGCATCCAGGTCTGCCAAGACAACTCCACCCACCCCTCCTCTCTCTGCAAAAAGTGAACAAACTAGCAGAGAGAAACGTAAAGAAGACCAAATCTCAGCTGTGAAACATTTCAGCAGATCAGTAATGGCCTGGATCAGTAATATCTCCTGGTTAAACCACCTTGCTCTACAGGAAGAACGTTTCAGGGGGTACTTAAACAGCACTGAGGATTACTTAGCCTTCCTATGTGGGCCCAGACGGAGCCACCTGTTCCTGCCCATGGCTTTGGTGTACACCCTGATCTTCATTGTTGGGGTGGTGGGGAACTTCTTAGTTTGCCTCGTAATCCTCAAGCACCAGAACATGAAGACCCCGACCAATTATTACCTCTTCAGTCTGGCAGTCTCGGACCTGCTCGTGCTGCTTTTTGGGATGCCACTGGAAGTCTACGAGATGTGGAGCAACTACCCCTTCCTGTTCGGGCCCGTTGGCTGCTACCTGAAGACGGCGCTCTTTGAGACGGTGTGCTTTGCCTCCATCCTCAGCGTGACCACGCTCAGCGTGGAGAGGTACATCGCCATCCTCCACCCCTTCCGTGCCAAGCTGAAGAGCACCCGCAGGCGAGCCCTGAGGACCATCCTGGCGCTCTGGGTCCTCTCTGTCCTCTTTGCCCTCCCCAACACAGGCACCCATGGCATCATGCTGCAGCATTTCCCCAACGGCACCTTGGTCCCGGGCTCTGCTACCTGCACTGTGGTCATGCCCTTGTGGATCTACAACTGTATTGTCCAGATTACTTCTCTTCTCTTCTATGCGCTGCCCATGGGGGTAATAAGTGTGCTGTACTATCTGATGGGGCTAAGAGTAAGTCTTACTCCAGCTGTGCTGTGTTTCCTTGGCTCATTCTTGTGTGTTTGTGTCTGTATGTGTCTTTTGAGTGCTTGCACCTTTTTCTTGCCCAGCTGTTTTCCCCCAGAAAGGTAGAAGTATTTCAAACCTCTGGAAAAAAAGAAAAAAAAAGTAGATCCAAATCCTTCTTTGGTGCAATCCTATTCTGAAATTAATGTTAGGGGATAATCTACCCCAGTCTTTTTATAGAAACTTACCATCACTGCTGCTCACATCCGAATGTCACTGAAACACCAAAGTCTGTGGATTGGTTCCAGCCTCTCAGAGATTTACACCTTTGCAGCAGGGACTAGAAGGAAATGTAGCAAAAGTAAAATGTGAAAAGAATAAAAACAAGCAGGCTAGTTATCGAATCTTTTGTATTATTTGTTTTCCCTTTTCTTGTGACTGTGAAATTTCTATTGCATTAGTTTCTTTTTCTCCTTGGTGATAATATTCACGAAAACTCACAAAGCTCTCATAAACTGAAATGCTACCTTATTGCTGCTGTTAGCAAATTCAGCAATCATTTCCTTATATAACTGCAGCACAGTTTCACCAGACTATCTTAGAGCTTATTTTTATTCTCTCTTCAGAAAGTGAGTCTAGTTTTACCAAGTATCCATCATGTAAATGTGTGGATAAAACAATCAGTATCACAGTGTTATAAAGCTGTGTAGCACAACGCTGGAATACACTGCTAATCGTAGCGAGTTGATGACTTTTTTTTCTTACACATTACAGATACTTTGAAAATATAAATACCATCTCATCACACTGGGTATAACTTAAAGTTTACAAAGATACGTCTGATCATATAGCAAGAAAGGGAGAGGAATGAACTTATTAAATAATGTGCATGAAACTCAACCAAATCTCTGCTGGTGTACATATAATTTTGTTTTCCTGGCTGACATTTACTGTTAACTGAAATTATACAGAAGCAACTTTTACTCTACCCAGGAAAAAAAAACAAGGATTAACTGCCAGAAATCCATAGCACAAAACAGATCCTCAAAGCAGTGAATGGGTTAAATTGTCCACACTGCCCAGTGGCTGTTGTGGGGTCTTAATATGGTTTTGATGAAATTTTTGCAAAACAGGACCTGAAGGGAGGGAAAAATTTTGTAAATATGGATATTATGAAAAGAAAAAGAGAAATATCTGAATTGATAAAAAGAAGACTTGAAGACTGCAATAACTTCTATTTGCAGCATCAGACATTCCTATACCCCATCCCAGAAGAGAAGCTCGGTACCGAATGAAGGCTGCTCCCCCAGGACTTCTGTAAATTCACAGATATGTTCAAGCTGTCTCTCCTGAAGGCAGTAATGTTCATTGTTTGTGGGGGTTTTTTCTGTATATCCAGCTCAGACTTTCAAATTTTAAACAGCATCCATCCTGACTAGATCTGCATTATGCTCCAAACTGCACTAGGCAAGATAATTTCATTTCCTCAACAGAAATGACAGAAGAATGATGTATATATATTGTTTTTCAAGACGAGACACTTTTTATCTGCTCACGAAGGATGAAACCTATGAAGCTTTAGCAACACTCTGTAGTCTCCTGAGTGCCATGTATCCCTCACAGAATGTAGAGGAAAAGCTCAGTGTTATTCCAAAGGTTGTACAACAGCTCAAATTCAGCAGTGACATAGCCCTTCCACATCCAGGCTTTGTAGAAAGGGCATTTCCTTGCTACAGTTTCTCCCTCAAGCTTTGCCGGTGCTCAGGATGCTCAGGAGAGTCTCAGGATGCAATAGAGAAAAAAATGTGGGACATGTCACATGTCATGAGAGGGCAGCAAACATGGGTCATAGGTACCTGAGTTAATTTTAAATTTTATTCCTTGGAAAATGAACAGATCCATCCGGCTGATTACCTCATGATCAGTTACTTCATGATCTACTTGGGTATCATTTTAAGGCTTGATGATTTAATAATAATTCATTGATGTGGTCAATAGATAGTTCCAACATCAGTATAAAGAAGAGGACACTGATGATTGCACTGCAGCCTATTTAGATTTAATTGTGGAAGCTTCCTTCTGCCTCTTTCATAGGGTTCTCACCACAGGTACCTTTAGGATCAACCCCTAAATCATCCAGGCTCTTTAAACTCGGTCCAGCTGCTGGACTACTGGTTGCAACCCATAGCCAAAAACCTGAGGAGGAAGAGGAGAAGGAGAAGATGAGATCAGTGGGAAATGGCTGCTCATGGAAGTTAATCCCTGCAGTGCTGATAGAGATGGGGTGGGACTGTTTGGGAAGAAGTCTGTGTTGCAGCAGGAGTCAGTGCAAGGTCCCTGTCCATTTCTTTCAAACTGATCTCTGAAAGAACACAGGGGTAGGTGCTTATCACTGCTTGTCTAAAAGTCAAACTTTATTTAACAAGGATTTTTGACAGTGAATGAAGAGAGTGGAGAGTCCACAGACATATTTTCCTACCTGCTTCAGACATCTGTGAGGGGATCTAGACAGATGACTTTTGCCTAGATAGGATGATTCTCCTGCCAAGGTTCAACACTTCTCTTAGTCTCTCATCCCCTCAATAATACATTGGACACACTGGAAATTTTTATTTCAGCTGTCTTTGAAGCAAGACAACTTATTCTTGCCAATGCATATCTGGTGCAGATTTAATCATCAAAATCTATTTTGTCCCCCAGATGCCCAGTTGTTAAAACCAGAATCATCTGTGGACAGTGACTGCCTTTGCTGAATTTCTGCAGAGCTCAGCACATCTCTGGAAGGGTCCATCCCCTTTCCATGGAAGTTTTCAGCAAACCTTGCCCCCACTGACACGTTCTCCTTTGCCATGGGGCTGAGCTAAAAGCACACTAAGGCTGCAGTGGAGCAGCAGATGGCAACAGCTTCAGCCAGATCCTCAGAACAGTCACGACTACAGGCTTTGGCATAAGCCTTGTAGTTTTTAAGTATCAATTTTTTCATCAGCTGGAGAGAAAGTTTGTTCACCAATAGTGTCAGATAGGCCAAGCAGTTTACAGAAAACATTTCTGCTTTTGTAGAGTGGCCTCACTAGGTTTGCCTGGGGATATGTGAGGCCCTAATTTTACTCTACCTTCTGATTTCTGGTATGAAATCGTGTAGCTAATAAAGATGTGGGGGGGAAATCCAATTTTCAGCTTCTTGCTCCAGTCACTTTTAATTCTTTTTCAGTGAAAGGGTAGTTTGCATCTCCAGGCAACCCTACACAGCCTCATACATCACAGTGATGTAAAAGTAACCACTACCTTGGCTGGAGTTCCCTCAAACCATTGGCATTCGCTCAAGTTACAACCTTTGCCATGGACTCATTTATTTATTTACTTTTCCTTCTTCTTTGTAATAATTCATTGTTTTATTAAACTCCAACTGCTGTGTTATTCTTGCTAGTTACACCTTCATCCCTTGAGGCTAAAGGGGAACCTCACAGCATCATCAAAATGACAGGAGGAAGGTGAAAAATAAAGATACATATGTCTCGGGTTTATTACAGCGTCAGAACACTGTATTCTCTGAGGCTTTGGACTATGCCTGGAATAGATTACTGTTGAGACTGAAAACCACTGAAGGTAAACTAGGGGGTTTAATCAATCTGAGCAGACGTTTATCGCTATATGTGTTACAAATCAACTGAGGCTCTTCCTTAAGCAACTGTGGCAATGACTAAAAGTTACAAAGGCAATAATGTAAAACATGAGAGGCTGAATTGCACTATAATTGATTATAATCCCATTTACATGGTTTTCCATTTTATAAATAGAAAAAAGAGAACATTGAAAAAGGTCTTACATGATCATCCTGAGAGAAAAGTATTATTAATCAGAAATCAGAAAGCAAAGTCACAGTGTAAAAGGCAAAAGCAAATGGCACAATTAGCATGTTTTCACAAGACTTTTACAAATACAGAATGATTTCTATCTTTTTCCTCATTCCTTATATTCTCTGTAATTAAAAGTTTTTCTTCCAGTTTCTCTCAGTTAATAAAAGTATCACTCCAAAGCTGTTGGCTAATCAGAAGTTCCCACTTCAGGAAGCTGGGACCAAATATGCACTTTTCATACATGATCTCTTCTGTACTCAAAGCAATCCTGTTTATCTAGACCTGGTATTTTCATCACCAAAGCACCAGTGCTCTCACCATAAGCATATTGGGGAAGCAGTTCAGGGAGGATCAGACTATTGCTCTTTATGTCCACTTTTTAGAAGTCCAGGAAAAACTACTGGAGAAAACCTCACATTGTTGTAACTGAGCAGTATGTGGCTGAATCTGTGTATCGTGCACCCTGACTGTCTGCAAGGGAGCATATTTGGATTTTGTTCATTAGATGGGTTGAATATCAATTAGTCCAAACCACTCAGGACACGAAACAAATTCCTTCGAATTTTACAGGGTTTTTTCCAATGATTATAACTGTGTTACACTGAGGCCACTCTGTGTATTTTTTCGGTCATTGGTTTGTGCTTAATTGTGGGGAACTCTATTAGGAAAATAAACAAACAATATCTTGCCAGAAGAGAAAATAATGCCTAGCAAAATAGTGTTGAAATTGAACACAAACTGTGAACCAAATATTGACTCACTGAGGAAAAACAAGTGGGGAAGTGAAATACGAACTTGCTGTAAATATGCAGGTTCAGATGCATAAAATCTGCAGATTTTTTAAAACCTAAAGGTTCAGTGTTTCTCTGGAGAAAAAAACGAAATTTAGACTTTTTTCAGTGAGTCCCAAGTTGCCCCTGGTTTTGCTTTCTCAAACTGCAATTATCAAAATATCAAGCAGGCTATGTCTGGTGGGGATGTGATCTCTTGTCTAAGCTCTCCTTTGGTTTCCCTCCTTTTGCCAGTTGAAAGGAGATGAAACTTTGGAAGTAGAGGAAATGGCTGTGAATGTTCAGAGACCATCCAGGAAATCAGTCACAAAGATGTTGTGTAAGTAGTAAGTCCTTCTGTGTTTTATTTACAGTGGACAGGAGGGTGACCAGGTCCTAAAGGGAATCAAGCAAATTCACTGGATACAAGAGTTATGAGATGAGTAGCTGTTATTTAAAAAAAAAAAAAAAAAAAAGGCTTATTGCTGTTTTATCTGGATTTATAGGGCATGGAAGTGAAACACCATGGGTATCTACCAAAAGATTCAGAAAGAAAATTTTCCTCCCCAGCATGAGAGGAGTTTGAGTAAACCTACGTGGCAGATGCTTGCATGGCAATTCTCCAATATCCCTCACTCCAAACTGGCTCTTGCAGCCCTCTAGGGAGGATCTCTTTTTTTTTCCAGAGTGCAAATAGTCTATCTTGTACATTTATAAAGGATGTACATCTGTTTTGCATTGCACCATGAGCTCTGCTAATGAGCAGAAATCACAGAATCACAAGATGGGTCAGGCTGGAGGAGACCACAGTGGGTCAGCCAGTCCAATCTCCCTGTTCAAACCAGGTCATCCCAGAGCACACGGCATAGAATTGCGTCCAGACAGTTCTGGAATGTCTCCAGTGAGGGAGACTCCACAGCCACCCTGGGCAACCTGTTCCAGTGCTCGGTCACCTGCACAGTGCAGAAGTTCTTCCTCATGTTCAGGTGGAACTTCCTGTGCATTAGTTTCTGCCATTGTCTCTTGTCTTATTGCTCAGCACCACCAAGAAGAGCCTGGTCCATCCTCTTGACACCCTCCCCTTCTGATACCCATACACATTAATGAGGTCCCCTCTCAGTTGTCACATCTCGAGACAATCCTGCCAAGCTACATCCATCCCCTACTGCTGACTTAATCACTTAGACCTTCAAAGAAAAGTTGGACCTAAACAGACTTACACACTGTATAACATTCAAGAGAATTTATGCCCCAATCACCTTGAAAGCACTCACATCACTTCCTAATTTAGGGCTGTCTTTAAGGCAAAGAACACCTTGCTACCGAGATGGTGTTTATGCAGGAAACATAAATCGTTTTCACTATTTTCTGTAACATTATTCTTTCAGACACCTTAAGTCAGTGTCTGAACCAGGAAATTGTAATTTGAAGCCAGCCTGATTTTCAGTGCCTGGAATGGGTCTAGGTTCCATACGTGCCCCAACATTACCTGGCTGTTTCCTGCTCTGTTTGAATGTCACTGTGTGTGCATGCATTGGGTTATCCAACACAGAAACTAGCGGAAAGATTGTTCTTTTAGCTGGTAATGGTAAGACAAAAAGTATGGCAAAAGTTTTGAAACCATTAATATAATTTGTATATTTAGTCTTTCATTCAGCTTTTTGAACTCTCTCTGCTCTGTGCAGGCTAGTGAACCATATCCCCCCATTACTGACCTGTTTTTCTTCTCCCCTTTCTCCATGCCAGTTGTCCTCGTGATAGTTTTTGCTATCTGCTGGGCTCCATTCCATATAGATCGACTTTTCTTCAGTTTTGTTGTGGAATGGACTGAGCCTTTGGCTAACACATTCAACTTAATTCATGTGGTGTCAGGTAAAGCTTTCGTCTTCCACTTGCACAGGGACTGGGAAAAAAAAAGTGTTTGTGAACGGTTTACTTGGAATATGTCTTCATTCACTTTGTAGGTGACATGAGACATGCATGGAAAACCTTCTCAGGATTTGGTGGGCAGTGATGAGAACAGTGCCTGAATAAAAACTACATGCAATTTTCTGCAGCTTCCAAGATCTGGACGTCTTGTCCAGTACAGTATCTGAATATTCACAAAGAAGGAAAAAAAAGTATACCATGCATCATTACCTGCTTTCCTTCTTGGGAATGTTCAGAAGTGAAGCCTGCTGTTGTTCAGCTGCTTTTAACAAGTACACAGGAACAAGCATCATCCTCCACAGGGTCTCTGAGGCAACTGGGAAACCTTACCAAATGGCAAGACAAAAGACTTACCTACTGCTCAGAATGGGTGATGAAACCAAATGTTTATGGCCTTGCCAACCATAAAATGAAGGCTTTTTCCAAAAGGAATCATATTCTCAGTCTGCCATGGGAAAAGACTGAATGTGGCCATTAGGCAACTCAGACAAATCTGATCTTGTGCAGTTGTCCTGGTGTGTTGTAAGAAATTAGCTTCCCTTGGTTGGAAGTTGTCCTCTGACAGCTCTGATGGGGACACCAGCTGTGTAAACCCTGCTGTGGGGATGAGGGCAGTGCTGGAGGCAGGGCAGGGCAGCTCAAGAGAGAGCTGGTTCCTGAAGAGCTGAAGAGAGTGAGCTCCAATTAACAATCTCTCCCATTTTTTTTTCACTGCAACTGCAGTGTATGAGCTAATCTCGGTGAGACATCCCTCTGCCTGTGCCAGGAAGGCAGCAGGCAGAGCTCTGCTGTTGCTGCCTCCACCCTTGCACCAAAGCTTGGTGGAGCTGTATAAGCAATGAAGAGTTTTTCCTCTTCTGAGATCGCTTCACACATAAATTAATCTCTCTCTCTCCCAGGTGTTTTCTTCTATCTGAGCTCTGCCACGAACCCCATCATTTACAACCTGTTGTCCCAGCGCTTCAGGATGGCTTTCCTCAGTGTGATTTCTCCTTGCTGCAAGCACTGGGCCCCTGAACATCCCACTTGCAAGATTTCTGCCCAGAAGAGCATGTTTGTGATTGAGGGTCACAATCTCATGGACTCTGCTGAATACATGAGTGCCCCTGGCACACACAGGACATCTGTCAGCAGTTCTCAGCTCTCCACTGGTCTGTGACTTTCCATGTGATGATCCAGGTGAGAGAGAAGTTAAAGAAAATTGCTTTAAGAAAACAAAAAGAGAAGAGGCCTTCCTAAAAGACTGATTTCAGCAAGAAAAGATTGGAGAGGTGTCTCATTGAGTAAATTAAGGAGAAGATTGTATTTAACATATGTTTGAGAAGCACTATATTACACTTGAGCTAACAGTAGGGATGGGAATCTCAGCTTGCTCACTGCAAGCTGTGCCAGTGAAGAGCTGCTTTTCAAAAGTGAGACACACTCCCAATGTTACCAGCACAGGAGAGAGACACAGCTTAGCCAAGTCTTATCAAATGGCCTTTTGTGCACCAACCTAAACATCAGCGTTTACTTACTTTGAAATGAGGCAACTTGCTGCATAAGCCTTATCTATATCTAGGTTTGGGTAAGCCAGTCCCGCTTCTCTCTCTCATGACCTTCTCCAGGTATGGCTGTTGCAAACCTCTCTTGTCAACATGAGCAAGTAGGCAAGAATGAGAGCAGCTCTGAGCTGGGCTGATAGGCATCAGAAACCAGTAATAGCTATTTCTGGGCCAGAAGAATCAGGGAGCCAGTAATTGTAAAATAAATGCAAAACAAAACCTTTGCTTTCTGAGCAAGGTAAAGATCTGGGTGGGGGGTAGTGATTAATGCAGCTGGTGGGGGATATCTGCCCAGGGAATGTACATCAGATAGTTTTATTTTTGCCCATCCACCTTTGCATGTACAAATGGGTAGGTCCCTGCTATACCCCATCTCCTGCAGTTTGTGAGAACTTCTTATCATTGCTTCAGCTTCAGATACTTATGTGTTGTCTCCACCAGTGGAGCCTTGTGGTTGTGCTTCAGCAGATTTCACACCTGCCTGTACCAGGTGGATTGCAAAGTCAGAGATCTACATGGATCCAGGAAAAAGCCTGGACAACACTGACAACACAGGGAACTGGGGCAAACCTAATACAAAGGTAATAAAAACGGGAATTTTGCAGTGATACTACAACTACTGAATTCAGATTTTGCCATAAAGCACAACATAGGTCCAAAAAACTTTCCTGCATCCCAGTTGTGCAAACAGATCCTGAAGGCAGCACACTTACATCTGAGCTGATGAGCTCTGCTGACTGCAGGGACAGGATGCTACAGAATTGTGTCAAGGGAGGTCAGGGGGAATCCATTACATGACAAAGAATTCTGTAAGACTCTCTGTCCCAAGTTTCAAAGCCTGTTCATTGTGTTTCAGAGAAATGTCTCCCCTGTGCCCCCTGACACAGGGCTTGGTTTAGCCACTGCTCTGGGCTCAGGCTTGGCACGCACTGCCACAGAAAACCATCCCATGTGTGTTGTCAAGGGACTGGGAGTTACTCTCATAGTCAGAGTACACAGAGTTATCACAACGAATAGGAACATTAGTTCCTGAAAGATGATACACTGTATGCATGAAGGCTTATTCCAGGTCACTGGGGATCCAGATGACACTTCCCATCACAGGTGGAAGGGGCTGTACTCCTTTTCCATGGCTTCTTACTTTGTTTCCCCCAAAGTCTTCTGTTTGTCTCTCTCTGTGGGACTCTGAGGTGAGGTGAGACCTGGGAGGCTCATGGAAGATGGTGAGTCATCTTTTCCTGTAGCACAAGGGGAATTTTAGACCATGTTTTCTCTCAGACCCATTTTACCATCTGCAGTCTTGTCGAACAAGCCATGGAGAGGGTAAGAGCTACACGACAGGCCTGCAGAGAGAAGGCAATTCCTGCTCCCTGAAGACACAGCTGAAATGCTTTGCCACCCCCAAGTGGACACTTGCGTTTTATCGTTAACATTTCCATTTCCAACAAGTTTTGCATTATAATTTTTCCCTCTGCCAGACGTAAAAGTGTGATTTCCCTCTGGACTTGCTGTGCCAGTGGTGCCTCGCTGCCTGTGAGCTGCCCAGGTCCCTGTTCTCCTGCTGGGCTCTGAGCTCTGTACTCCCACTGACAGGCTGGGGGCCACCTGGGCAGAGCCTGGGCTGGACTTCCTCCCTCACTGAGCTCAGGAGGTTATCCTCCTTATCCCAGCTGTGTTCCACTGAAAGCAGGTCTCCTCTGATGTCCTAGACACCCACCCATGAGGAGATGGTGTAGTTTGACATACTCACACATCCACCATATGATGGAGACGTTCCTCTATGGGATTTTGTGGCTCTTTGGATGCATTTTATGCATTTAGGACCAGATGGCATTTTGTGTTGATGCACAGAGAGCCACCCATGAGTGATGCCGCTCTCTCCTCTCTTTATGGGAGAATCCCAACCTTTGGCTGCAAAGCTCAGGGTGGATAAATGCACCTCATGACTTGCAGATGAGCACACAGATCTGCAGACAAGGTTGGGCTGTGAAGTTGTAGGGTGAAGATTTTGTGTGGTCTTAGACAAAACAGCCACATTTTTGTTCCCAAGGAGGACATAGGGTTTTGTGAGTAAGGGGAAGGAGGGAGTGGGAGGAATATGCATGGATGGGGAAATTTTAGAAGAGAAATAGTGAGAAGACAATCATCAGGAACTCACCTGGGTCTGAAGCAATTTATTCTTTTGTCCTAAAAGGAGTTTTTATCACATTTCATTTGGTGTCAGTCAAAAGAAGTGACACTCATAACCAGAAATTACTGGGGTTTTTTTGGCTAAATATCAAAAACAGAGATGAAAACATTTAGGTTTGCACCAAATCAAACCTTCTGTGAAAGTGTTATTGGGAGAGACATGTCAAAATTCCTCTAAATTCTGCTAAAAACAAAATAAATGCAGTGGTGAAAGTGTGGACTGACTGGAGACTCCAAGCTAAGTTCCCTGTGACTGCACAGCTCAGTACCCCTCATTCCTGAGGGATGCACTTTGTCTCTACAAAGTAGTCAATGTCCACTAGAGGCTTTTCTTCCTAAAAGGTTGGTGCTTGAGTTATTTATCACTCTGCTCTGATATTGGCTGCATTTTGGAAGCTGAAATGGAAGCTGAATCCAAACACGAAAAAACGGGAAGATGGATAGAGATGTCATGAAAGCCGATGCTATTCCTTTATTTATACATTAACCAGCTTTCATAGCCAAGTGCTGAAAAATGTTGGCAACTGGCTGAGAAAAATTCGTGTTGCAAGAAAACAGAGAACAACTCACTTTCCTCCAAAGTGGTCCAGTGTGATGGAACTGTATTTATTTGAAATCAAGCATGTCTTCCTAGACAGAACTGTCTATTGATTTATTTCTCTGCTTCTCTTTCCCTCTGGGAAACATGCAAGTGTGTGAGCAGAAAGTGTGGAGAGCAGGGGCAGTACTGTGAACAAAACATGAATAGTCTGAAATGTACTGCAAGGAAACACTCAAAGGAGAGAAGAATTGTGCTCATTACCAGTGAGTGATACTCTGATCTAATGCCAGATTCAGTTGGAAAAGTCACCATGACAGCAGGTGGACAATTCTGCTAAGCTTACCCGAAGAGTTTTTGAACACTACTGTGTTTTGAAGTGTTTCAGCCACAGCTTACCAGTAAAACTAAATGTACACTTCAGCTGCAGAGCTGATTATATGTATCTGTGTGTAACATGAAAATAAATATACTAGAGTCTCTCTTCCTAGGCCTGGTCCATCCTCCAGCAATCCTCAAGCTTCTTGTTTCTCCCTTAGATTTCATGTGAGTAGTAGAAGGTGGAGATTCCCCAGAGGCAAGAACCTCACCTGGAGAGTCAAGGGTTGGTGATTTTCTTCCACATTTCCTTCCATTTACATTTAGATTAGTCAACAGCCTGCTTAGGTCACACCCCAGACACAGAGAGCTGAGTTCATTTGCCACCAGAAGTAGGAGGCTTTCTGTTACTGTCTAGATTTACTGAAACCCTAAAAAATTGCAGCTGATATTTTTAAGGCAAATTATCTTAAATCCATTTAGTTTTTAAAGGATTAATTTTAGGTGTATGGAAGCTGTTGGAATAATTTACTTTCCAGCAGGATAGCTAATTCTTGAATTAAATACTGAGGTGTTTACTGTAAAAGCCCAAATAACTTTTTTCATGCATCCTCAGCTTATACTATGTTATGCAATGCAGCAAGTTCCTCCCCAGACAAATAGGCTTTTGTTTGATTTTTTGGCTAGAAGTGGGTTTTCCAGAAGACCCTTTGACTCAGATGTCTATTAGATGGAGATCACCATCAGAGGAAATCTGTATTCCTCTTCTAGTCAAATGAGGGGGGGAAAAAGCCATGCTAAAATCAATTTATCTGATCTATTTCAGTCATCTACCTTAGGTGTTTTACAGGTAGTTTTTATGCATATCTCTTATGATTGAAAACCACAGCTAGGCAGCCAGATACAGGTCACCTTGAAATGATGTGTGTTCTTTGTTGCAGAGCAGATATGTTTATCAGACCCCTTCAATTTTTTTCATTTCTTCAGAACCCAAGAGTCTCCCTTAGAAATGACTCACTAGGAAAATCATGCTCTAAATGAGCAAAAGAAATGGCTAACAGCTAATTGACCTCTAAACAGTGCAAGAACAGCATCCTCAGGGCTTCACCTACCATTTTGTTTATTGATCCGGGGTTGGTGCCTCTGGGACACCTGGACCAAGCTCTCACAAGGTGGGGAAATTCCAACAGAGCTCTAGCACTTGTAGGGTTTGCAGCATTGGTTTGCAAGCTTGCAGTTTTCTTTCCCTTACTTCTATAGGAGCTGGCAAGGGTAGGAAAGATATCTGTCCTGCCAGAGAACGTGCTAAACACCTGCCTGAACTCAATGGAAAGTCTCCAAAGAGAAGTTTTTTCATGCTGCTGTTGACTGCAGTGCAGGTGGGTTGGGCAGCACTGAGCAACTGCAGCAAAAAACTACAAGACTCAAGGTTTTGAGAAACAGAAGAACTCACCAGACTTTCTGTGAGGAAGGAAATAAAGCACTAACACAGGAACTCAGAGGTATAGTCACTGTTTATTTAACCATGTACAGACTGAGGTTCATTAGTTGGCTTGGTGGGAAGTCCTAAATGCAGAGGGTTTTTTTGAATGTGAACAAGCTTGGTTAGTACCACAAAACTCAGTTTCCCCCAAGTCCTGCACCACTGATTCCTCCCAGCTCAAGTTACCTGCTCCTGCAGAAAAACAGACCACAGAAACAGCAACACATTTAAATTTACATCTCAGTATCAATGGCAGGACCCTCTGTTGGAACTTAGACACATGTAGTATGCTCTGGGGTGACAAGGATCCATTCCTCAGCTGCTTCCCAGTAACCATCTGTCTCCCTGCTCTTAGCTTAAGATGATGCAAATCAATTTATGTTCCTGCATACAGCAAAGATGAACAGGCAATTGTCACTGGCCCAGATACATCCAGTTTGCTTATGTATCCCAGTCCCAAGGTGAGGGGCTGAGTCATGTGGAGCTTTCTCTCTCTGCATATAACACTAAATAGTCCCAAAGTTGGGTCTTATGGCAGCCTACCAATTCCCAGCAAACCCACTGCACTCCCCCAAGAGGCAGCAATGACTGCCAGACATGATTCAGCCTCAGCACACTCCAGTTTTCATGTGTCTCTTGCATTAACAGCAAGGAGCTCTCATATACGTGTTAGCCTCAGTCTGGTTCCTTCCAGTCTCATTTCTTTCCCTATTTCCCCCTCCTGTGAGGAACAGGTATATTGAAGGATCATCTCTCCTCCCCATCCAGCCTGTCTTTTTGCTGCTAAGAAATTCCACTAAGGATTGAGTCTTTTCTCTGCAACTTTATTTGCCAGCTGTAGGGTTTTCACACTGTATTTGTATTCCAGTCCCGATTTCAATTACCTGGCTAACCTTTTCAATTTTCACAGAGAGTGAGAATCAGAAAACAGCAGGTCCTTTATTACAGCTCACACTGGTGAGGAGTGCTTCACCCCCCTTCCCTCCCCCGTGTTTGCAGGAAAGCTCTGTCAAATTCAAACAAACTCATTGATAATAACTTGTCTATTTACTTATGCTTTGCTGACTGTTAAGTATTCTGGTCCCTTCTACAGACCTCTCTTCCATCCTCCTTTTAGCTTGAACATACTATATTTTACAACATTTCTAAAAGCCAAGTAGAAACAGTTTTCACACTTCATCCTGATGCTTGACTCCAGTGGAAATTCTCACCAGTGTCAAACACTGGAGAAGGTAAAGGCCTTGTGTTTCAGGAGGGTCTGTTTGCTGATCTTTGATAAGCAAGACATGGTGGTGGCCAGTCCTTATGTCCAGGTCTCAGGGCACTTCCCAGTGGAGGCTCAGGGCATTGGAGGGGTTCCCTCAAATGAAGAGGCAAGTCAGGCACAGGACACCACTCTGCTGATCCCAAAGCCACTGCTCTGCCACTAAATTGTCCTCACCACAGCTGTTACCTTTTCTGCCTTCCTCAATTTTAGAAGTCATACCCCTCTTCTTATCTCCTTTATTATTCTAAGCTCTTGATCTAGCCTGTGGTCTTTCTGCCCCATGACTCAGCCATCCAGATCCTAAAAATTATTTATTTGATTGGGGAGGGGTAAGGATTTAGTACAACAGACCTGTTTCTTAGCAACACCTTCCCATCTTTCTTACTCTTCTTTTGTTATTTCCATCTCATTATCTTTTCCCATGTTCAACCCCAAATTAACTTAATTACAGACAGATTTCATATCTCTCTAAACCAGAAGGGGCACTTGTAAAACATCCCTCCAGTCAATAGTAAATGAGGGCCTTGGCCTATGCTTTTGGAAAGGCAGCTCAGCTGTGCCTGTCCTGCTCCCCCCAGAGACCTCTCCTGGTTGCTCCTAACTCCTGCTGTTCCTTTGAGCTGCTTTTAAGTGAGGCACTTCATCTATCCATTTTGCAGCCAAGTTCATCGCAACCCCTGAGCTCCACAGCAGACATCTGTATAAATCACCAGGTGAATGCTTCTCCTGTGCAGATGCCAAGGGCACTGCAACCTTTCCACCTTCTCTTGCCATATTCAGACCGGAGGGAAGTGCCTTGCTTCAAAGTCTCTGCCTATTGGAATCTGTCTTGGGTGCAAATCTGAGATAAACCTGAGATATATTGAGTCTGAACATTGGATGCACTCGATCCAGGATGACCTCTGATTACTCACACATTGGTAGGTCAAAGATCTCTCTTGGTTAATGCAGCTCTGGTTGCCCAAAAGTCATATACTGAGGATAACTCTCTCCTCTGAGACAAAAATACACCAACTGGACTAGATCCAAGGCAGCCCCTCTTACCTCAGCCTCTCCTTAGTCTGTGATACCAGGTTTCCTTTGGATATCAGGAGTTGGATCCATCTCTAGCAGCTGCTGCATTTACCCTCTCGTAGATAAGGTTGTACTGCTGTTGCTTACCGTGCACAGAAGTTCTCCAGTGGCAGAGGAAACACCTTCTTCCTTCTGCTGGAGGTCAGGTAGCTATTACCCAGTCAGGACACCTCTTCCTAAATCCATCAAGTGATTCCTCACTGTCAGAAGCAGGACACTGCACTGAGAAGAATGAGAAGAGATCTGTATTTACACAATAAGGAAAGCGTCGTCAGAGATCAGCCACCAACTGAACTGTGCTGAGGGCACATGAAACACTATGAAACCATTTATAAAGACATAAGGGAAACTAAACTCCCACCAGCAATATAAAAGGCAGGGAGGTTTTGTGATAGTTATGAGAGGAATCCGTGATCTGTGTTTCTACCATTAGAAGAGGACACCTATGGTTTCCAGAAAGGAAGGAAAGCCTGGGTAATTATGCAGATGGTTCCCCCTCATTCAGGTGAGCATTTCTTCCCAGCTGTTTGCTGCCCTGGAAAGTAGAACCACAGGTTAAATTGGGATGTGCTTCCCCACCATCACCCTGCAAAGGGGGAGTTGCAAATCATGCATGTGTACTGGAGTGAACCAACTCGAATGCTGGCAGCAGTGCAGCTACAGGACAAGCCTTGCTGGGTCTCTGGTGGCTGATCCATGCAGCTGGTGGGGATGCTGCAAACTCCACAGATGTGATGAGACTATAGCACATGAATTGCAGTCAGGTCCTCATCCTTAGTCCTGGGCTTTCCAAAAGACAGAGCCTCATTTGGAATGAAACTCTACCCCTTCAGGCTCTTTCCTTTCTCTTTTGCCCCTTTCTTGCTCATCACTTTGGTCTGTATAGAGAGAGGCCATAGGTAGGATATTTCCTCCTTACTTCATGTGGGCATTTGCAGAATTATTTACCTCAGTTGAACTATGTTGCATTTACCAGCTTAGCAGGAGACTGACCAAGGTCTGTGTTTAGGCTGGAAATGTCTGAAGAAGACAAGAAGCAAATATCTGCCCTGAAATCTGAACATATGTCTTCTAAAAAGCATTTGTACACATCTTCCCCGAATTTACATCCAACCACACTAGTCAGTGCCCACTGGAGGTCAGTCGTGTGCCATGGAAACCTTTGTGGGAGTGAGGCAATGAGGTGCCCAGTGATTTCCAGAAGCCTTGGACACTCAGCCTGCATTTGTGGTGCACAAGACACCCCAAGAGAAAACCTGTCCCAGCTCCCTCGGTGTTGATTTGTGATTTAGAGACTCTTCGTATTTCCATTTCTTTTGTCCCCTGCTCAGAAGAATCCAGTGCCCTGTTGCTGGATAAGCTCAGCAAGAGAGATGCATGTGCATTCAGTGCAGGCTCACAGACACCCAGGGTGCTCCTCAGGTCCCAGCCAGCCTGTGCAGTGCTAACACTTCATCCAACTCACATTGAAAAATACTCTTATTTAGGGGCAATTCTCAGTCTTTTGAGTTTGTTTCACAGGGCATGGCAGCATAATTATATACAAGTTGCAGCTCTTGGTAACTCTTATGCCTACATAAAATATAGGCATCAGTATGGTCTACATAGAAAATGGAGACTGAAGTGCTCAGTATGTGCTCCACACATATTCCTTATTTCACTTTCATGGTGACTCAATTTTTCTCTCTAAATCAAGGATGGCAGAGCTGTTCTCTGCCCTGTTTCCAGTCAGGCCTCATCTGGAGTGTAGGATACACAACATCCACACATTCACTGAAGCTCAAGACTGAAATGAGAGCCAGCAGTGAATAAACCATTTGCTGGCCCCCTCTACAAGCAGCCTGAAGCAGATATTTCTTGTGCTTTGCTGTAACAGTTAGAGTCATTCCTTTTCTGCTATTTTTCTAGCACAGCAATAGAAATATTGACCTCCACCACTGGTTTCTTTCCTGTGAACGATAGTTATCCTTTGGTGTTAAAAAAACTGCAATTATGCATTCTAAACAACCAGAGAATCACAAGGGTTGAGGTACCTTCTGATCTCTTATCACCTTTGCATGTAGAGCTGAAACAGGGTTAGTGAGGAACAGAGGACAAGCCTCTCATTATGCCTTCAGTATTCACCACTAAAGCTTTGGTCCTCCCTCTCAAAAGTCATACATTTTCATTTCTCTTTGTTTTGCTTTTTTTTGGTAGCGGTGATGGTTTTTTGCCCCCCCCCCCCCCCCCCCGCCCCCCCATCCTTTGCTGCAACATCTGTGCTATGTACTACAGCAGAAAATATGACATATTTTCACCTGGTTGTTTGGGAGCTTTGCAACTGATGGTTCATTACCACTTTCTCATGAGATATTTATTTTCTTATGAACATTTTGTACCTTCACAGATGGGACTGAACCACTTACTGCTATCAATAAATCACAATAGCTAAAACCCTGGTTTACTGCCAGGCTGGACCAACTGTGGAATTTAAGCAGGCTGAAGACAAAAGCTTTGAACCAGGGATATATTTAGGTGTTCATATTTAAAGAAGGATTGGAAGGACATGAAGAGTTTAGAAAGTATACAGGTAAAAAATAGCTGTATGGAAGCAGGACAGCTGCTGGTCTCTGTGAGAAGGACTCAACTTCATACATTTTGCCTCATTTACTCCATCGATCTGCCCAGCACATTTTGGAGTAAGGATTTGCTCAACCTTTCTAGGACCATCTCTCTCCCCCTCTCTATCCCATGCCCCAGCTGCCCTTGCTCTTCAGGGCTGCAGCCTCAGTCCTCTTGATGACCCAGTGATGAACTTCTGCCCCGAGCATCACTGGATAAAAAAAATCCCTTTGCTGAAACACTGAGGGGTACTGGTGCATCACTGTTCAATGATGCTCTGAGGGAAATAGTGCTTGTTTTAGAAATGCTAAAACAAAAGGCTTTATGGATATTGAGGGGGTTTTTGTTAGTTTGATTCTGGCAGAAGCAGCTTCTCGATCCATTTATCAAGCTGCCTGCAGCTCCCATTTCAAGGCTGATGAAGATATAATAAACAGTAAGCCAAAAAAAAAGTCCTTTGAAAGGTGCATCCAGAGCAGTTAAATAAATAAAAGATTGTGGGGGGAGGCGGGGGTGAGAAAGAAGAAAAATCGTCAGTGCAAGTTTTGGCTTTCCTCTGCTGTCCATTTTACAGCATAAATTTAAATAAATGAATAAAGCAGGTTGGTGGAATCACTTTTTCATTCTCAAATTCACTCTATAAAAATTTCTGTCTGTGAATTCATCTTTCCACAATGGCTCATGTCTTGCCAGCTACCCTCCAAATTGCCCTCCAAACTGCCACTTGGAAATTTTTAAGCATTTCCATCAGACTCTGCACAAACCAGAGTTTCTCTGAAAAAGCACCTGTATTCCTGATTGATGAAAACTCTCTAAGGAAACTCCTGTGCAATAAACCTCGACCCTGCTAAGCACTTGGATGCCAGTTAGCTCAGGTGATCCCAAGCATTATACTGTTCCCTTCCCCTGCCCATACAGAGGTGACCTTGGAATTTGCACTAAGCTTTAGTCTTCCATAGAGGAGGTATTACTCCTGCACAGATCCCTGGAGGTTTGAGTCCTAAATTAGCTGTCAACTGTTTTTCTGGGTACAAGGACAGCCTTTGGTCACGTTGGGATTAATTGTCACTTGCTATGTTCTCTTTTCCATTTGGATACATGGATATCAGGCAAGCTGGGAGTCTCCTCCAGTCCCTTGCTGGATGTTTTGTCCATTGATCTCTGGCATGTGGCAGTGAAATTATTGCATGTCTTCCCAGAGCATTTTGGTTATCAAGACCTGATGGATATTCAGACTGGATGTCCAGGTATGAGTTTCCACATTCTTCTTCCAGAAGCTGCCACCAGGTTTCTTTGAATTGCAGGAACTTTTCTTCAGGTCTGATTCTTTCTTCGTTGATTTGGGTTAAGATTCATGGACTTCAGCAGATATCATAAAGATCCTGCCAGCAATAAAGAGAACAAAGAGGGAGTTGCAGACAGAAGAAAACATTGACAGATGAGACAAGGCGAAAGAATCAGAGGAAAGCGAGGAGAAAAAGACAAACCCAGAGGAACAAAGAGGAGAACTGAAAAGTAAACAGAAAAAAACTGTTAAAGAATTGGAGTAAGGACAAAAGTAGAGAGGAGAAGGAGAAGGAGAAGGAGAAGGAGAAGGAGAAGGAGAAGGAGAAGGAGAAGGAGAAGGAGAAGGAGAAGGAGAAGGAGAAGGAGAAGGAGAAGGAGAAGGAGAAGGAGAAGGAGAAGGAGAAGGAGAAGGAGAAGGAGAAGGAGAAGGAGAAGGAGAAGGAGAAGGAGAAGGAGAAGGAGAAGGAGAAGGAGAAGGAGAAGGAGAAGGAGAAGGAGAAGGAGAAGGAGAAGGAGAAGGAGAAGGAGAAGGAGAAGGAGAAGAAGGATGGGTGAAGACAGAAAAAAGGATGAGAAATATGCATATAGAAAAATACATGCTGTTTTTTATTAATGCTTCACCAGATGGAAACGGTATCAACAATGATAGAACCTCTGAGCTCCAGAACAATAGGTGAAATAATTCAAGCACCACTTTCAGATTAAAAAACAGTGAAGGGAGTTTGATTTATTTCCCAGCTTTTCTTTTCCTTCTCTATATATAGAAAATAACCTCATCTGCTTACTCACATTCTGTGGCTCATCACCACAAAAATATAAATAAAAGAATGAAACCACCCTTCAGTGAAGACAGAAAATAAATCAGAGGCCTCAGTGCTTTTTCATTGTTGCAGCTGGGTCCTGTCTTCACATTTATTTATCTTTAAATTTTCCCTTGCACTCTAGAGACCATATCCCATAAAATGCCAGGTTAACAAGTTAACCATGAATAATTCATGAGATAATTATAAAACATTTACACCAGAACATTATTATCTTGCAACTAAAAAAAAAAACCCAAATACTTAATGTCCTCCAACGTTGATGGCAAACCTCTTGTGACTGCAATGTTCTTTATCGCTAAAATTAAATTGAATTAATCTTCGATCTGCTTTGGTGCCTACTAGCACAGAATCACAGGAAAAAAAACACCCCCGGATGACATGGAAACACAAAAATACATCACTACATACATATATATACACCTGTGTGTGTGTGCTTGCACACACATATATGTGGGATTCTGAAACACGCCCACAGAGGAGATTCAATTTCCATTTTCCTCCCCCCAACAGACTCTGAGCATGAGGGATATAAACTTTCATGCTGAAGGGATGGATTCAGAGCTTGATGCTGGCTTGTTATGACCCACACACAGGCACACACACACTGTTCTAGGCACAGCTCTTTCCCAGACTGAAGAGACAGAGCCGTGCATGTCGTGAGGAGTTGTGACTCACGGTGACAGCCTGTCTCTCACAAGTGCAGATATAAGCACACGTGAAGAGGACACACACAGAGCTGCACTACTCTGTGCCATACACCAAGGGTCTGTGGTTTACAAGGTTTTCCTTCTCATATCCTTCCACTTCAAAGGTGGTCTCTGGTCAGATTCCATTTCCAAAGTAAGACTAGAGCTTACTTTGAAATTAATATAAGAATAAATTTCAGTTTTACTCTGGTGTCATCAAGATCAGGATTTTGCCTTGTATACACATCCAAAATTAAGACTGTCACATACGTGGCTATAAAGGCTCCTATGAAAGCAGCACTGATAATGCAAATCTCTAGTACAACAAGCAGACAGGCCATTAGTACTTCTGCAGTCTGCATAAAAGCTCCTCTGTCAACTTTCCTTTGGAGATGAGGCCAGAAAAGCATCTGGAAAAATCCTCAAACCATGCCTTCTCTACGTGCTGGTGATCCCTAGTTGCAACAATATTCCTGAGGGCTTTAATGGGCACACATAGAAAAACCTCAAAAATGTTCTTGCTTAATTCACAGAAACTGTCAGCCTGTTGCTAGAGAGATACAGGTTTTTCAACAATGACTTCTCCTCTCCCTCAGGAACACAGGATAAATGAGCACCACTAAAACATATCTCCACTAGACATCTCTTTTTGTGAATGTGGGCTGCCATGCTCACAGGAAGAGAGCCAGCAAACCTTGGGCTGGCACAGCAAACTCCAGCTACCATCCCTGGGGTAACCCAGGATAGAGGAATAAGCCCCCCGAGGGAATATGAAGGAAAGAAACACTTTTTCTTGTTCCTCTTCCCCCTTTCCTCCTTGAATGCAGTTGGTCAACATAGAAAACTATCTGTGCTTTCTCTCAAATCCATTTGCACCCAGACTGATAGACTCCATGCTCTTCTGCATGGAATAGAAGGCCAAGGGCTCCTCTTCCTCACTGGTCTATTAAGAGGCCCCATTACAGAAAGCAACAGCTACGTCTGCTTTACAGCCAAGAACGAGGGCTGGAAGGAGCTGCACATCCTGAAAAGGTGAACACATCCCAGAAGATTTGGCACTAAGCTGATGGTCAGCAAAACCAGTTAGAGTCTGAGGCATTACAGTTTGATTAACCATGCACACCTTTGTTAAAGGATTAGGAGGACTCTATCACTGTGATGTTTGAATTCTAATTGAAAACCAGTCCCTCCCACATATGTTACTGGTCTGGGATCTGCAAGTAGAGGGAGGGGGGTGTCTATAGCATCTGCTTTGGGGCAACAAGGGGGTTCACAGCTCCAAAGAACCATGTTTACCTCCCATCACACAACAGCCCAGAAAACATCACGGAATTGTACAAAACGGATGGACACAGTGGGGACCTGGGTTGGAATTTCAATCAACAATGCAGAGCCCATTTAGAAATCTGTCTGCTGTATCTGAATGTCAACAAACACTCATGAAATTTCATCTCTGCATCAATTTGCAAAATAGGAAAAATGCTTCATGAACAGCAATATAGTCCCGTGTATACAGCTGCCAGCAGATGCCCTCTGGGGTGATTCTTGTAATTTGCTGTTTCTCTCAGCAAGATGTCATTTATCATGAAGATTATCATCAATATATGAGCTGAGGATGAACTGTTAAGAAGGTCTATTATCCTCAACCCTGAAGTACAGAGGAGTTCTGTTTTGAGTATTCTTTGGGCACCTAACTCTGCTACACTGCACGGGGATCTGTGGTCAGGAGAGGGGTGAGAAGTTTGGATTAACAGACTCCTGTGCCATACACTGTCCATGGAGGGAAGTAGTCCCAATACCCAACTCTGAGCCACTGGATCTCTAAATGGCCAAGAGTTCCATTCCTGAGCATTCTATCTCAGTGTTAGTGTTACAGTGCAGTGCTGGCATAAGGAATGCAACGAGATGTCTCTGAATGGCTATAAGGCCATCTATGTGATCCTGCAGCTAACGACCACTAATCATGGTGCTGGATGTTGTTCAAGTCCCCCTCAAATATGTATCTATAGACTCTTCCTCAAAGAAATTACTGTCTTGGAGAAAAGTTAATGTCAGTAGGTAAAGACAGGTGGGGACCATGAGAAGAGACATCTCGAATGGTTTTATAGAGTTGGAACATATCAACAGCTTAACTAGTGTTAACCAGCTCATTACAGAGGTGACAACCCTTCAGCCTGTTCTTCCTAATCACCTGGGCACATCCCCCACACGTGATTGTAAAACAGAGCTCCAGCCTAACGCCTGAGGACAATGGCAGTACAAGGGGATGTGTTTTATCTCACACATTTGCTTCTGTTCTCCCTGAATGTCTCTTCCTAACATTTAAGATCATTTGAGTATGAAAGCTTCCCAGTGAAAAGAGCTGAAGACTGCAACATTTATTTCTCTCTGTAAGGACAAAAGGAGGATCGAGTCCAAACTGTTTCTCCTCAAATCATGGATCAATCGAGCAGCTCTGGTGATGTCACTATCCCTGGCACGGAGACCTAATTTAAAATTACCTCAAATCTGAAAGATTGATTTTCACCATCAGCATTTAATGTCTGCTGTATCTTTTCTTTTCCCAGCAGAGAAGCAAAAAAGAAAGGAGGAAAGAGAGAGAGGGAGAAGGAGATGGTTCAGATTCAACTGCAATTTAGCATTCATTTGCATTTTTAAATTAGTTAAGCTATGGACCGTTGCAAAGCAATGACAGAGAATTTTTGTAATAATTAGTCTGTTGGGAGCATAGAAAAGTCTGTACAGGCAGGTTGCACCAAAAGAGGAAGCAATATCCAAATGCTCAAAGTGGGATTTGCAAAATTTACTCTCTCTCATATGGGGCCAGATTCAGCTCAGCAGACACAGAGAGCTACAGCTCAGACAACTTCATCTGCACCAGACGCTGACTACAGTCAGTGATGGAAAGGGATGTTTTCAGACTACGATTCATCTTATCCAAAGTAAAAATCTAAATCAGGTCAGGTGATTAGACACCTGAAGTGACATGAGACCAATTTCATCAGTGTTGTTTACAGTATAATCTTAAATTCTTCAGCCTCTTCGAATGTGTCAGTGGGACCACACATCTGACCCGTTCTCTCTTCCTGCTGCAGTTCCTCCCATAATTCTCCTTGTGCCTGTAATGAGATCTATCCCCCTCCTAAATTCAGTGGAAAGTCATTGTTACTTCAGATATGACAGAAAATGCTCAGGGAAGGAGGAAGTGGAGGATCCCTCAGCTCATATAGGGGGATACAACAGCACTTCACTGTACAGTGGAAGTTGCTTCATATTCAGCAACCTGATTTGAACTCACTGATTTTGCAATGCAATGCCTGTTGTTTGAGATGGGTGAATACTGTAATGTCTCCTTTTTCAGATGGCAGAACATGGCAGCACTAATGCTCGCTTTGCTCAGTGAAGGGAAGAGACCACTCGTGACTAAGCATGACTTTAGAAACACTGCACATTGGACCATCCTGAGAGCAACTGTCCATCACCCACAGATGCTCTGTCTCACATCATTTTGTTGTCCTTTGCTTGCCTTGCTCCAAAAGCTGGCATCTGTTTCTCAGTGTGATTGCTGCTTTTTGCTTAAGTTTTCCCTCTGGGCGAACTGAAGCACAAGGAACATTCAGCGAATTTCCTGAAATCCCTCACCTGATCTGAAACAGTGCATTTTTGTTTATCCATCACTTCTTTGTCCATAAATGTGAACACATTCTGCTCCAAAGCAGCAACAGCCTAGTCCCAGCAGCTCACCATCAGGAATCAGTCAATGCAATGTACCTGCCAGGGTGATGTAACATTCTGGGTATGGATGAAAAGTGAAATGATAAGAAGAGTGGAAACTTTCTCTGACCCCTACATCAGCTAAAATATGTCTGACATTTCATTACAAATAGCATTTGCATCTGTCTGTATTCATCAGACACAAAGAAAACTGAACCCAAAATCACCAATTACGTAAAACACAAACACTCGGAAGTTAGACATTATTAATAATGAACTGGTTGCCCTAAAACAAGTTGCCCAGAGAAGCTGTGGATGCCCCATCCCTGGAAGAGTACAAGGCCAGGTTAAATGGGGCTTTGAGATAGTATGGGATTACAGAGCATCAATATTTTACAGACACTTAATCTATAAAGGTGTGCCACATGGGTATATAAGAAACAGCCATTTTTAAAAAGTTTTACTTTGTGTCTCCTTTCAAAGACGTACCTGTGACTCCAAAATCATTCTACCTGCATCAAATGCATTAACTCTATGACCACAAAATAGACTAAATAGACCACAAAATTCTGACTAAAGTGAGTGCAACTGGATTTCTCTGAAGGAACCCAAACCTTTATGGTTTTATTATCATGTCACTCTGAGTTTTCAGAGGTATCAATCACAAAGGTACATTTTGTTTCCGCATGGACTTAAGTGACTTGATCCAACCTATCTCTTTTGAGGATAGAAGAGTAAGAAGAACATGAAAACTAAAATAAATGGCTCTACTTGTATTATGGATACATACCAAGAGCAAAATATGTCCTGTTTCTCGCTTGTTAATCACTTGTTCAATTTTTGGGACTGGCATTTCTGGAGTGCAGAAGGACCCATATCCAGTGCCCTCTGATGTGTCCTTAGACCTTCACCCCTTGAGGCATAGTTGTCTATAATGATATTTTCTGGATATTTCCATATGTGTAAATAGCAGATTAGTTACCCCGGGGTCCCATAAAGTATTTTCCATAAAAATAAGATCCCGTAAAACCTATACCTTTAGACAACTCCCCATTCTGACACAGCCAGTGTCTATTTTACAAAATAAAGGCTTGAGTGCTCATTCTCCTGAGTTTTGCTGTGTTATCTGTGATTGTCTTGGAAATCCAGCTCACCCCGAGGCCCGCTATTAACATCTTTCAGCATAACAAAAGCCTTTATTGTCCCACTATTTCACATGCATTCTGTCAAGACACACAGATGAATGAGTTACCAGGGGGTAAGTTTGGGTATAAATTTACAAGGCCTCCACTCCATCATAATTGTCTGTATTCATATTCTCATTCTGCATGCTCATCCAGATGTACTTGGAAGTGATTTGTCCTCAGGAAAAAAAAGGGGTTGGTTGTTTTGCATCTGCTCTGTAGAAACAAAGAAAAGGATGTCCTGGGGCTTCTTGTGGAGAAGCTGACATCCTGGGAGGTCACCCAGTAACCCTCCCTGCTTCTTCCTTCTGTGGTATCCATCCTGCTTATTCCACATTATTAAAAAACTGTTTAGTGAAAATATGAAAACAGCTATTTAGCGTGAAAGACAATTTTCATCCAAGTAGCTGAAGTGTTTCAGTCGGAAGGAGACATATTAGCAGGGAGAAAATACTAAATGGGGTTTTCTACGCTAAAATTCTTGACACTCTGCATGTATGAGCAACCATCTATAAAGGACATGCACTTTACAGCAACATAAGACACTTCTTCAAGCCCAGTTATAATATTTCTCCAGAGACACAACCCAAGAACATTTGACTGTTTGTATTTTCACATGTGCCTCAAAGCTTTTGTTAGCATGACTATGATGGCTAGTGGGCATAATTTGCTCACATCCCCAGCTGACAGCCAGGACAGCAAAATCTCATAGCTTATACATGCTCTATGATTCCTTTTATTATTTAGGGGATTAACTAAGAATCCGGTAATGCTTCCAATGACTGTTGTGCTCTCACTGAAGCAGCCTAATAATTGAAAACACTAAATACTCATCATAACCAGTAAATGGCAATACAATAATAGGCAGGCAAATATTACAGAACTTCTCACCCAGCTGAGGAAAGCCAGATACAATAAGGATCATCTTCAGAGAAATACGCCATGAAGGGCATTCGTCTCTCTGAAGGAGTTCAATGCACCCTTTTAACCCATGGTGCTATTTCATCCTGAATGAGAACAAAGCTAAAAAACCTCCCTAAGTTCAGCTTACACACATGTACTGACTCAGTGCTTCTCTGTTATGTGAGCACACTGACTTCAGTCATCCTCACCTCACACCAGTAACGCTGCTAATTTTATTCTTTCTGACTACTTACCCATTCCACCAATGCTGGAAACACTCTGTAATTGTGAGTGCCATATGGTGTCCTAATTATTGCAGTGCTTGTTGAATTGATGTGTTAGATAATCAAAACGTAGGGAGAGAAGAAACAAGGAGAGACAGGCATTTTGAGGAAAAGGCTTGCTCAATGAACACCACTTACTACAAAGAACTCCGGGATGCCAAGAGACACATCCAGGAAATGAAAAAGCCTGGGCATGAGAACACCAAAACCATCATCTGCCTGGGGTCTTATAACACTGCTGGAGAAATGTGACTGGGACTGGATTTTGTTTCTCTTTTAGCTTCAATCTCCCTGTGGCTAGAGAACATGATTGTAGTTTATAGGAATAGAAAAGTATTGTTATTCTAATTTGTAAAAAAATGGAGGAGGGGTAGATAAAAGGATGATACAAAACACCTGGGCAGGATTCCCCTTCTGGCTTATATTGACATAAATAACTTGCAAGAGTGGGAAAGTCCATATTAACAAGAGAATTAAAACATACTAATGAATTTGCATGGTTAAAGTGATGCAAGACTTAAGAGGCATAATCACAAAACAGTTTCCCTCGAATTTCCTCTTTCACATTCATTATCTCTCTTGGTCAAACCTGCTCCCTTGCTCAGATTTCACCAATAAAAAACGACTCAACTAAAGGCTTTAGAGTAGCTGGGGGTTTGTACCGTTGCAGAAGATAACAGGTTTTGCTCTAAAAGCTAATGTGCCTTTTTCACAGTGGTTCTATAATTGATGTTCAAGGGCAGATTGGACAAGCAGCTACAGGAGGAACCCAGTACAGCTTACTGAGAATCACATTAATCTTAGGAAATCCTGAGCTGACTATATGCAGAGAGTAGGAATATTATGGAGGAAGATTAAACATGCTTGCCCTATTCTTATTCTTCACCCGGGTGTGTCTACTTCTGGCCCCTGCTAAAGACCCATTACTGATGCTGTCAACCTACTCTGAAGGCCCAGTGACTAATAACTTCCAGATTCAGCTGCACCATGAACATCTATACATTCCAAGTCTGATGAGAAAACAGAAGATGGTGAAGATTATTCGTCAGAAAGGAGCTCCCTGCATTCCTGCTAATGCTCTGAGCAGTAAACAGAGACAAAATGCTACAGAAATTCAGACCTGGGTCTTGGCAGAAGGATTCTCAAAGTTTTTTTCACAAACTGGATGTGGTTTACAAGATGGACGGAGCAAATCCCAGTGTGCCAAGTTCAGACGCTTTATAGCAGAATGAGAATGTGTTCCTACAGGAGTAAAACACCTAATTGACCCATAATCTATCAGTGAAACAACAGAGAATAAAATTTCCCAGTATAATTGGGTTATAAATCATTCCTTTGATACCAGGACCTAGCAATTTATTTTGAGTATCTGAGTGTTTATTCTGAGGAAATACAGTGGTTTAGCTATATTTAAACTCTTTGGATGGTGCTTAAAGGGGAAAATGACAACTGTGCACAGTGATTTATTTCTCCACTTTGCTTGGACTGTAAAGGTGTGAAGACAGAGCTTTTAAAAGCAATCCTTCCAGGGGCCCACAGGCACTGTGCATGTGCTGTCCTCCCTCCTGGCTCAGCTTTTTGTGATTCCACTCAGAACAGCTGGTGATGGGCAGCCTCCTTCATCCTCTCCATGACTCCTGTCACAGTGTGCTGGCTTTTCACTGCTCTTTGGAGACCATTTTCCCTCAGTAGTTTACCAGAGAGTCAGTGCCTCACACAGGGAGCCCACACAATAACAAATTCCCTCACACACGTATATACTGTTTCTCAGGTCATGTACAGTCCCTGTCCTTTACATTCATGACTCCTCTACATTACATGAACACTGGCAGATGTGCTTAGCTGCACAATGGACACAGGGCATGGTCAGGGCCAGGTGGGATGGTCACGCCCTAGTGCTTGTGAGACACAGGCTTTACTTCTTAGCAAAAGGAGCAGAAATAGTTTCTCGATGCAGTTTCTGGAGGAAGTCCTCAAAATTAGCAGCAGGACTGGTGTGAGATGAAGACCAGACCTGAACTGGGGCTGAGGTCAATAACCATGTGTGAAAATATTTTATGGCATTTTTGTTTAAGCTGAGGTTTAGCACATAAAAGAAAAAAACATACTCTCATCCTCCATGGAAGGAATATGAGCCACCTGCCAACCCTTTCCCACAAGCACGTGGCCCGGACAGAGAACATGACTGGCAATTTCCTTTTCCTGACGCTTATTTCCACATTCATCGCTCCAGGAAGCAATAGCAGGGCCATCACTGGAGTTCTGCAGCTGTTCATGTCTCACTCTGTGCCAGAACAGTGACCTCGGTGACAGCAGACAGGAAGCAATACAGTAAAATCCTCCCTGTGCCATGGATTTACAAGGACAAACCTCTTATAAGGCTGGCTTTTCATTAGTAGAATTACACAAAGAGAATAGCTGAGGTTCAGGAAGCACCATATCCAAAGCAGACAGAGATGCTCCTAACATACAATGGGGCACTAAAGTCCATTAAAAGGGAAAAAGAGGGAAAGGTAAAATTTTTCACCATGCTGTTCTGTTATCAAAGGAAATCTAGAAGCACTGGGCTCTAATTGCACATTTGGTCATGGAAAGGCAACTCTAGGGAAAAGAAGAAGCAAGAATTAGACCTCTTTCTAACTAAGATCATGGAGAACTGGTGAGTAGCAAGGATCTTTATGACAAGATTAATCAGAACTTATTAATCATTACTGCCCAGTTTGGACAGGGCTGTCTAGAACTGTATTTTTAAAGCATATAGTCCTGATGGCATATCTCTTCTGATTAGCCCTTCAAAAGAATACTCCTGTAAGTTGGAGCTGCAGCATCTCTGCTGCAGAATTCTGATGACATAATAGGTCATTATAAATAGATGATTTGTGCAAGTGAAAGAAGTCCAGCTATTTAGGCCAGGTCAGAGCAACAAGTTACTATGCCATCTCTAACATAATATTTACTCTCAGGTAGGTCAGAGATCCTCTTAAAATGCAAAAGCACTTTGTAATTGCAATTTGCAAAACAATGAGAGAAATATGCACAACATGGTTTCCTGATAAAGCAGAATTTGGTCAGAGTAGGACATTGTTTAAAGGTTTACCCTGGGGGCACCAGCTGTTTTCCAAAGTACCACTAAATGACAAAAGAAGATACGTTTACACACAATACAAGAAGGGCCAAGAATAAAACTTGGAAACATTTTACATGTAAATAACAGTACAAATACAAGAAATCTGTAGGTCTGCAGATAGTATAACAATCCTAGAGAGATATTAACCACTATATATGTCACTTTGTCAGGATGGGAAAGCTTCAGGAGGAGAGTATGAGACAGCCACTATTTTATCCTTTATCAGTACAAAAACTAAAGATGCTGATTTTCAGTACTTGCATTTTCATCCATTATTTCCTGAGACTTTTTCCTGCTACTATTGCAAACAGCAACTGCTTTTTGCAACATTGTGAATCATGTTTAATACTCAGATGAAATGAGAGCTGGGGCATAGAAGTATTAAATGTAGAGATGACACTGTTTTAACAGGCTGCCGGCCTTTGCTACGAGCATGCTTTCAAAAATTAGACCAACAAAATCCATCAGGAGAACAGCAGCTTTGCCAGCAGCTGTTAGAAAGGGAATAGGGAATAAGTCAAAACCAAAAACTTCTGCTAGGATTAGACTAATTTATAGATGGTGGAAAAATCAAGAGTCCACATGCAACCACTCCCAATATCTTTAATCAGACTGGGAAGGTGAGCAGAGAGCAAGCCACTTGGACTTGCCACCCTGGATCTGAGAGCAAGGAGCTAGCAACTCAAAAGTCAGAAGAAAAACGGTGTGTGTAGCTAGGGAGGAGAAGACAGTCAAGTAAAAGGAGCAACAGTGACCTGAGCCAAAATAAGCAGAACCACTTTCCTGAAGGGCCCTTTGTTCCAACACCATATATGAGTTCTGATCACATCAGCCCTTTCTCCAGGAGAGACAATCCCTTGAATAGCACCGGTAAATTAGTCCAGTCTGCAGTTGTGATTAGTGTTGGGTAGAAAGCTGTAAGGGAGAGAAAACATTAATGCAATTCTGGCAAATTATACACTGAGGAGAATAGGGAAGACAAACAAGAAGTCTCTGAACCTGCAGTTGTCAACACAAAATGCAAAAGACTGATAAGCTTGTTTTCTTAATGTGGGACTGTAGCATGGTGAGCACAGGGAATGGGAGTGATTCTTACAGCAGCTGCTTGCAGGGAGTCACAGTGGTCACCTCAAACATACATGTGAAGCCAGAGCCACAGGAATCCAGCACTTGGGCTTGTTTTCTCATTTTTCACCTGCAGTGAAGCCTGTGTTGGCAGCCACATGGGAAGAGCCAATTATATTTCTGTCAATGGCTGCAGCATTCAATGTGAAATCCTGTATCCCCGCTGTACCTCATCTCAAGGACTCAAAAACCATGTCAGGGAGTTTGAGGCTGAGCACACTGAGGAAAACCTGAGTGCTCCGAGTCACAGGAGGAGACTAACACCTTATGGACCTATTTCAAGGGCTGGAAAATCCACAACCTGTTTTATTCTCTCAGTTTGTTCACCTGAGCACTATTTGTCCCTCTGCACTGTGCAGGAGAACACACACACACATCAGGACTGCAGCTGCAGTGGAGCTGAGCATCAGTGCAGGCAGGAACAGGGGCTGATCCAAACCACCAGCTTTGAGACCTGCTGTTACAAGGCACAGCTCTGGGAGGGAAATGAGAGACTGTAGAGGTTTTTTGCTGTTCCTGATGAAATGAAGTGTTACTGCCCACTGAGACTTTCCCTGTGTTCTGCTGTTTAAATACAATTATTACTCCACCCTCAGCAGTGCTTTTGTGCCAGTCTCAGCCCAGGGACAGCTTTGCCTGTTTTATCTGATCTTGCACTGCCACACAACCCACAGGAATTGCTCCAGCCAGACCTCAACAGACCATATAGCACAGACCAGAACTACAAAAAAAACCACTGCATTCCCCACCTCGGAGCACGGGGAAAGTCTTGAGGGAAGAGATGCTGCAACTTGTTTTCTAATTTGGTTCTTTTCACACTTTCCAGTCACTCACTCCAAGCTCCATAAATACCAGCAGGGTCAAAACATTGTCCTCAGGAGTTGGAACAGAGGCCTGGATAAGTGAGGGTCAATACAAAGTACTTTCTGTGGAAGGAATTGCCTCCAGTACAATCTTTTGCTCATTCAATCTTCTTTCTCCTTCAAGCAAAATCTACCAGAACTTACTGTTTCCAATTTTTTCTCCTTCCTCTTCTTCTTTATTTTATTTTGTGTGTTGTCCCAGCCTCCCCTCACAGAAGTGATTCCCTGGGGAAATTCATGTCCCTTGTACTTTTTACTCTGTGTGCATAATAGAACATTATCTGCATAATTTATCTTACACCACGTGTTGTCTTCCTTCTGGCTAAGTGTTTATCTAAAATAAATATATATTGTCATTGTGTACACTGAGAAAAAGAGCCAACAAGCCTGTCCTGTGTGAGAATTTTAAAACATCCAAAACCTGAACCACCAAGAATCTGTTAGCTCAGTCTTTTAGGTCAAATGTAACTGTAAAGTTGATCCTTCTCCTGTCTCTCTCTGTATTTTTCAGTGTTCCATTCTTTGTGTAGATCTAATTAACTACCTACAGGGATGAATCCAGATAAAATTTGGAATTTGAACACATCCCACAGAGCAAGGGATTTCAATGAGAGAAGACAAAAAAAAACCCCTCTTCCTTTAGCACCTTTTATCACAGCTCTGCACAGCAGAGTATGAAACAGCAGCTGATCTCGGGCACTGGGAAGGGTGGGAACATTGGTCATGGACTATTTGTCATAACATCCAGACCACATGTGGCAGAGATGTTGCTTCCTTACTTGCTTTCAAGGACCACAGTTGCCAATCAGTACAACTCACAGCTCACAGTATGAAGGGCAGCTGACAAAGCACTTGACCACGTTTTGAAGTTA
This sequence comes from Pseudopipra pipra, assembly GCF_036250125.1. Taxonomy (NCBI): domain Eukaryota; kingdom Metazoa; phylum Chordata; class Aves; order Passeriformes; family Pipridae; genus Pseudopipra; species Pseudopipra pipra. The sequence continues at coordinate 13,416,305 of NC_087563.1, forward strand.
AATGTGCTGAGTCTGTTATGGTCCTGTCAACACAATCTTCATCCAGCTTCTCCTACACTCTCTTGAGCATGAGGACAGCACAGTCCTTTGCTGATGCTACTGAGATTTCCAGGTGTTTATAGCTATGAGAAAGAAAATTTGCCATAAAAACATAACAAAATATTGAAGCCTGAGGTTTGCATAGCAAATTTGAATCACAGTATATTAGGATGAAAACATGTCCTGAATACTGGGGGAATAGTCATTTTACCATGTGATTACATTTATACAATTAAAATTGAATTTGATGTTTCCATCTTTCTTCCCACCATCTCTTATGATGATTTCAAAAGTGCCACAGTTTTGTTCCTTAGCACAACAGTGTTATGGTCCCTGCTTTGCATCATCCTTCTCATTTGCACCAGTTCACCAGCAGGATCAGAGCCTGAGGTTAGAAGGTACTGAGTCTACCCCATGTGAGGACTGAGTCATAAATTTGTAATAACAGGCAAACTTAAGAACAAGGTTTGGAATTTCCTCTCAAACCCCTCACTTCTATTTTCTACAGATATTTTTGAATGGGATGAATTGTCCTTGGACATTCTAGATATCTCTAAGTGCCATTTCTAGAGTCAGTTCAGGTTCCTAAGCACAGGTGTTTGGTACCACTTCAGATAATCGAGGGTATCCCACCTAACTTCTGAAAGTGCTAGGTCTCCAGAAAGCCCAGTGTGGATGTCTCAGATACTTTTGGGCATCCATAGCAACATTAAAAGTAAATCTCTCTCCAGATTCAGACCTGACTTTGTGATGGCCATGGTTGCATTGAGTGAATCTCAGACCATGGGGCATTTTTTTTGAGGGTATAAACAGCAGCAGATTTGTGCCAAAGGAAGAGACCCTGACTAGGAACAGGGCTGAAAACCCTCCAGATGCTTTGCTGTCCCACCCACAGCATGCCTGTTTATGTATTCCATAGTCTCCCCTTTCTGATTTCCTTAGACCAATTTACTTTTCATAGGGGAAGAACCTGAGTAAGGCGATAAGAAGTTTGCTTCACTAAGTAACTCAATATTAATTCCCTGATGCGCTGTCACAAGACTAATGGCCTACTTTAAAGAGCATCCCTATCAGAAGGTGCTTTTTTAAAAGGGTTCCCACAGAGCAATGAGAGGCAGCCCTTGCATCTAAAAATTACAATGTGGGAGGAGAGAACTCAATCTGAACACATTGAACTCGGATTTTATTGAAGACCTTTAGATCTAGGAATATGTCACCTGTTGGAGTCAGCTGCAAAGTCCACAAATTTGAAAAATACTCTCTCTCCCTTCTTAATAGTAATGCTCCGCTGTGAAATTTTATGTTTTAGCAGAAAAGCTCAATCCAGACTCAAAGGCTGTGGAAAACTGATCTATTTTCACTACAGGGACTTTGATAATCTCTAAGCCTTTGAAGCTTCAACCCCAGGGAAGTGACACAGAGACACTGAGGAGGATTTTCACATGGCCACAATGGGAAGGGGAAAAAACAAGGAAGGTTTAACCCAAAACACACCAAAACTTTTCAAAGCTTCCCATCTCCTCTCAATATCAGCTGCTCCTCACAAACCTTCCTTAGAAGTCAAAGGCCACAGTTTGGGATTTCCTTGGAGGAAAGATTTTCCTCTCTCCTTGTTTTACCATATGCACCATTCTCCCTTCATAACAAAAGTTTCTAGCTCATGTGCTCATCTGAGCCAAGAAGACAGTATGAAACAGGATCCTCTGCCATCAGGGTCACTGTCAGGACTCACCCTTGGATTGCTCTTTCTCATTGTTTTTGTGGGTGTCTCACCATCATGTTTATGTCAGTCTCAGAGTGGCATCCAACACAGGTGTCCTTCAGGCAGGTGAAATCACCCTTTCTTATTTCATTTTCTCTGTGTTTGGGCAACAATCTGTTATGAGTAATGGGAAGAAGTTGTCCCTATGCTGTATCAGCACAGAACTAATTCTGCTAGCCTGGCTTTCCTTCGAAGCACATGGAAGGGTCTCCAAAACAAAGTTACAATAGAAAAAGGTGAGAAAAGTGATCAGCTGGCTCCCTTTTGCTCAACTGGAAGCACATATCCAATATCAGCCACCTTGTTGTCTCTTAGGGGACAAAATTCCACAATTCCACCTCCAAAGACTCTAATTTCAAAGTCAGGATCTGTGAGACTCGGTAAATACAGTGCAATGCTGATTCCTTGGGAACAGCTACCAGTACCCACTCAAATGTCAACACTCAAAGCAAAGACTGATGTAGGTATGGTCACCTTAGCAGCACTAGGTGTCCTAGAGATTTAATGATTTGAAGAAAGAAACCAAGTTGTAATAAAACTTAATAGCATCACCCGAAAGACAACAGATAAGTTGCCACAAGAAAAAAATAATTTCCCACCAATTTCTGTCTTTGTTAAAATTATCTTTGTATAAGTGTACAGTGAGAATGGGAATGTGGCATGAATTGTAATTGATGGTAATTGATTTCTCTCCCTCAGCTTGTATCAGTGAAACCTCAGCTTCATTCAGTTCTGTGCACCAGACCTCAAAAAGAAAAAAAAAAAGAGAGAGAGAGAGAAGTGGAACAATTGCAGAAATTCCAGAGACAAATGTGAATGGAAAAGATCAAAGATGGTGATCAATGAGCAAGCTGGTGGTTCATGCAGAGAAGAGAAAAACACCAGTGACAGCATGGAAGCCACCAATTGTTTAAAGGTTGTTGGAAAGAGAAAGGAAATAATCTGTTTGCCACAGCCAGGTGGTGAGCACAAGAAATAATGGGCTTAAGTGACAGCAAGAGATATGAGGGTTAGACATCAGGTAAAGCTTCTTAATGGTGAGGGGAGTAGGGGACCAGAGTAGATTCCCCAGGGCATGGTAGAATCTCTCTGTTGGAGGCTTTCAAAGAACAAACATCCATCAGAAACTATATAGATAGATAGCTTATCCTTGCTAAAGGGGAAGGAAAATGGATAAAGAAACTTCTTAAAATCCATTCTCCCCTGTTGCTTTTTTTTTCTCTGATCCTATAAAGCTGCTAAGGAGATCCCAGCCCACACAAAATCCCAAGGATGTGGTCAAAGACAGCTACAGCAAAGCCTCCTGCAGTGAAATTGCAGAGTCTTTATAAATGTCTAAACAAGCCAGAGGGTTGCCCAGAAATATCCACAGTGTGTTACACCAAGGTGACAAGTGAACCTCTGCCAGTTTATTTTGCATGATGTTCAAACCACAGACTAACTTTCAGTAATACAATTAGTTTCACTGATACCTCCAACTACCTGTCTAGTGAAGGTGGGGGGTGTCCTTGCTGATCCAGAATCTAACCACAGCACCCTGGCCTGGGCCACTGAAGTAGGCTCCACTGTCAACATATAACTTTGCAGTAGGGAAGTTTTTATATCCTGGAGTAGCTTCATAACCAAACACATGAGGGCATGGTCCTGCCAGTATCAGATAAGGGCCCTAAATGAGAAAGGCAACACTCCCAGGGTCCAGTGCCTGTGCTCCTTTGATTATTGCAGGATAAATATATTATTGTTTGTCAGACTGATCTTTCTCAGTCTGTTTCTTCATACCAGTGGTAGAGATAGGAGCTCTCTGGGGCCCTTTGAATGTGATTATCTTCCTTTCTTTGTGTGGGAAGAGATTCACTTTCATTCAAGGTGCTGTTGTCTTCCTTAGTCACTTTTATCTCTATGATGAGGAATATGGACTCTACCATGAGTTGTATCAAGCACATCTTGAGGGTAACTTCTTGCAAATTCATGCTGCCACCTGTGAAGGGGAAGCAAGGTTTATCTGCTTGCCAGAAGAAGGAGCTGGATTTCGGTGATCCATGTGGGTCCCTTGCAACTCAGGATATTCTGTGATTTACAGAGCTGCGTATTTATCTCCCAGATAAATTCAACAGGACTCTATTTAAGGTTATAGACTTGTCCCACTATTATTGGAATGAAACCTTCTCCTTTTTACTTCATTAAAAGCCTCAGGCAAGAGAGATCAAGTTTAACCTTATCATCATCCTGTTTCAAACAGCATGTAGTAATGCTGAACAAGATTGAAGGAGAGGTATTTATTTAGTGTATTTATTTGTGTGGCATCATCAAATTTGACATCCAAAGTTGAAATCCTACTCAGCACAGTACTGTGCACACATTGGTTAATACGGATTTTGCACTAGGAGAAGAAACACAATGAGATATGTTAGATGGTGAAAACAAATATTATCATGTGCAAAGCAGCGAGGCAGGGAATGAGACAGAATGAGAGACAGAAAAGAAGAGAGAAATGAATGATATAATCCAAGGTGACTCAGGAAACCCATGTCACAGCAGGGAACTGAACTCACATCTGTTCTGTTCCAGCTCAGCACCTTTTCTACAAGCAGCCTCCCTCAACATGCTTTGTTTGTGGTCAAAATCCCAACAAGGGAGAAGAAGAAACAAGGAAATACTGCAGGAATTTTAACCCTGCTATTGAGTACTTTTCATGGTGTCCAGGCAGTTAAGCTTAGTCTTCAATAATGTATGACGGAAAGCAATTTAAACCAGGAGAGGCAGGAGCAGGGCAAGGGAGGTAGAGGTGAGTGTTGAAGAGCACAAGCCAAAGGAGACGATATTGTAAGGAAAAAAAAAAGCTGTGAGCCATAATAACAGCTTTTCTTAACAGAACTTAAATAGGTTAGAGTGACCTCTGAGAGGTGCCAGAATTTTAACAGCCAAATTTTAATGTGAAGGATTATGGATATTTCTGTATAAATTGCCCTTGTTTTACATAGACCGTTTTGCTGAGCACAGTGTTAATTTTGCAGCTCCGCTGGAGCAGCAGCTTATAAGAAGATAAACAGAAAATGATGCCTTTAGCAGCTGACAGATACCTTGGCTAAGAGGGACGATAAAGCTATTTACATGAAGGGTGCACCAGCTTTCCAGCAGTGCTGCTCTGAGTGGGATGGGGGAAGGTGGCAAGAGATGGGAAAGGACATACTGTTTTCACTCTGATCTTCTCTCTGAAAGCCAAAGTTAAGACTCCCCCAAGCCTGTGTCAGGACATGCACTGTCTCCAGCTGTGCCTAGGCCAGTTCTGCATTGAGGGATGTACCCACTTCTTGAGGGACAGCAGACAAGACAGGAATAGAAAATTGGAGCCAAAAGCAACAGTGACTTCCCAAAGCACCATCCTCAAAAAGTCTGCAGCCATATCTCAACAGATGTAAGATACAGGCTGCATCAGCTGTGGCAGAGGGGGTAATGAGCAAGCAGGGCAGCTGATTTAGCCCAAGCACCGGGAAGTGAAGAGAGAGGAAGGAAGAGGTGATCATTTGTGCCTCGTGGGGTACATGTTCCCCTGCCTCTCTGGTCCAAGTCATTATATGCTCCAAAGTCTCCCAGCCACAAACTCTTTTCTTGACTTGTCAGCTACACTTGGCCTAACTCTCAGGTATTAATGACCTAAAAATGAGGATATTTAAGAATTAATCATAGCAAAATATTTTTAACTTTTAACCATCTCTTTTCCTCTCTTTATACTTGCCTCTCATTAGCTCTTTTTAAATGTGAGACAAGTGACTGGCATTCATTCCAATTAAAAGTAAATCCTTTTTTTCAAAGAAAAGTGCTATTACTGTGGTAGCCACACTTGAATAGCACCAATAGATTTTCCTGCCTCAAATGATAGAGCTGAACTCAGTGGCTCAGAGCAAGGTAATATTAGCTCAGGTACAACCCCTCAGAACTCCGCCTGGCCACAGACATAAATTCCTGCCTCCATTACAGCTTTGCCAATACCATTTCCATGCTGGCTGCACAGCAGCTTTATTGTAGTATAACGCACATTCCACAGGAGTGTAGCAGGACTGACAGAATGGGGATAGGATGCCAGAAAATCCACATTATTTTTGCCTCCTAGGAGCTGCAAAAGGAGGTAGGAAAGAGAAGGGCAAAGACACCAAAGGCTCGGCTCTAAGCTGCTGCTGCAAGTGAGTGAAGAGGAAGGCAGACAGAAAAGGGCTGTGCTCACTCATCCACTCTCAGTGTAGGAAAGTTTTCAGAGATATTTCCCACTAGTCTTTCACTTATTATGCATCAAGGGCAGAGCTGTCTCCATTTTATTGCACTCTGTCATTCAGAGCTGGGCTAATCATTGCTGCTGAGGATGGAGGTAGCCAGTTGGGAATTCATCTCTTCAAGTGTCCCTCATGTTGCTTATTCACATGCCACTGCCCTGACTCGAGCTGTCTGGTGACTTTGGAAAAACTAAGGATACAGATATCTAAAGGACACAGTGAAAAAAAGACAGGTATATATGACAAAGAAACTAAAGGACAATTTTGACACATCCTGAGCTTGAGTTAAACTATCTAGAAGCAACCTTGGCTCTGATCTCCCCAGCACAGCTTTAGTAATGACTTGTAATGACCTGTGGGCAGAAATTGCCAAGCCCAGGAGATGACCCAGTGCCTCATAGCCCTGTGAGGACACAGCAGGTGGGTTGGAGGCAGCAAAGCACCTTCACTTCCCCCAAGCCCAGTTCAGCAAGGTCTGCTCTCACCACTACAGCTGTTGTGACTAGTCTGGGCATAAGTTCTAAATATGGAACTTTTCAGACTGCTAGAAAGTAAGATGGGCTAGTGATGATGTTTTGGAAAAAGTTGGGTCTGGAGCAGCGACCTCAAGTAGCAATGTCAGAGGAGAGTCTGAGTCCATCATTCTCTCATCCTGACTTTTCCAGACAAAGAATAACACCTCTTTTTAATAATCTGCAGATCCATGCTTCCAAAGAATTAAGAGAAAGCAATAAGATGAGCTTCCCCAAGCTGAACAGCACACCTTAGTGTTTAATTCACAGGAGGGTGTTACAGTCACACAGAGTGCCAGTCACTTGAGGGAGGCAAAGAGCCACTCTGGGTTTCCCTGGATTTCATATGGTCGGCCTTCAAGAGAAGAAACCCATAAAAGCCTTATGGTCAGTGCAAGGTTTGGAGATACCTATTAGCTTCTGGATGGAAAAGAATGAATAATGAGATGAAAAAATATACAGGGAAATAGAAAATTTAACAGGACTTGAAAGGATACTATTTCAATAAGACTACCCAATATGAGAGAGCTGCCCAGCACAGCTTCAGACAATGTTTGCTGTAGACAATGGCAAGGGTTGGGAGAGTTTGCCTGAAAAGATCTAAACTCACTGTAACATTTGGTGAGGGAAAAGACGGCTTTAGAACACAAAGGTCATTTCAATCAGCTCAGTGTGATCAAACACTCTAAACAGCACAGATGTTTTGAGCAGATGTGTCAAAGTTCTGCTCCAGAGTCAAAATATTGGGAATCAGAAAATACCAATATGCTGTGCACTAGGGAAACCACAAGTAATTTCCTTGGTGACAGCTGTGATCAGGTCTGTGTCATGAACCCAAGAGAAAGTGGTAAAAAATGAACACAATTTCAAAAAGGTTTATAAGAATAACAGAGATTTTTCTCCATGGAGAAAAGCTACAAAGATAATGGCTACTGAAGAGAAATCAGAAAGATGAATCAGATGATACAACACAGACATGGTCATGAACTTAAAAAAACATATTTGGCACTTTCATTTTTAACCTGACATTTGAGAAAGCAGTTTGGGACAATCTGCACAATTAAAACAGAAATTTCTTAGAAGACTTAACAAAGAAAACACTTTTAAGTGTTTAAGCAAAAAATCACTGGAACTCTGAGCTGTGTGACACAACTGAAGCAACCAGCTATAGCCCACTGCAACCTAAAAAGGATATTTAATATAAGTGGCACACAATGTGATTTCTAGAATGAGGGCTGCCAGAACATTTTTATTTTATTGGTTCATATTGCTTTTTCTTGGCAAGTTTCCATCCTCTCACTTCCATCCAACCAAAACGGATCTTGGTTTGTTAACTCGTAGCAACACAACAGGTCTCTGTGGAAAGTTTAACCTGAAAGAGCTGAGCCTCCTCTCAGCTGAGAGTTTTCCTGTGGAAATACCACTCAGGACTACAGAGGGAGCCTCTCTCTTGCCATTGAACAGTATCACCATCTAAATTAGCTGACAAACACTCTGAGATTAGCTGAGAACATCCTGAGCTGTAAATAAATCACAGAAAGAATAATGGAATTACAGAATAGTTTGGGGCTCAGAAGGGACCTTAAAGGTCATCTCGTTCCACTCTTTTGCCATGGGCAGGGGCACTTTCCACTAGACCAGGTTGATCCAAGCTCCATCCAATCTGGCCTTGAACACTTCCAGGGATAGGGAAGGTTCAGCTTCTCATAATGAGAGAAGCGTAAAAGGACACGTGTGAATGCACGTTAAAGGCACTTCATTCACCTGTTAAATTTGGATGTATCTACCTCTTTCTTAGGGGTCACAAATGAGAGCAATTTACCACAAACCTCCAGAGATTGTGCGGTAGCAAGGCAGAGGGAGGTAAATGTTTCAGCTCTCTGTAGAAATTTCTGGTCTGTTTATCATGGCAGTTTCAAAGCACTTATGTGAACCAAAAATAGTTTAGCAGTTCAATAGAGCAAGACAGCCACTGTACCCATGCTGGACTGGACATGTGTGTGTTAGCTGCATCACTGACCACAATAATGTCCTGAGGTGTAAGTGCAGTGTTCATTTATTCTTCCAGTTGACATTTCAGTGTAATTCTACATTAATAAAAGTAAAACTGAAATACCAGTACAGAATCCAGCTCAGTCTAATCCACTGAAGCTGAAGAAACACTATAAAAATCCTTTGGATACCGTGGGTTGGAGCTGGGTCAAACAGACCTGTGCATCCAAGGGGTAGCACCCAACTGCACTGCCCTCCCTGTTACTACAGGCAGTCAGCCCTTGAGATGATGACAAATTGGTTTGGAAACGCTCTGATGCACCTGGATGATTTTAGAAAAGTAGAGGCCTGGGGGATTCCCTTTTCAACCCAAATGGGAAATACACTTTTATAAAAACCAGTCATGCTACTTTTCTTTTGTTTTCACCACTGAGATGCCTTTGGTGACAATGAAAGTGAAACATGCACAGTCCCTGGGAGAGCCAGTATTCCACAGGCAGGCAATAACCCAGCTTGTCTCCTGAGAGTTTGGTTAGTGGCTTCACTGCAGAATTGTAGCCAGTTTCCATCCTTTCTTTATTTAAATCTCTCCCCTCATTACCTGTGGATGGACTTGACCTTGGTTTAGGCCATCTTACAATCTCTTGGACAACCAAATAAACAGAGATATACTATAGCATTAAGAATTTTCTCCATGGCTGGTTAGGACTAGCAACTAGAGGGGGAAAAGCAAGTAAGTACTAAACCAGATGGTAAATTCTACATCTCACTCCTAGACACTCCAGAGAAACATCCATTTCTTAGCTCTCACAGATCACCTTGTCCCTCAAGCAAATATATCATTTTCTTTCCTAACAGAGGCATGAGTTACTTAAGGCCAGTACTGAAATCAATTCCAGCAACCCTGGGACTTCTAGTACAACACTGACTGTATGACCAGGTTGTTATCCTAATACTCTGTCTAAATCAAGGAACAGCTCCTAAACTTTAAAGTTAAATATCCTTCTGCCCAGGTGATTCACAACCAAAGACCTTGTGCTGGACATTTCAGGGGTACTTCAAACTTTATGAAGAGTAAATAACATCTGTTAACATTTGAATTCATTGTCTCTTATTTAGCCATATAAGACCAAAACACACTCCAATACAGAGCTGGTTTTCTCTCAGAAGCGGCTCTTTTCAAGTGCTGGTTTGAAAAATACTGACACCAAACTAATATCAAATTCTGGCTTTACTCTGGCCCACATTATAGTCATTTCCACCTCTACAATAAAAGGACAAACCCTTCCCCTTTAGGAGTGTCACACTGGAGGAGGAGAGATTTCTCCTCAGGAGTGACTCCTGAACATTTAACAAGAGGTATGATGATCCACTGACCACTTACCAGGAGATGGCTCAAAGAAGGTAACAGTGACTCAATGAAGCCTCAAGGCAGAGCTCTGTGGTTTTTGCCACAAATTCTTCACATTTGTGTTTTCTGCCTTATTCACACTGGAGACAACTTCAGAGACCACCACTCGTTCATCTTTACTAACGTTAGTGATAATTCATGAAGGGGACTTGCCCAATGTTTAAAAAGAACTTTCATAATGGGAGCAGCACAAGGTCAGCTGTGACATGAGGTCCTGAGGGAGAGCTGGTCAGGAGCTGACTGAAAAGACTCTTGAATTTGCTCAGTCTCTGAGTATAATGGGATACAGAAGAGAAGAATGGCAGTGCAAGGCCACGGGGGTCCCTACAGCCTGTTGTGCTTGGGAGGAAGAAGGGTATGTTCCTTCCCTGTCTTCATGGGCCTTTCCTCCAGTGGAACAAAGCGTGTGTGTCTGGAGCCCTTTACAAAGATGCTGCTGTCCCTCACTGTTTCACTTCCAGCCTCAGCCTTGGAATGGGACAGAACTGGACTTACAATTTAAAACAAACAAGCTCCTTGGGTCGATCATCCTTCTGCATCTCACCTTTCTTTACTTGCTTGGACAAAGTGCTTCCACATAGACACCTTCACATAAACCAATGGAGCTGAACCTCTTCTCTGCTCCTGCAGCATCGAGTTAATTATGAACTGCAGTCCCTTGCCAGGAAGAGTAACCACCTCAGATACTCTAATCAGACAAATTAGGGCTCAAGAGGATAAAAACAGATGTACACAAAAGATATGCAACATGCATAATTTCAGCCACCCTTGAAGCAGGGACTCCTTACACAGACCCCTCCCTGCCTGCCTGCAGATTCTCCATTTTCTCCCGTTTGCCAGAGACAACAAGAGGAAACCTGTGTTCAGCTGTTCCCTCTGTGCAGAGATTAATTCATTGACAAGGCTCCTAGGAATGTGCCAGCTCATTAATTACCGTAAGAACTATGTCAGCAAGAAGTAGGCAAGGTGACTGCTGAAAATGGTCAGAGAGAACCATCTATTAGTGCTTGCTACCCTGGCCATTACATGCCAAAAACCAAACCAATAACACCTGGCAAGCTTTTCTTAACTATGAAATATCACAAATTGCACACTTTACTAATATAAAGTACTCATGTAGATCAGCACTGGGGAAGCAGACTACAAGGAAATTGGCCCCAGAAGCAAGTCAGTTCTGTTCCAGGGATGAAATTATTAAGTTACTTCCAGTGGAGTCCTGGGACTATGATGGGTCTCCCAGCAGTGGAAGGTGAGGTGGAAAAATCCCAGCAGCTTTGACATGCCACCTCATCTGTGCTTCTCTATCTGTTATTAACAGACAGGGATGCCAGAAGGTGTCCCATAACAAAGCCACTGGGACATGAGGTGGAGAGAGACCAGGCTCACTCAGGTGAGATCTCAGACTCAATATCTGCTTAGGTGAGCAAGTACTTGACTCAACTCTGTGCTATCTACAAAGGCAGAGAAATGGCCACAGCTCGTTTCAGATCTCACAGCTGGTAGCTCTGTCTGGTGCCTCCCTCAAGGAGGGAACCATGCACACCAGAAAGTCTCTGATTTGCTATTAAAATTCATCATTCTTCTTGTAAAGCCAATGCTGGGATAATGTGTCGGGGATTAGACCTAGGAAATCCATCAAGGCCAATACTTAGTCACACTCAAGTGCTTTTATGCCACAGTTGCTATGAGGAGCTCTTCAAAAACAGCCCCTTAAGAAGATCAGGAGAGCAGGGGGTCTCCCAACTGCTGTGCAGTTGAAGGCAGGACCCTTCCCCAGACAGAGCCCATGCATTTTCAGTAAAGGGGCATTTGAATGTCAGGCAGTGGGAAGCAAAGTCTTGTCAATGCATCAAAGGTTTTGCTTCCCTTGGCTCAAAAGGAATTAAAGGAATAGAGAGAATAAGCTAGAGAAACTTAAGAAGGTTGTTTCAACTTGCACAGAGCTCAGGAGAGCTCTGGAGTATCTGTAAAAACAAGAAGGAAGATCCATGTTACAACTTCTTTCATTCTTCTCATATGGCTGGTGAATTTGAGTCCTGAGAGGAAAGGGCTAAATTAAGAGCTATAGTGTATCTTGCACATTCCAAACCATCTACCCATAACCCTTGCAAAGCATGGCACTAAAACAGGAGGGGTCACCTTCCCTTGTGCCCCATAACCAGCCCACTTCCTTCTGGTGTTTTTGACAGATTTTCCTTTTATTTTTCACCTCTTCCTTTTCTTTGGCCAGTCTCACTGTAGCCATAGGGCTAGGAAACATTAATTTTATCATCTGATATAAAAGGGATATGACAGATCCATGCTGTAAAATGCCAAGTATCAAGCCATAAGGAATTCCACAAATAACTGTTCAGATGTCTAAAGAGGGGAGGTGGGATATGGATGGCTCCCAAGGACTCGTCTAAGTGCACCAGCACTGCAGAGAGAGAAATGTGACTCTGTCTGGGTTTGCAAGGGCTTGAGAGGTCCTTGCATGTGCTAAGAGCAAGACCTGCCAGCAGGCAGTCAGGCCATGCCACCCCCCAAAACCTTTGTCAGAGGCCACTGCCTCTGGGTGACAGCGTCGTCTTTGTCACACACCTGGAGCGACTGCTGGCCTTGAAGAAATCGGCATTTGCTGATGGAAAGCACAGAACCAGTGACCTCGTGTCCCCTAAGGGATGTTTAGTGAGTTGTGGGAAGAAATTAGTGAAGGAAATGTGTGAGAGAATCCCCTGGCAGTGATGAGGCAGGAACAGCCTGATGCTGAGCAGCTGTAGGAGGGTGTTGGTGCAGACCAGGGAGAAAGCAGAAAAGCCCGATGTGCTGGAGGAAAGAGGAGGAGCTGCTCTTCGGGAGAAGGGGGGAGGAGGGGATGGGAGATTAAAGAGACATTTGGTGGGGGAAGGAAGGTGGAGAGGAACCTAGAAATGCAGGTTAGCAATTCAGATAAAATGGGTTAGATGGGGATGAAGGCAGCTGGGAGAGACTCGAACGTGAGATTAAGTGCACAAGGGAGCTGATGAGTGTCTGAGGGAAATGAAAAGCAGGGTCATTTGGATCCTGCTGATGGTTTTTAGAGGAGCAGAGTCTGAGCAGTCTGAGAGAGGGGATGGCCACAAAGCAAAACAGGTGTGCATAAAACCCCAAGGGACCCAGAGAAAGGCAGGGGGACTGCTAGACCTCCTTAGTGCCCTCTGGCATCATCAGACAGCAAGCTTAGAAGCAGCACTGCCTGGAAAGCACAGGATTTCAGTGATACTGTGAGACCCAGCTGCATCCAGGGCTGCCAGGCACTGGACACATTGGTGGGTGATATTAAATGGGGTACAAACACTCTGCAAGAGTTCCTTACATTTTAGTCTCTGTTTAGCAGCATGGTTCTCAGCCAGATGGACTTAGCTCCAAGCCAGCACAGCAGACAGAGTTAAATAAGACAGCTCCAATCTCTGGGGACACACCACCACCCTGAGGGAGACTCTGAATGGCCCCAGTACAACTCTCCCTCCCTAGAGGCAGACAAGTGCTTTTGAGCCTGCCTGGCTGGGCCAGACCCGACTGTGACCCCAGTGAGCTGGACATCACATGGCCATGGCATCGCTTGTCACACTGAGAGAAAAGGTAATTGAGAGGTCTGAACGGTGCCGTGAGCAGATGACAGAGAAGCAGAAAAAGCATTGGCTCCATTCCTTGATCCCTTTTCTGGGCTGGGAATCAACTCATATGCCAGTTTGGTCAGGCAAGAGCAACCACATTGCTGTGCCCCGGCTCCTTCCAGCCTACACGTCTGTTTGCTTTCCTGTCTCATCCTTTAGCATTTCCTAAGAGATTCTTGCCTTGCAGGTCCTGTGAAATGGGCTGGAGCAGATCCTCACTTAGAGAGATCAGCTCCAGCATCATGGCCATCACAGAGCAATGAGTGGGACCACCAAATTTACCCCTTCATCAGGAATCTAGATGGATCTACCCTTGTGCTTGTGGATGGACACGTTGTTACACACAGGAGAGGGGATAATGCCTCCAAATTGGGCAGTAGATACTCTCACTGTAGGCCTGCTTACAAATACAAACACTAGTCCAGAAAACAGCGCAACGGCAAAAACACTCAGCCAAAAGCAGGGGCGCAGATGGTGTTTCAGTCCTCCTAAGATCAAGAAACACACATTTAACTGCAGCCTAAATGAGATTAACTTCAGGTCCTTGGTGCTACGAAGACCATGGGTTATCGAATTCGAGATACTTTCTCTGCTAACTGCCCAGTCAGGCATGTAAATAGTTAAATCATTTTATAAAAATAGAGTTTATGATCCTCATGCTGCTGAGGAAATCTAAGGAAGAGAATAGCAAAGGCAAGAAGAAGCCAAGTCTGTAGACCAATTAATACTTTCCTTATTCTTACCATATCTTCCCCCATTTTCCAAGGGGCCTGCAGAAACAGTCACATCTGATGGGGCCAGGCAACCACCCAGCCCAGCCCAGCAGCTGCCTCTGCTGCCTACAGTGTCCACTGCTCAAACACAAAGCACAGAGACTTATCTTTTCCCTCATTCCCGACAAACAAAAAGAGAAAAGCTGGGGGGAAGAAGAGAAGACAAAGGGAAGAAAAGATGAACAAGTAGAACCTACTTTGAGCAATGGGGGTTAATCTGACTCAAAGCCTAAATCCATGTTAGCAGTTAATCCAGTTAGTAAGGCTTTCATTGGGAGCTTTGAGAAATCCTTTAACCTCTTGCTGTAAACCAGGAGCAGCTTAACAGCTCAATGTTCATGAGAAAAGCCTGTCAATAATGCCGCTAAGCAGGTATTTAGCAGGATTTAAAAAACAAGCATGTGACAACTCTTCCTTAATGAAGCAATTGGGCTTCTCTCCAGGAACCAAATGGTCACCATTTCCTTTAGTCTTGCCTGTGATCTGCTTTTCAAGATTCAAAAGAAGATGCAGCTGTAGTCCTGTCAACTTGTAAAGTATTCCTTCCCGGGGAAAGCACAGTAAAAAGCAGATGTTACTACTGTTTGGGGGTTTTTTTAAATAAATCTCATGGATTCTTTTGTCCTGAGAGATCTTTTCTTAAGAAGACTGCAGTAGTCAAAAAAAAAAAAAAAAGAAAAACAACAACAACAACAAAAACCAAACAGCGAACTTCTCTGCAATTCTTTTTTCCTTTCAGAGGTGTCTGTACTGTTCCAAGGAAAGCAAGCTGACCAAGAGGTTTAACGTTTAAGGCTTCTTACCCTAGCCTGAGTCCGAGGATCAACAGTAAACCAAGGGTTTTTTTTTTACCATTTATCTGCAAAATCGTTACATATTCACTCTACCTGCAGAGACTGGTTAAATATGGGTTAGATATAGCCCAGAAATCAGGCTGTCACATGTAGCCTGGTGCTGCATCCCAGTTCCTGGCAAAGGCAGAGTGTGTACATGTCTGGGGACACTGATGTACTAAAAGGTGAGCTTCAACCCTGTCCTGGGAGACCTGGCTGACCAGAGGCAGGTGATTGTCCAGACTCACCCACCCTTGGCTTCTCTGGGTGTGCAGCTGGTGGAGGGCTTGTGAGGATGCACAGCTGTCCTCTGGACTGTGCTCCCTTACCCCTCTGACACTGGTCATGGTAGTGCCATCAAAGAATATTTCAGGTACAGTTGCTTTAATTATCTGTGTGATTTGCTACATATTCTCTCAAGTACCCATTTTTTAATATGTGAAGCCCTTTTCGAGCTGCAAAGCCCCCTGGAAGCCAGACCTTTTGGACAACAGGGTAGAAATCCCCGCACTGCCATGGTGGGGAACATCATCAGCCTGGAAGGCTCCAGTAGAAACCAAGATTTTCTGCTATGATATCCCATCTACCTTATTTCTTCTGGGGAGCAGGGCAGTTCTGATCTACAGGGAAGCAAACTGAGAAGGGAAGAGAGGGGATGTGTGTGACACACGCAGAATGAACAAGGGACAAAAATCATGTCTCTTTTTTAGCCTTCACTTCTGACAGGGGTAGCATTTCACTGATACCCCTCTGCCTCTTGACTCCCACCCACAGATACTCCCATTTCTATTCCACTTCACAGCTAAAAGGTCCTTTTGCCTTTTTTCCCCTCTCAATTCTAGGGAGGAACCTTTGGTATTTGCTGCATTCCGCCAGTGCATGCTTAGCGGCCCCTGCAACATTAATCCTCTGTTACCACCATGCACCCAGTGATGCTCAAAAGATGATGCTCAATTGCCATTCTGGCTGTTGCCTCTAACACACAAGAGCTGGGAGTTTGCAAAGAGTTTGCAGTTCTCAGTGCCTGAATGCAGCCCTAAAGCAGGTTGACAAAGCCAAAGTGCAGGAAAATCCAAGAGAAGATAATTCCTCTTAAAGCCCCCAATCAGAATCTCAACAGTGTGCAGGTTTCGTGTCACTCAGAAGAATTTTAATTTCTGGTCCCTTTAGTATCTGACTTTTTCTGCTGATAAGAGCAAAAAATTTCCACGCACGCACACAGACATTAAACCACTTATAGAAGGATTGTCTTTATGGGAGTCCTGCCTAATGAGACCATGATCCTTTGTGAATAACTCTGGTAGGCACAAGGACAGCACAGATACTAATTAACCTATAACACTGCCATTAAAAAGTCATGACATGAGTTAATGCACTGAGTAGGAGAGTTATTTTTCCTTTTATAAATTATGTTTCTTTATGGCTCAATTAGGTGTTTTCAACCCCTGTTCTTTCCCCAGCCCCTACACTGTGTCTTTTCCAAAAAGACAGTCACAATCCATTTTAAGAAAGAAAAGACAAGAAAATATAACCTTTAAAATAGCAAATGAGTAGTAAAAAAAGTAAACTCCCACTCAGTTCAAATTCCAGCTCAGGCCTTGTTGGCCAGGTATACTGATGGAGATGGGAGGTTTTATGCATCATGCAGAGCCATTTTTTCACTGAAAAACATACTTCAAACAGATGCAATGTTAGCAGACACTGGGATACTGAGCAATTGATTATCCTGTTTGCTGCAAAATAACCTGCTGTATCTAGGTTTGATGGTGCTGTGTTTTTACACTCTGGTTTCTTATGAAACCAATATAAAAGACAAAGTGGATAAGGGTAACATTTGTTAGATTATTGTCATAGCTGAATTGCAGCATCTGGATGCAGAAGGGAAGGTTCAGCCGAGGAATTTACCTTCATAAAAGCAGCTGTATTAATCACAAATCAGCTACAGAGGGAAAAAAAACAAAACAACAACCCTCAGTTCCAGCTAATTTTCACCATGATGCAGCCACCTCTGGTCCCCAGCTTCCAGAGGGAACCATCACCTGATTTACATCCTCGTTATGATTCACTCCCTTCCCAGCATGGAAGCACCCGTGGCTCTCTCAGCTCAGCCCGTGCTGAGCCAGCCAGGACACGCAGAGCAGCCTCTCGTGGTCTACCAGCAGCCACAGCCATTGCTCCCAGACCTCCTCCTGCCAAGGAGGGCAGCAGCACTGACCAGATGGTTCCTGCAGCCCCTCCCAGCGCCGCTATGGACCACGCCGCTGGCGAGGCAGGGATCCGCTGGGGCACACACCGCGCATGGGGCCGGTGCTGCTCCCTGCCTTCCACACAGCCCTCCCTCCGCCTGGCCACGGCCCAGCGCAGTTTGTGCTCTTTAGTCAGCATTGCCCTGGGGGTTTCCTGCAGCCATCTGCCCGATGCACCATCTGAGCAGACCTTCTGCTAACTCTGCCTCCTGAGGAGGGAGCCGGATACCGCCAGGCTCCCCCACCATCGCCTCAAAATAAATAAATAACAAGGGAGCGAGAAGAGACTTTTGTTCTGATGCAGCCTGGCAAGGTCAGCACTGATACACTGCTTGGAAAGAGCCAGAAAAATGACAAGGTCCATCCAGCCTTAGAAAGCCATCCCTGCCCGGGCTTCACAGCAAGTGCTATGGGGAAGGGGTGAGGATGCTGCAAGGTCTTATCCCCATGGCAGCACCAGCCTGCAGGAAGGATACACCATGGCCACTTGGAAACTGCACAGAACTTGGGAGATTCTGTCCTTAGGGAGGGTTGTGGTAAATCCCAGAATTGTCTTCCCTCAGGCTGGGAGATACTCCAGTTTGGGGCCTTCTAATTCTTATCAGCCAAGAAAGAAAACAGCTCTTCAAAGCAGGGGAGGATGGGACACAACATCCACCTCTTCTCCATCCCCATTGCCACCACAGCCCGGCTCTGGAGAGCGACAGGAGAGCAAGGAAAGAGGTAGACAAGAGAAGAGCAGAGGCAGAGAAACACTGAACTTAGGCATGGCTGAAGAGACCAGACTATGTGGGGAAACACAGAGCAAAGTCTAAGGTTAATTTCACAGTTATTCATATGGGCACCACAAGCATATGAGGTGCTGATAGTGCTGGGGTATCACAGCCCCATCGTGCCAGGTCTCTGTAAACCCAGGCTCACAAACCACCAAACAGTTTGAGGGTCTCCAGTTGCCTTCAGACACTGGGAGCACTTGCCTGAAGCTGCTTATCAAAAAACCTGTGCAGATGACCCTGAGAAAGAGGATTTGAGAACCAACTCTCTGCTCACACTGCACAAACAGACAGCACCCCTCACCCCAATCCCTTCCCAACCTTTGGTTTTTCACCTAAATAGAAACAGCCTGTGGAGCCTCGGACTGTGACTAATGGCTGAAATGACTCTCACTGAAAGGAGGGGATCATTTTGCAGATTAGGCTGGGAAGATCTGCAGGAGACAGGCTCTATCTAGGATAGAAAAGTTTAGCAGCAAAGCTATGCAAAGGCAGACTGAGTCAGAGCCCTTCAACAATAGCATAGTCATACTGCTCGGATCAAGCTCCTTGGCCATTGTTGTCAAAAAATGACCTTCTGCCCTGCCATCATCTGAGGCCTGACAAGCTCATCAGCCAGACTGCACGGCAGGGAAATGATGGTGGTGGAATTAACGGGAACCTTCTCATTTTGCTGCACAGCCTCCCTGCCCACCCCAATGGCTGCAGCAGCCAGTTCCCCAACAACCACTGAGAACTACAGCTCTGCCACCGGGGCAGGGACAGCACAGCACCAGGGACAGCACTGCACTGCACGTGCTCAACCTCTGCCTGAAGTAATTAGGGCAAATGCAGACTGAATGCAGGAAGGGAGGGTGGGGGTAGTGAGGGGGGAATTGCGAGAACATCAGGTAACGCCAGGCCACGGGGCAGAGAGGAATGGCACAGAGTTTCCCTGCATCAGGCTTTTGGTCCCAGCAGGTTAAGGTACAGCCTCCCCGACAGATGCAACCATCCAGCTCAGAGGGATTTAAATTAAGGTCAAAAGGGATAAAGCAACGGTGAGGAAATGAATGTGTTGTTCCTTGCTCACAGTCATGCCCAGATGCACGTTCCTCATCCTTTATGAGGATAATTAAAATGCATAATTTTTGTGTGTGTGCACACACATGCGTACACACACCATTTACTTCTCTGGAAAGGAATACAACCATAGGAACTATTTTTTTTCACTGCCTCTGTAGCACCCATCTAGATTTTAAGCTTGGGAAGAGGCAAGGGAAAATGGGAAGGGACATGATTACCCTTTTTCTATGTTTACCATCACCAGGAGAGGAGGGGAAAGCTGCTCACAGCTTTTCAGGGCTTTAGTGGCATACTAAATGTTTGTGCAATTTTCCATTTGCACAGAGCAAGGCCTTGTTGTGCCTGTGCCTGGAACTGGGCCCAGGAGGGGCAGGCTTGCCCCCTCACCTCCATCACTCAGCAGATTAATTAGCCATTACTCTCAGCTCTACCATGCAACCTCAGCCCAAATCTGCAGCAGCAAATTCTGAACCCATCCCAGACCAGAGTGCCAACTGTGCCAGCCTTGTCCAACAACCATGAAGGTCCTACACACCAGGGCTTCTTTCCCTCCTCCTCCTGGACAACATGGCTTGAGGCTGTGACTGATTCTCTCTTCATCCTGCTCTGTTCTCCATAGTATCTGGTCAAATGTCCATGTCTAAAATTGAAGTCTCAGGATACAATTCATTTCATCATTGGTGCCCAGAAGCACTGCCCAGACCTGGAAGGCGGATGAGCTCAGTGCAGTATGAGGGAGAGGATGGAGCTGCCCACAGTTGACAAGACTGTTTTGGCTCTGTGAGGCCGCTGGACACTAACAGGACCCTCTTCTTCAGTCTTCCAGCTGAGGCACAGTCTGTATGCCCCCTCAGCAAGATATGCCTTCTCCTAAAGTAGGCACATATTTTGCCCCAAACCCATGAAGTCCCTGAAAGCAGAGAAGTGTCTAAGCACTACTCTGTGCTTAAGGTTTGTAAAAGCTACTTTTGCTGGCCTCTAATATTGCATTAGTGCCTGCCAGTGGATACACAAGTGCACTGAGGAGAGGGCTGAATGCCTCTTACTCACTGTAAATTTGTGGTGCTTGGGAATTTGTTTATTCCTAGCTAGAAAATGCTAAGCCCATCAGTTATGTCCCCACCATTCTCATCATGCCATCTAATTTATACTGACCTTCCAGCCCGAGCACAGCCCTAAATTGTCACAAACAGTCAGCTCTCCATTACGCGGCTCAGTGGAGTGTGGGGTAGAGACATCTGTGTGCAGGGACTCAATGCTGCCATCTTAGTCAGCACAGGATCCCCAGGCATAATTAGCCTGGACACTGCACTGAATCCTGGCTGACTCTCCTGCAACCCTGGTCTCCAGCTCATAAACCTTTCCAGAGTGCCAAGGCACATGGAGCAGAGACAGTGCTGCAGTTCCCTGCTCACCTCTGGCATTACTTGCCTCTGCTTCCACCCAGGGCTGCTGCCACCTCCTTTGGGACACACCTAAGGCTGCAGCTGCCTGCTGTGCTGGCAGTGACACTGAGCTGCTACAAAGCCCATGTTCATTGCTGTAGCTGGACTAGGGCAGGTCCCACCCCTCATCCCAACAGTCCCTCTACACTGCCTGCCTCTGCACCCTCTCCTCTGGGAACCTGGATGAGCGACAAGCAAAAGTCACACAGGATTTAGTAATTCAGTGTCTCACTGCTAAATGTCTGAATTACAGATTCTTCACCAGGGGCTTGACCAACATTGCCTATGAGCTGAGACAGGCATCTTCTAAGAAGCTTGGGGACCATCACCACTTTGGTCTACTTCAGGATTTGGTCTTCAAGCAACGTTGTCAGCAATTAGCACAGATGTATTTTAGTTCTGGTTATAAATGTCTTGCAGCTGCACTGATCAGAAGCTGAGCACAAATAGCAAGTGAGAGAAGTCTGCTTGGGCTCTTTTCTGATGTAACTGGCTCTGGATAGAGTCAGACTTATTTTTCTTCTTCCAAACGCTAATAGTGTCTTCAAATACATGAAAGCTGCGATGTGGGTGGGAGGGGAAAGGGACCATTATGACCTTTGAATATTCAAATTGCTCAGACATTAACACTGTCTGATGGTGGGATCAGCAGAAGCTGGCCAGAAGCTCTCTCAGAGTTCAAGTGCTCATTAATTCATCAGTATTCACACAGGGTATTCAATCAGAACTGAGACTGTTATGGAGTTAAGATCTTCTTCAGAAACACCACAAAATAAAGAGCATGGTGATGTTTGTCTTCCATCTTTCTACTGGTGACTTTCTGCTACACATCAGAACCCAGAAATGCCTGCCAAGGCCTCAGAGATTATCAATAACTCTTGCTACCATGACATATTTATCTCCAGAGGTACAGCACACCACCTTCTGAGTATTTGTACTGCCTCTGGTTCCCCAGGCTTGAATCTCTTCCCCAGGCACAACCTCGTGTCTCAGGCACTGTAGCCCAGGGTGTGCCCCTTCTCTCTGCTGCAATGGCAGATGAAATGCTTTGACACTGTCTTTGCAAAAGAACAGTAGCCCAAGATGCAAGTCTCAAAAGAACAGACAGAGGATATAGTCCAGGCTGCTACAACAGTATTAACATGATCAGAGAGGAAAAGCATATATCCCTGCTGACCCTCTGCACAGCTTCAGCTTCCTTGGCTGGTTTCCTTCTTTCCTGCTCCAGCATCTCTGAGTATGTGGGAGCAGGACCCTACCCAGCAGCCCCCTCAGCTCCTCCTGCCACCCCTAGTGCACTGCTGGCTCCGTGGGCACAGCCGTGTTAGCGAGCCATGCACGGCCCCATTAGCATCCCCTGAGCCGGCGCAGATGGACACGCTGGCTTCAGCAATAAAGAGAGTCTGAAGCCATTAAAAAGCGGCGAGAGCAAAATGAACCCCCCTGCAGAGCTACTGCCATCAGGAAAGCAACACCAGCAGCAAACAAACAGAAAAGGGCATTGGAATTTTTGCCAAGGCAGCCCTACTCGGAAAATGAGGGGCATGGACAGTGCAGCAGGAGCCAGATGCAAAGTAATTCAGGCTGCAACCCTAAAGTGGTTCTTGAAGCAGTTTGGGATGCTTGATCCCACACTTACACTAGACGTTCATAACAAAAGGGGCCATTGTCAAAGCGCTGTGGATTCAGGACTGACTATGGCAGGCAACTCTGCTTAAAGACACGGTTAACTGCTGCACTGAAGTAATAATCCTGCGCTAAATCCAGAATTTAAATGCCTCAAGGGCTTAAGGGCTGTCAGGAGCTGCAATTCATTTCCAGGGGTTTTATTTAGTTGCAGCAGCAATTTTACCTGAGGGTGAAAGTAAATTTGAGAATTACAGGGCTAATAATTTAACAGAATTGGCTGCGGTATTTTTTTAAAGAAACACAAACACACACACACAAGAGCTCGATGAAATGAGTTCTGCACATTACATGCTTGCAGGTTTCATTTGAATGAAAATGATTAATGGGAACATAAAGATAAAACACAGCACAGTAATAAAACAAATCAGCTCTGTCTCCTAAAGGTCAGAGCAAACCTGCCTCCTGGTTTGGAAATCATGTCCTAGGACAACATCAGGCATTTGCTTCTGCATCCACCTCTTGCCTCTCTCAGCTGATAACTGCTGATTCCCAACATCCCAGGCAAATGGATGGAGCAGAAACTAAACATATTCTTAGCCAGACACACAAGACATCAACAGGAACAGTGATTTCCACCACTGGCTCTCTAATTTCGGAGAACAACTTCTTCCTGTCTGTACCTAAGTGTTCTTTTACTCAGTACCTCAGTTCAGCTTGGAAGACACTTTCCTTCTGGAAGAGACAAGGACTCAGCAAAGCATCAGTGTGCAATTTCCATCACCAGGAAAGTAAAATAACATAACAGTTCATAGGGAGCTCTTTCCCTATTGCCTTGGTCCCAGGAACGAGCACTGCAAGCAGATCCCCCATCCCCACATTGTGTGACACCACTGAGGGACAACACTGCAGAAGTTCCCATCTCTTAGCCCAGCCAAACTGGTGTTTCAGGGAGGGAAATTAGTGATCTGGGAGACTGGGCCCAAGAAGGGAACTGAACTTCCCAACTGTGAGCCTGTCTTGTGGAAAAAATCTACCGGATCTGAAACCGCTGATACCTTTCCCCTTCCCTGCCATTGTCATTGAGAAATATGTTCTTTCCTGCATTCCTAATTGGGACAGAACAGATGGCGAAGGCTTTGTTTAATGAAATATGTCCATTCAATTAACCCATGCCATCAGGGATTTGGCAAAGCAAAAGGAATCAGCGTCCCACCACTGTAACAGGGTCCTCCTGCCCAAACCTGCACGCCTGAGGAGGGGCTGGGATGTGATGGGCAGGACTCAGAGACACAGGTCACACCTGCTGAGCCTTGTTCAGCTGCCATTCCTGCTTCCCAGAAGCCTAATTTTTTCTTTTTTTTTGTTTGGGTCGTGTCCCCCCCCCCCCCAATTTTCCTGTTTCAGAGCTGTGTGCAGAGATTTTGAACCCTGTGCTCAGCCTTGCCCTAACAACACATGAAAAAGGCAATATCTGTTCTCCCTAGTAATTGCTTAGGGGTCTAGTAGACAGGGAGATGTACCAAAGGGATCTGGGTCCCACTGCCAGCTCTGGCACCAAACTCTGAGGAGGGGAAGCCCATCCATGCCTCAGTTTCCCCATCTGTGCTGATGAATAGTAATTAGAAATCTGTGAACAAACAAATACGTGGCTCACTGACAGTTTGAAAATCAACCAATAACCAACACAACTTCCTAAAGGAAAGCACGGTATTTTATTTCTGGTCCTGGTCTGAAACAAAGTTTGGCTCCTTTAAAGGAAAGGAAGAACATTTTGAAAGGCACAAATTGAAACACACATTCATACTGTGAAAAAAAAATCCCTTTTTTTTTTGGTCTAATCCCACCAATAGCAGACTTAACAGCAGAAACAGAGCCAAAAGATATAAAAGCTTAGAATTAGATCAGGTGGCTCTGGAGTAAGTACTTTTATGAAAGTAAATAGTTTGTTTCTAACCTTGTTCCCAGCTTCCACTGTTGCAGGAGCAGAGCCTGTTCAGGGGTATGACAGGAATAGTTTCTACTAAAGAAAATTTATTAAATGCCAGCTGGACTAATTATAGTGCTCTAAAGCCAAGACATTTCAGATTTTCATTCCCAAATGGTGAATTGGTACATTTACCAAAAGAAATTACTTTGGTGTTTTGGGGGTTTAGTTGGTTGGGTTTTTTTAAGTAAGTGAGGAAAGTAAAAAAACCACAGAACTTCTGGGGGTTTTTCTTTCCCTTTCTCCTTTTCTTTCCATTCCTACTCTTCCATTCCCTTCGGGAAGGAGAGAGAGTGCTCAGCTTCTTCCCATGCTCAGACACAGTGAAAAAAACCAAAATACTTCTATAGGAATACCTCTTCTCTTCAAAGACTTTTTTTTCCCCTCATTTTATAGAAAACCTGAGGAGTTTATTGGTCCCTTTGGTTGTGGGGAAATACCTCTGGATAGGGATTCATTCAAGAATTGGATCTATGCAGCCAGAGGAGAAAAAGAGCACATGACACCTCCCAACAGGCCCCGAGAGCCCCAGCTGAAGCTTGACACACACACTGACATGTGGCACAGCCCCCTGGGGTGCCAGTCAATCCCTGCACACACAAGGCAGCTCCGGACGTGCTTCCTGCCATCCTACAAGCCCGGAGAGCCCAGATCCCTCAGCGTGCCAGTCCTGGGCTTCAGCACTCACCAACAGCCCTGCCATGGTGGGATGGCAGCTCCTGCAGCTCCTAACAGCACCTGACACCCCAAAACACGTCCTTCAGACATTCCCATTTGTCTTGTGTTATTACTCAGCTGGATGGTCTTCCTTTTGACTTTCTTGTTGACTTCTGGCTTCCTTTGAGCTATTTTATGGGCTTATCTGCCTCCCAGCTCCTGTTACTACCCCTGTAATCCTTCTCCTCTCCCTGGTGGCATCACAGACACATTTTCTGGCATTTGTGACTGTTCCCACACTGTCTCAAGCTGAGCTAAACAGTTTCCAAGTGCAAAGCAGCATGACTGAAACTCCTGCTATACTTTCATAATGAATATGAAGTTTCCAGACAGTAGAAATTCCTAACTTGACTCCATTCTCCAAATCCATTTATCAATGCTAATCAGCCAAGACCAGACAAGTATTCCCAATTACACTAGAATGACTTTATTTTTTTACGACAACAAAACAATTCTTGCAAAAATAACAGTATATCATCATATGTGAAACTAACACAATGTGCTAACTCAAGACTCAGACAAGATATTGGCTGCAAAAATGACCTGCTTGACTCATCTTTGTTAATGGCAGAAGTTTCAGAGATACATCCTAGATCCTGCCGTGAAATGATCAGGCCTGAGGTAGCAGCCCTAGATCTGAACTCTCTTTGAGCTTTGAAGACACCCTGATCTAGCTCCAAAACTGCTGGTTTGGAGGATACAGTTTATCCTCTTGGATGTTTCAGCAGCCAAATCAAATAATTTGATGGTTTTGTAATGTGCTCAACTGGGACACCACAGGTTGACTGTGCTAACATAACTGCTGCCTGGGACTGTTGCAGCTGGCTAGCAATAGGACTCGAGATAAAATGATAATTTTGCAGCTCTGAAGTGAAGGCATGCTAGATAAACGCTGTAAGAAACTGAAGCCTTCCCAAAACACCGGATTCTAGGATGAAATCTCTGCATCCACGTGCCCATATCAAATCTCAAAGGCTGATGGGCAGATAGAGATTCCTTTTTGCCCAGGAAAGAGACTCCTTTTTGCTGCTGGTCTTGGCCAGAGTGAGGGAGCTGGTTCTGCATTTGTATCCCCTTCATAACAGCTCCAAGTAAGAGATGGTTTCTGACAGCTTGACCACCTCTCACTCTCTCAAGTTGGCTGCCTTGTCATTGGCAAAGTCCTCAAGCAGATCCAGCTGCCCAGACAGAGCTGGCTCGTGCTTCAAAAGGTGGCAGGCAGCCAGAGCAGCAGAGAGACGTGCTGGCTTTTCCCTACGCAATCCCTTAACAAGGAATCCTGATGTTCCTGGGCACAGCTTTCTTTCCCTGGGTACCTCACACCTTCCAGCAGTAGCTTTGATCATCTCTGAGACTCCCCCTTAGCACAGAAACAACCAACCTTTTTTCTTTCTTTCTCTCTTGGGATGAGCACATAAAAAAAAGTTGTTAAACAGGAATTTCCCTGGACTAGAGAGGTAAATCCAGGCCACTCTAACCAGGTGAAATCTGCCCTTGCTATTTTAACACCTGGCCTTACTGGGGCTTGTATTTTTGCTTAAGCAATCCAAGCCAGACACATGCACCAGCTTCCATGGGGAGTGAATGTTGCTGAGGGTGCCTATGCATTTGGCTGTTAGGGATGAACAGAAGATAATATTTTTTTTTTTTTCCTAGCCATCCTGTTTGCTTTGCCACAGATGGTGAGTCCAGGCCATCTTCAGATGGTACCTTCTGCCCCAATATTTACCACTTCCCCTTCTCTTAAGATGCCTGAGTTTTACAAAAGCTTTGTGTGTGTGTGTGATTGATCCCTAATCCCCTTCAGATAAAACAAATGGATTAGCACAAGCAGTTTAATCCAGACCTCTTTGCTAACCATCCTCACCTCGAACAGGGTGGGCAGGGAGCAAGCACAGTTCAACACCATGAGGTGCTAAAGGTTTAGCATGGGGGCAGTGACCACTTCAGATTGCTGAGAAAGACCCAGAACTGTAGTCAGTAAAGTCCCCACCACTTTCTCATGCCTGAATTCTGGTCCAGGATAAAGCTTAGGAACAAATAAGCAGCAAAGACCAACTAATTTCACTGTCAGAATGGTGCATTCAGCTTGCCACAGAAAGTCCGCAGTATCAAAACACAATTAAGTAGTTGCACATCGACAGACTCTCCTAATTGCTGCAAGGAGCAATTCAATTATGTTTTCAATGCTGAAATGAGTCATTACCAGTCTATAGGGGAAAACTGTGTTTGTGGGGTCATGTTTTTTTATAGCATATGCTATCATCTTCCCAAAAGTTAGCTCTTTTACTGCTGACAATATTAATTTTGGATGGATTCTTCCCCTTAGGAACTAAATTGAGACATTTCTAGTTATGGGAACAACATTCTACTGTAGATCAGAAACTCCCAAAGCCACACTCCCCTATCTGGGGTTATGAAAACAAAAATTAAGGTCCCTTCTGCTTTGTGAAATTCAACTGCTTCATAATCAAATTTTAAGTAACCACAGTTCTACTCTCACTCCATTGTAATTCCAGTCTAGATAGAACCCTAAACACAATTGGGCTAGTACCCCAGTTCAGACCAGTGATAGCTGGTTTTCAGTAAAGGAAGAAATAATTCCTATTAAGAAAGCAGCTGGAATGAAAGGTGGCAAAGATATTTTGAAGATGTTCTGAATTACAGATGCTGGGAGATTTGAAATATATAGAATATCCTAAGAATTAAAGCAACATAGTAAGTACTTAAGAGAAAGTTGACTCAGGTTAGGTCTACTACTTGAGTGACTGAGGATGGTTAAGAGCTACACTTTAACCTTACTAACAGATTTTTTTTTCTGTTGTTCCTCTTTGAAAGTAAGATGATTGCAGAGCAGTGAGATTCAGCAGCACTGAGTAAGTCCTGTTTTGAGAGCTCTGGGTTAAACAGCACTGATTTAGATGTTCATGCCTGCACAGTAGTTCAGCAAAGATAACAGGTTGCAGTAGCCACTTGGTAATTGACCTCTGGTGATTTAAAACCTTAATTTACTTTCATGCTTTCTGATTTAAAGTAGTGTGTGCACTTGGGCATAACTGCCTTAAGAGATCTAAGCAATATTTTAGCCTGGATCCTCAGAAACAAGGCTTAACAAAGCATATAGACTATCCCTCCTAATAACTCCTAAATGGATTGGCCATTTTCAGCCAAATTTGTTGCGGGGCTCAGAGTCGTGATGCTTGTAACATTTGACAGGTTTTGTGAAAAGCCAGAGACAAATTAAGCTCTTGCTTATTCTGGGAGCCAGCTGTTGGTTGAGCACTTGTGACTCAGTCACAACAGGTTCTGTCTCTTCTGTGGTGGGCACACCCCATGAGACATGAAGCCAGAAGAGGACAGCTGGGCTACTGGGGGCTGGGTCCTAAGTGCAAAAAAGGAAACCACAGGAATCTAGGCTATACTGGACCTGCTGCTTGTTGAATGTCCTGATTATAAATAACTGTATATAACCATGACTTCATAACATTCCCTTTACACACAGCCACTGACACAGGCACAAAATCCCATTCCCTGGTAGAGACAAGCAAAGGGGTGAAGAGGACTTTCCTTGTGCTCACCTGGTAGTGTGAGAGGCATCACACGGTGCAGAGCCCTGAGTGGCACCTACAGGCAGGTAACAAGGCTCCCTGGGTGATTTGTGGCCTCTCAACAGCAAAGCTGTCACCGAGCCACAGTGAATCTTCCTCGCTCTGTACCTTTGCTGAGCTGATTTATTGAAGGTGTCAATAACAGAAGTGGGCTAGGGACCGACTGTAAAGTTCAGAATCTGAATTTCCTGTGTGTTTGCACTCCTCTCTGCCTTCACTCTGTTTCATCTTCAGGTGAGTTCAGGTTTTGGCTGGCTTTCAGGGGCAAAGAGCTGCTGGTAGCAAGCCCCACTGCTTTATCTGCATGGGTTAAATCAGAGGATGCTCATTTTCACTGCACACTTAATGGCTGGTTTAAGTTAACAGGAGTTAAAAGGCAGCTTAGTCAAGCAAGCATGGAAGAGCTGGAGTCAGAAGTTTCAGTTTCCTGCTGCCCACTGAATAATTATATGCCCCTTTGGACATAGCTTCCTCACTTTGAAATAAAGGTCAATCCCAGTGTACTCTGGTAACAGGACAGTAGGCAGTTCAGGAAAAGGGAGCTGCAGTGTCATTATTTCTATTCCTAAATTAAAAATCAACTGCTGACCAAAAGCTCATTAAATTAGAAAATTCTATAGATTTCAGCAAAATATAGTGGACCCCTCCTTATGCTGGCTGCAAGATGCCTGTCACAGCAACACAGAGGGGGATTACAAGAAACACCAAGAATGCTCCAGAACAGTTAAATTTTCAAAATCAGGCTGTGTTATCTGCAACCATGAGATGCTGTGAAGCCTATGTCTGCCCCAGTAGGGCTACAGTGCATGGTGACATGATCCCACCAAGACCTGCAGAACTCATTTCTGGGCAGGGAGCCCAGGGCCACGAAGGAAAGTGCTAATAGTTGAAAAGATGTCTGGAGCTTGCAGAAATAGATATTTTCCCAGGAATAAAACATGACTTGGAATAAATGTTTTATTCCATTGCACATAATGAATGGCAGTGAATGTGATTTGGGGACCTGTCAGGACAGGGGAGCACAGACATAGTACATGCACTGCAGACAGTATTAAAGAGGTTGTTTAACTGAAACACAGGGAATTGAGATCACTGATAATTTTAATCCCATTTCCTATGGGATGTTTTTTTTTCCTTTTTATGATCACCTTCCTATGTGGCTGATAAAACAGGGCCATCAAAATATTTATCAGAAACTCTTGAAGGAACCAATCCATATGCAATTGCACAGAAGGTAAAGAGGCATCCACTGCTCAGCATTTCCAGCAGATTTAGCATCAAGCTCAGCTTGCAGCCAGGCAAACAACACTATTTGCTTCCAGAAGAAGTAGTGGAAAGGAGTCACTAGGAAATAAATAAAAGACGATGCTCAACCCAACAGCAGCTTGAACTGGTCTGATCTGTGGCAACACCGCTTTGCAGAGGAGCTTTTCATCAATCTCTGTGTATGGCTTAATAGAGGCTGTCAGGGATATGGAAAACTGTCACTCTTGTGTGGATCAGGGCAGCTCTCACCCCTACACTCACTAGACAACATACTGCACAGCTTGTACCAGCACGGGGGATAAGACCAGCGTCTGCTACATTATCTCCTTTCTGGCTGCTACAGCCATTTTTTAGAGGGGATTTGCTCCAGGTTTTATTAATTGCTTTAGCAGGCAGAGTATTCTTATTGGTAGATTGGTTTGCTCCTTCAGAAGCAATGTTTCCCTTTGCCAGTTAAATCTTCCTTCTCCGAGGCTCAGAGAGTCACACATGAGAAACGTCATATGTGGTTTCACCAGACTTATTAAAGTTACAAAGAGGCTTGTCCTGGCAAAGAAACACTGGGGTGCTGTTAAAAGAGGAGAATGGCAACAGGGCATCATCTCCAGTTAATTGTTTCATCAACTTGGAGAGCAACAACCACTTGCTAAATAAGGCTCTTCTTTTCTGCTTTGCAATTGTGCTCTTCTGGCTGCCAAGAAAAGCTCCAACACCGAAGGCTTCTCAGGGCCTCTAGAAATGTTGCCTTTGGTTTTAGTCCAGAAAGACAAAAAGCAAAACAAAGGGCTGCAAATCAGAAGAAGAGGTGAATGCTCTAAGGAGATTTGCCCTCTTCCCACACACCTAACCAGTAAGCACGGGGTAGCAGAAAAAGAATTGATGAAACTTGTTTACTGCGTCTGCCTCAGAAAATGTTAATGCTCAGCTAAAGAAAAGCCACTTGAGAGTTTCCTCAAATAAGTTTATGTTTTCAGTTGCTTTCAGAAAAACAATCAAGTTTGCATATTTTTACCAAAATATTGAAAGTGCTTGAATCTTTCCTATTACAAACCAGGAAACTGAAGCTATTAAGCCAGTCCTATAATAAGATTTGAGAAGGAATAAAGAGCTATTTAGAACTAGTTATTGCTCTTCATAATGAACTGAACTGGCAAAAATTCTTCTATTTTTTCCTGTTCCTGAGTTATCCAGGAATCAAACATGATGCAAGCAACTATTAGTTAAAGTACAAGCTCATGCATGTTGATTTCCCTTGTCTCAAGTTTGGCTCATTTGCAATTTAGAGCATCAATAGCAAAATATTTCTGCACTTAGAGCCATATTTTTTCACCAGTAAAGCTCCTTCCTGAACACGTCTCCCTTCTCTTCTGGCATGCCTATTTGTGGGCTGTCTTTAAACTCTGTGTCTTAATTTCTCCTTCCTTCTTCCCAAGCAGGTGACCAGAGAGTGAGCCAGGCCAAATGTCCCCGAGTGCCAAACTTGGCATCAGCGTTATTGGTCTGTTATCAACACCAAAGGTTCACTAGGTTATGCAGATGGCTCCAAATCTGTAATCTGAAAATTCTGGAGCAAGTCAGTCAATAAAGTTCACTTAAGGATCAAGGTCTCCTTGAAGACACAAGTGGGAATGAGTAGGCATTTCTCACTCCTGAAAAAAAGAAGGAAAGAGATGGTGGGGAGAGAGACTAGGGCTACCTCTGAACTGACCAGCCTGATTACCAGAAGCCCAGGGGACACTGGTAAGAACAGATGTACCCAAGTGGTAGGCACATGATTAGTGCCTGTATGCCAAGTCAAACATACCTGCCAGACCAACTGTGTGCATGGGACAAGCCAGCCCTGGCAGGGAATTCCTCTGATTCTAGTTGTGATTGACAAGAAAAGGAATAGGAAGATACGAGCTGCAGAGCTATGTGCAGTAACCTTTCCCTTTGTCAGAAATGTCAAAGCAATTCCTAACAGCTCACTTTAAAATGCATTTTCCATCCTCTTTTCGACATCTTTCTGACCTCCCCAACATTGCCAGAACATACAAATTCACTCTGACAGACAGAAGAGGAAGGGAAAACAAGAAAGAAAATAAAATAAAAACAAATCTCTAAACTCTTCCTAACCATCATCATAGAGAACAACAAGACGTTAGTATAACACACTTACTGAAAAATCAAGCATGAATCACCTTCTCCTCACAAAAAAACAGCACTAATCAGGCAGGAATGAAGTTAGTTATGCTGTCAGGACCCAATGATTATTGTTGTATTTCCCTGATAAACAATGATAGCACTTTAGCAATGGTAATAAACCCGTAACAGGTTCTTCCTCTCTCTTTTTTTTTTTTATTTGATTGCTTTTCTCCTCTCACAAGCTTCCTCCATTTCTCTTCTCTGTCATGTTGACTTACAGAACCTGACATCTTTGTATTGGGAAAGCTGTGCAGTTCTATTAATTGCTGCTGAATGAAGATGCATATCACAAAACAAAAAACAAAAAAAAAAAAAAACAAAACCCAAAACAAAAACAAAACAACAATAATCCATAATAAAGAGGAAAAGAAGAGGTTTTACTGACAAAATTGTCACATTTCCCTTTCATGACTTTTTGACTCCCTCTTACTAAACTTATATCTCCTAATAATTAGATATCTAGTTTCATTAGCCATCCAGGCTTCTACTAACCTCAGTGAACAGAGAAAGGGGAAGACAGGAAAATGATTCACCATACCTTCTTTAGAAAGCTATTTTGGGGTGGACTAAATCATTCTTTGGAGATTAGACAATTAGTGTAGAGTAGATGTTCAACCTCTACACTGCTACAGGGTAAGATGTAGTTCTGTCATGACACAAGGAATGGTAGGTGCAAAGACTAAAAGCTGATAATAGACATGAGTGACAATTAGTTGGTTTTAAAACCCCTGGGAAGGAGCAGACTCAGGGAGAGAAAACATTTGTTCAAGGTCACAGAGAAGGTTACTAGAACTGCTCATGTCTTCTGAGTGCACTTCAATGTCCTGAATAAAACATTAATTTATCATGCAAGGAATAAGGTTTAGGAAATGAAAGTCCAAATGCCATATGCAATTAAAAAAAAAACCCAGAAGAAAGAGCATGACCTTACACTGCACATATTTAACTACAGTTTCATTTACATGAGCAGAAGCACACCAGTTCCCTCAAGCTTCTGAGGGAAATAGTAATAGTAAAACACAATTCTGTGCATTTTCAGTAACTGTTTGCCTTAATCAAAACCCATGGCACAGGATGGTATCAATGATCACATCACCTAACCACACTGAATCAAAAGTGAATACACTGCAGTCTAACTAGAACTGGGGCAAAAGCTGTGGGCAAAAGCTCCAGGCAACAGAAGGACTTTGCACTGCACGAAGTTAATGCTGCCTCTGGACTAAATGCTGGAAAATACCTTGAAAAATACTGCAGACAGCAGCTAGACACCAACCTGGGGGTGTCCATAGGTGAAGCCAGTAGTGACCAGAAGGTGGGAAACAAGCTTCATCTCTCCCATGTTCAACCCCACCACAGCTAATAGGAAACCACAGGAGACATAAGGAATCTAAAGGACCTTCCGAGGACCTCTGGTTAAAGGAAGGTCATGTAATATTTGGCATGACTACAGTACAAAAAACAAATGGCCCTGACCATGGACTTGTACATAAATTGCCAACTGCAGCATGCTCAAGACAGCAGTCAGTGTTAAAAAATGCCTCTTGTAATGTGTAGAAAATCCTGCATAGGATTGAAGGATGCTTTTTATCCTGATACCACCACATCCCCTTGGGCTCTTCTTTTAGCTGTAGCCACTTTCTTAGAACAAGAACCAGTGCTTCCCCTCCTCCTCCTCCAAACACTTCATAACCACAAACCTCAGCTGCGCTTACTCGTTTCCTGTGTTTACCCAACAGATCATGGCAAAAAGGGAGAAGAGGAAGGAGTTTATAATAGGAAAATAATCAATACTGACATGCCATCACTGTCTGCAAGGCAATCATTAGCGGCTCAAGAGAGACCTCAGTGGCTTCTGTTTGCTCGGCGTGTGATTGCCTCCTGCAGAGAGCTAAGCTGCTCTGAAAGA
Source organism: Pseudopipra pipra (assembly GCF_036250125.1). Taxonomy (NCBI): domain Eukaryota; kingdom Metazoa; phylum Chordata; class Aves; order Passeriformes; family Pipridae; genus Pseudopipra; species Pseudopipra pipra. The sequence continues at coordinate 13,450,353 of NC_087563.1, forward strand.
CTTCAGCAGGTGCCTTTTCCTCCTCCAGCCCAGGGAATTCAGTGTAAGTCAGGCAGCTAAATTACACCTCTGGGTTATTATCAGCAGTATTAATTACTGTGTTCTCCCTAATTATCCTCTCTTAACACACTCAGTTGGTTTGCGGGAACAATGCAAGGTTGGCAAACAGTGGCATTTAAAATTGATTGGGCCAGAGGCTCAACTGATATAACACAGCACAGCAGGTTTATAGAAAGGTCAGTTCAGTGGTGGAGTTTATCCGCTGTTTTGTGAGGGTGTGAGCTGAGTTGCAGCAGGCTGACATGCCCTGGCCAGCTGGCATGAATGGAGACACACAGTTTTGGGTCAGTCGTTCACTGGTTTACATCGTGACCCCGTGCAAAGTGCTATTCCCCACCACAGTTATAATGTGACTTTCTGACCTACATTAAAATAAACATCACAATATCATCATCCAGAGTCAGGACATTTTTTTTGTCCCCTGTTTCACCCTGCATGAACTGCAGGTAGGCTTGGGAAACCCAGGGAGACTCCTGTGTTTCAGCCATCTACTCTGTTCTTCAAATAACCAGACCCGAGTGACTCGCACTCAGATCACTGACATGGAAAGTCACATTTGCAACATAAGACAACTCAGTTGTGCACTTCCCTACCTTTATTGTTCAAATGCCTCCCTCTTCCTAGGCTGGCTCTCTGCTTCTTGGATGCAGCTTATGTCTGGAAAACACAACTCACCTCACGAGATTCAACCCATCTCAAATGTGGTTGACAAGGATAAGGCTCGGTGGCCTGACAGCCTGATGTTGGAGCCTTGACAGATTTTATGCCTTAGGGGTTGACAAACCTACCCCATCAAAATGTACACATGCCCCCATCAAATAGATCTATTCCTGAAAGAGCACTAACATTCAGATAAAGTGTAAGAAAAAAAAAAGAAAATCCTACCATCTGGAGTTCACTTTCTTGAACTAAGATCTCTCAGCATAATCCTTTAATGCACATCTGTCAATAACCTCGAATCAGCAACTTTAGCTTTGGATCATTTTTCTCTATGTCCCTCAAAATGTGTTTCTGCTTTGTTCTCACTTGGTACCTATGAAAATCATGTCTAGCTGGTCTCCTGTCCTGCAGAAGACATGACACAAAATGCAACAACATTTGTAGAGGCGGACTTTTTGCAACTATCACCAGACTGCTGTGCTCATCTGCCTCCAGAGATCAGAGTTTAAATGAAGCACTCAGAAAATATAGATCCAAACACACAAGATATATTTGCCAGTGTATAGAGAAGCAACAGAAATCCCATTTTAGCAAACTGTTCTCTAGCTCAGAGAGTGAAATCCAGTTTGGTGAAGGTCAATTCTAACTCTTTGTGTATCATTTAAGTCCTTCTCAGGCCTGTAGCTGTCACAGAGGCCACACATTTCTGGAAATGTTTATCCTGACAGAAGATCCTGTGTTTTTCAAGAACAAATAGTAGCTGTTGCATTTTTAACACGTTCCCTACAACACAACCATAATCAGGGCAAGATGAGTGACAGCCAGCTCTAGGCACTCCCTGAGTGGGCACCAAATAAAATAAATCTGCGCATTTCTTGTCTAATTCCTGCTCCTGCAGGAATCCAGAGATATCTGCAGATCCATAGCACTGGATGAGGAGAAGTAGAGATGTGTAGGTCAAGAGACAAACACACAGGAGGATGAGACAGTGCCTCAAACACTCTCAGCCTTCCCCTGCATATCTGACCATTTAGTTCCATTACCATCTTCAGCATGAGCTGGTGATACCAGAGACAGAATCATGATCTTTTCTGGAGGATATCAAGGGCTTTTCCTTCATTTGGATTACACGAATATAGCTCCAGCCATGATGCAGCTGGAGGTACCCAAGAGAAAATTGAGAGCAGCCACATCCACAAGGAGTCAAGGCACAGTCAGAGTGGGCATGTTACAATACCAAAGTCATCTCAACATGAATTTATTAATGTAAGAAAGAACTCTGCCCAGCAATGCAGCAAGAAAAGAAACTGGGACATATATAAACCCCTTCTCCCCTAGCCAGCAAACCTCCATCCTTGTAAACCACTTCCATGGCTGTGAGCTCTCAGAAAGTAGCACTGTCTTGTTCCACCAGCAGTTTTGCATCCCAAAGGTGACCTTCTCCCTGATGCTGCAAAATGTTCAGGGTGTAAAATGTGATACATAGACTGGGGACTGATTGCTACCTGCACTGGGCCATTTTAGGTAGTTCCACAGCCCATTTCAGTCAAAGGCAATCTTTCCAGCAAGCTTTGGATCGAGCCGGGCATAAATTAGAGCTCCCAAGGCCTCCTTTCTGGAGGAGAGTGTGCAGGACAGTGTTTGTGCTGATGAATAGCTTGGCACAGTAGTAGCAAGGTGCAGGAGATCCAAAACCCTGCTGTTGTTAATATACATGAGTCACCATTGCTGCGTGTGCCAAACATGCTTCCAAACGGAGCTGCAGTTTGCCCTTGGCTGTTTCACTGGGCAAAGGCAAGTCTGAAAAACTTGGGGTTTTTCTCAGTGATTCAAGATATCGACATAGCAGAAATGTCTGTCTCGGTCTGCTTACCAGCACCCATCAAACAAAGATGCCTGTTGTATGTTTGCATTTTATTAATAGTTTACAACTTGGATTTCTCTCCTCCTTTGTTCCTGCTGATCTCACAGAAAGCTATGAAAGTATATATAGATGTCTGCCAAATAGATTTCTTGGAGGAAAGCAGAAAAGTGTGAATAATGGGTTCTGAAGTATGGATAATTAGCAGATCAAATAACCCTAAGGACTGAAGAATTTTTTCATTCTCTTCAGATATTCGCCATTCTTATTTTTCTAAATAAATTATGTGTAGCCTCCAGGTACATTTTTTTCTTCTAGTTTATACAATAAAAATAGAGGTGTCTACTGCGGGGGTAGGAGAGGTTATTTATTTGTTTTAATTTAATGCTTCTGACAGTGAGAAAATGACAACTCTGGCTGTATTTTGGAGTCATATGGGTAGTTGTTATACAAACTTCCTGACTGTAGCACCTCTACCCTAATCTTTCCACTCCTACAAAAGGCTGTTCTTCAATTTAGTTCAGCAATGCCAAGCTAAAGAGGTTTGCCAACATCAGCAGGATGGTCAGTGGGCAGCAGGTACACAGCAAAAATTGCAGACCCATTTCTCTCTGGCTGCAACTCTCCCTTAGGTTTCCAAATCATATTCCAGTGTTTTTTTCCTAAACACTGCCTTACTACTCATTTACTTGCTCCACTGCTCAGTAGATCCATAAATAAGGAATTTACAAACATGCAGTGTCACAAAATTAAACCAATTTACTTCTCACCTGAAGCAGGATAAGGCTAGAACACAGAGAAGGGTCCTTTCCTCCCCCCAAACAGCAGTTCAGCTGCCACTAGAGTCACTCATCACCAGCTGACACATGCTCTGAAAGGTGTGTGCAGCTTTGCCCATACATTTCTGAAAATAAATGAATAGATAAAAGAATGGTTGCCCCACTGAGGTGTTCAGCTGCTGATTTGTGTAGAATGTCAGGGACTGATCTTTAAAAAATGGGTAGGACTCTTTTGCAACTTGGGAGTTCACAAGAACAGGTATTTCAAAGCAATTCTCTTATCAAAAAATAGAGGTCTAACTCTGTATTCTACTAAAGTCACAAGATAAATGATACAACTGTTACCTACAAATAAACCTGTTAAAGTGTTTCAAAGCTTCAGCTCTCAAATCTTCCTTTTTGTCCCTAATGAAACACTGTCATCTGAGAGGCAAAATAAAAGTCTTCCCTTAGAGACAGTAATTTAATAGCAGGGCCATTAATTAATTTCATCTTCACATCAATGCTCTGTTTTATTTAAACTCCCATCCTGCAGCCACTGGGGTGCTTGAGCATCTGCAGAGCCTGCAAGAGCCCTGGACTGTGGCCAAGGGGAGGTTTGGTGTAGGTGGCAGATGGCAGACTAATGTAGACATGACAGAACCAGCTCTAAGCTAGTTTGCTTGGGTAGCAGAAGTGGTTTACTAAGAGTAATGTGGTACTTAGCCCAGGATGAACTACAGCTGTCCATATTTAGCCCAGGCAATAGGACGTCTGGTAGTAATAATGAAATAATGCCCATTAAATAGATTTCAGGTACATAGATGCCCTAAACCCATCTATTCTTCATCTTTGTTGATGAAAGTTTGTAAGAGTCATTGACCATGGAACCAGAATGGTGGTGAGGCCCTGGCACAGGTTGCCCAGAGAAGTCGTGGCTGCCCCATCCCTGGAAGTGTCCAAGGCCAGGTTGGACGGGGCTTGGAGCAACCTGGGCTGGTGAAACATGTTCCTGCACATGGGCCAGGGGCGTGAAACAAGGTGATCTTTAAGGTCCCTTCCAAACTAAAGCATTCTATGATTCTTAAGTTCACTGTGTGTGTGAATGATCGTGATTTCCCACCTTAGAAATCTCCTCACTGGACTACAAGGGTAAATTCAATAAACGCAGCCAAACATACGTAGCACATCAAAATCAAATACCCAGAACTACAAGAGCAAGGTTTGACACGACCCAGAGATCTTTCTAAATTTTTAGCTACCACCTGGCGAGGCCTGAAAAAATACAACTCAATATCAAGGAAAGAGGTCATGAAGCACTGTCAGGAAGATGTCTCCATCAGTAGCCCCATTGAACATCAAATTGATCTTTTGTTACCCCATGCAATTAACCTATGTAAATATGTGCTAATGACCACTTCACTAGAAATTCCTTTCATTTGCTCATCAAGCTACATGAAGCAGGTCTGTTGTAAAACCCATGCCTCATCTGAATTTCATATGCAGGGAGATCTGCCTCAGTTTCTGATTCTTGGACTTCTATTCCTTCTAGGACACATAAATGGTAAAGAAACAGGAAGAAAATTAAGCTCTGCATTTTTTTCTTCAGAAGAGGAATGGTACTGGATTCCACAGAGCCCCACTGAAGCTTAATTTTTTGAAGAAATAGGATTTATGTTGCTAGTTGCCTTCAAGATCTCAAAACCCTCTTGAACTGCAGTGCCAGGTGTGGATTAGTCCCCTGCCTCTGCCTGTTACTAATCAGTATAATAGCAATAGATTATCTCAGTTGGTTAGAGCATGGTGCTAATAGTGCCAAGATCACAGGTTTGGTCCCCATACAGGCCATTCACTTTAGAATTGGACTTGATGATCTTTGGAGTTCCCTTCCAATTCAGAATATTCTGTGATACTGTGAACCTCATGACTATAAATACTACAATTTTTGTGGTAGGTGCTCATACTTCTGATAACAGCTGGGTGCAGGCTCAGCAAGACAAATCCCAGTCTTAGAGTTCTTTGCCATTAGAAGTAAACTTCATTACTTTACTGCACAGATACAGATGGAAAACAACTTCTTGAGAATGGAAATACCCACATGGTCTCTGCAGAACCCTCCAGCATCTCTGCAGCCCTTCATCCTCCCCCACTCCCCCACATCACAGGCACAGCCCTCTGCCTCAGCACCACCCACTGTAGTGGGTTTATGTGATGTCAATAATTCTCTCCAGCAGCTCAGCAAGTCTGGCAAAGCCCAAGGCTACAGCCACCAGTTTTATGAGTGTAATAAGCAGAGTTTATTTCCACACCACAGCCATAAACATTTCCAGGATCCCAGCCACGTACACAGGGCACCTGAGACATCAGCAGCTGTCTCCAGCTCCACTTGACCTCCTCAAAAAGGAGGCACAGAAAATGCTATCCCAGCAGGCATTAATGCAGGTTAATTAAACCTAAACTGCTCAGCAGGGCACAGTGAATTGAGAAGCGGTGCTTCTGTGGACTGCCCAGTGCACCAGTCCCACCGTGGCATCATCATTAATGGTTTTCACACAAGCCTCAGGGCTCATTTGCTTGACAAGAGCAAAGCAGTAATTTTACTGTTGAACACTTGCAAAAATGATGCCCTGACTGTTATCAAAAGTGACAGGCAAGTTATGTGAGCAGTTAAGTGAAGGTTACTTTTTAGGGCCAAACCTCTGAATGGATCAGACGTCAATTAGTTCATGCATGGAAGGAGGAGGTGAAAGAAAACAAAGAGGAAAAGGAGGAAGAATACAGAAGAAGGAAATAAAAATAGCAGTAAAGACATGGACATAATTTGTTTCCCTGAGTCAGTGCTCTGAGGGATAGAAGGGGGAGAGCTTTCAGGATGGCAGCTGCCTGCATTCCCCAGGGGGCTCTGACCATGCCAGTCCCTGGCAGCTGCTGCAGTTTAGGCAATGCAGCTAGACAGCAGGAAGGGGCTGAGGTTTCAGCACACACAGGAAAATCACCCTTCAATCAGTACCTCCCAGGAGGTTTGGGAGCTTTGGCTTTCCTCTACATTCCTCAAGAGAAACTTTCAAGGTCCAACAATTTGCTTCATTTATGCTATGGACCCTTGAAGAGGAACGAAATCATCCACAGGGTGAACGTACCTGGGCCCCATTCCAGTTCAAGATTTTTAGACCAAAAACTAGTCTTTGACACTCAGGAAAGTGAAAGAAAAACTTTCAGTTTTGACAAGGTTTCCCTAATAAAATAAAAACAAATAGTGAAGTCACATATCCAATTTGGTTGACTAAACAAAAAAGCTCGAGTTTTCACCCTCAAATTACTTTCTTTTAAAAATTTGAGTTACACTGGGCTACAAAAGTGAAAGCTGAAAAGAAAGAAAAAGATGTCATACTAAGTTGCAGTCAAAACTGAAGTCTTTGTTTAAAAATAACATTGTTTTTGTTTCCTCATACTGAAAAGCAATACTTCTCTCATGAAACACAAAACAGTGGATGAAGTCACCCCCACACCAAAACATCCTATCCATCCTGCTTCACCTGATGGCAAATGTGAAGAAAAGGAAGAAAATGGAACTCAGAGCCTGCAAACTGACTCATGACCAAGGGCTTGGAGGAGCCACCTGGCTCAGACAGAGACTATCACATCCTGTCACCTCAGGGTGAGGAACCATGAAGTCTTGTCCCTGCCCTGTGTGTGTGACACCGAAGGGTTTAGGAGCTAATAATCGTTACTGCTACAGCTAGTTGCTGGATAGATTGCTCTGCTGGGCTCCTTTAAATGGTGCAGCACAAGCCCAGTGGTTCTCTGAATTTTGTGAAGAATAAGATTGATGGGAAAGAGGATGAGGAATAGGATTCCCCAGAAGTGAGACTGGGAACATTAAGCCTGTAGACAACAAACTGAATTCAAAGGTATAACTAGAGGTTCTCTTGCAGTTTATGGTTTTAGAAACAGTTTGGGTCACAGTTTGAGAGATAGGTTTTTTTCCTGACTAAGACTGAAAAACTGACTGCCCACTCCCCTGCCTCCCACCCAGAGCAGCTGCCAACAGTGCAGGACGTTTGGTCTCAGCTAAGCTTACCCAGGTGGGGTGACAGCCTGCTAACAGGTACACCCAGGGACACCAACACCAAGCCCCAGCTCCTGCAGCCCTGTGCCAGGCACAGCCCTGTGCCAAATCCCACCAGGCTGCAGCACGCTGGGATGCACTGAGACAGCTCGGTGGCAGCGAGATTAAAGCACACCATTATCTATTTCCAGATAAGTTCAATTTCGGACCTGCCAACCTTGACAGGACCATAAATACTTGTAGGGCTGGACTTAGGCTGGGTGAGTCTCTTGGGTTTGGGGTGGAAATATTGCAAATGGGAGCTTATTTGTCCAAATTCCCAGTCTCCCCATCCCTCCTCTTGACACCGCTTTCCGCCTTCCTGACCTTTATCTCCCAAAGACAGGTCAGCATTTTGCCTACTGTTTTGCACCTGGAGCACAGTCTGGCTTGGTTGGTATAATAAGACTCGATGTAGGCAAGGACTAAGCCTTACAGAGAGTGCCTGTTGGTTTTCTGATCACATCCCGGGCTGGCTGTCAGGCTCCAAAGGCAACAGGATTTATTGCACTGAAACGCAGCAGCAGCAGCCGCCCGTGAGGAGCCTACGGAGCTTCATGCACAGGAATAAAAATTTCAGGGCCGCTTGGAGATATGAAATATTTCTTAATTACTTTCTGTTCCAGCACAGCTTGAGGATTTTGCAGCTGCTGTTGTTCTCGGAGCTTGTTTGGTAGTTTTGGCTTTTTTTATTTCTTTATTTTTTTTAAAGTGTAACTGGTAGAAAAGCAGTATTAATGCCATTGTCCATGCTGCAGCTCATAAAAGACCAGCCATGGCTTTGCCTGCGGACTGGCTGCTCATGATGGAGGCTGGCACAGAGAGGGTGCCAGCCTCTGTCAGCACGGGATCATTTACCTCATGCTGAAACACATTAAAATCTCCTCCCCTGAGACATTTCTCCATAATGGCTTTGCAGAGAGGTGCATCGCTGTAATGCTTAAAAGAAGCCTGGACAGGCTCCTCTACTGATTCTCTTCCAGTCCTGCCAGACCATGTATTGCACTAATGCCCCTGCTGCCCACTAATGTTTGCCCTTGGACCGTGATTCCTAAGGCACAATTTTCCCAATCACCCTTGAAACAAGTCTCCTATTTTTCCTGCCTAATGTCTGCCCCTCTAACAAACAGGATGCTTTACACTGCCAAGGCCAACAACACCTGAGACACAAAAGGTCTGGTAGGTGCAAAATTAATTTTTTTTCTGGGCTGTTGCTCACTGGATCCTGGGAGAGAAAAAAGGGAAGTCTCCAGGGGAAATCAGAAAGCCCAGAGACTGAACCCTGTTCCTCCCATCCTTCCCACATCCTCAGACTTTGCCTTAACACTCCCTTGCAGCCAAGCTTGAGGCAGCAAAAGGAAACCACTGGGGAGCTGAGCCCTGTTGAGAGTTTTCCTGTCTCAAAAACACTTTGGAAAGCTCCTCTTTTGCATCAACCATCAGCCAGCAAATAGCTGACCTGCAGGAGGTGTTTTGGGTAGAGGAATGCAAATACCAGGCTACATGGGGAATACTGAACACCAGTGTTTGTCTCCTCCTTGCCTCAGGATCAAGGCCAGCTGGGATGTGTCTCAAGGCAGACCAGACGTGGCTGCATGACCCCATGCTGAATTCTTTCACACTCACACACCTCTTTTTGCTTTCCCCAACCCCTGCAGGGCCATAATACTGGCTCAGAGCCTCCCCTGCATCCCCAAAGGCCAGAAAGCAGAAAGGAGCATATTGCTGTAGTAACCCCAGTTCAACTCCCCCCAGCAATTCTTCTGGCTGCTCCTGGGTTGTGCCTTGCACCAGGCAAATGCAAGACCCAGAAACACAGCAAAAAGACTCCAACTGCCCTCATTCTGCACAGTTGAAGAAGGAATGACTTTTCATCACATCTACACATCCCTTTTTCTTCTACTTCACACATAAACTGAGAACAAGGCAGCACGGGAATTCAAGTCTTCCCCCACACCCCATGCCACAGTTAGTGCATCGGTTTTCAACCAGGGGATGTTGGTTCTGTATGATTTTAAGACATAAACCCCCGGACACAACCTTAGAACACTCAGCCTCCAAACCAGAGAAGGGGCACAAGCAAACTTGCTTCCCTGTTACCAGACTTGCTCAGATCTTTGTTCCTAAAAATGACACTTTTCTTCCAGCTTAGCAGGTTGGGGAGGACAGCAGGGGTGGCAGCTGGACAGAAAAGAGAATGACAATTTTGCCAGGACAGCCCAATGACCGTGGTAGGACATGTTTTTTAATCTTTTCTAGGTTAAACACAGGCAGTTGTGTCTTGTTATATTACATTATATAATATGATTTGCTGATATAGTTTGATAGGTTGAATCCAAGAACATCATGACTCATGTAGGAAATTGGAAGCCTCCCTGTCTCCAGAATAGTGTTTTCAGAAGCTAGAGTGAATCAAATTGATTGTATTTATTTAGTTATTTTTACTGTTTAGTAAATAACTATTTAGTTAGTTATTTTTAAATCTGCAAGGAAAACCTCCCCAGATTTTAGAGGGGGAGGAAAGCTAAAGGCTTGGGTGCAACAGATCCTCAAGAATCAAATATTTTTAGAAAATGTCACAAAAATGGAAAAAGCAGAGCAGGGAATGTCACCAAAGGTGTGTCAGGACTCCAGGGTTGCAGTCCCTGGATCCAGCACTGGCTTCAGAGAAAGGCAGCTTTTCCCTGCAAAGCAGCTTGGCTGCCAAGGAGTTCCTTGCTTTGGGAGCTGAATGCTTTTGACAAAAAAAGCCTGAGCTTTTCTGAAATCCCCCTCTTTAGCATCTGGCCATCCTGATTTGCCCAGACACGAAGATACACTTGACAATAGGATTGTAAATCTTAATTAAGATCTGTAAACTATAGATAAAAAGGATTATATGAGTACACAAGTATCAGTATCAGGTATAGCCCCTGAGAACCACAGGCTTTCATGCAGCACCATGCACAGCGGCATTGAGAAATGTATGAATGTCACAGCATTATTGATTTGGTAGCTACTATAAAGCTCCAGGATCCCTGGCAATAAAAACATGATAATGAGAAGTAGCCAGGATAGCACTATTTCTGCAAACAGTATTTGCATTCCCTGGGACTAGAGCATAAGCTGTATTTATTGATAGAGAGGTGAGGTCTGGTTTGAATGCAAAGGATTAGCCAAGTTCATTTTGCAGAAAATGTGGTGGCTGTAGTTTACCTTTTTAGCACTGGCTGCAAGGTGTCAGAAAAAAAAAAAAAAAAAGGATCAACTCATCAAAAAGCAAGTGCTGCTAAACACTACTGAAAAATATCAAAAGAGAATATATATGCTATTTGTTTTTTGAGGGATTAATTTTTTTGTTAGGTGAAGCCATCAAATTCTCAACAGCTAAAATACCAAAACCTTGGTCTATTTATGCTCAGGATATGCACAACCTCATTAGAAGGTGAAGGAAAAGCAGCATGTTGTACTGCCCTAATGAGTAGTTATTATTTAATGAAAAAGGAGATAAAATATTACTTTACAGAAGCCCAAAGTGTCAGAGATTTCTCTGGAGAGGGCAATATAATGTAATTAAGGCCAAGTGCAGTGACGAAAAGAGCTACCTCAGTGATGTATGTTGTCTGATCCTGCCCCCCAGTCCTGTGTAAATGAGGACACAGCTCTAACAGGCTGCCTCCCATGATTTACCGTAGCAGGGTATTTCCAAAAGCAGAAAGAAGAACAGTTTGTAAACACCATTCAGTCTCCTACAGAGAGAAAGGGAAAAGATGCTGCTGTGCTTTAACAGGGGCTACGAGAAACAAATGGCTGCTTTGCCTCTGCAGGTCATTAGCATAGGTACAGCCATAAATTTTGTTGTTCCCTACTGCTGCCGCTGCAGAAATCCTGCTGAAACCGTCCTTTGGGCTCGTGGCATTTTGGACAAAAGGCATCCTCACCATGCACTGGGGACTCTGTGAAGCCTCACTTTACACCTCTTCACTTGGTGACACATGGCCTGGAGCTGCATCTTCCACTTCTCCTGCCTGAGGTCCCAAGTGCTCAGCCCTACTGAGATGTTTAGTGCTCAGGCTTTGATGGAGATAGGGCAGTTTGCTCTGACATCTCAAAACTCTATTTTGTCTTTTTTTTTTTTTTTTTTTTTTTTTGCTCCCCTCATTAAACAAGTTTTTTCTCACTTCATTTGTCTCTTTTTTCAATTAGTCTCTCTCCTGGCTGCCACACATGTTCCACATGGCAGGAAATAAAAGAAAACTTTCCTTTGGTAACACTGTACAGGCAGAGAACTTTTGAATTGGAAAGAAAAAGAAAGGCAGAAAGCAAATTCTTCCAACGTTGCTTGCTTGGAAAAGCTTATAAATCCTGCTGGCAGAAAGTTTATAGTCCTCTGCAGAGATCTCAGCTGGCTGATTTTTTCCTGTCTCTCAGGCAAAAATACCATGTAAATTCTCTTAAATTACTTGGTAACTGAGAAAGATAGGCTTGGCAAATACCCTGTCACTACACAACACAGTAATTACATATTCTGCATCCAGGTACTAATTATATTGCCTCCCGATTACTCAGTGATTACACTTCAAAGTAATTACCATGACACCTGGGTACTCTGGGTGATAAAGTAGCAATAGTTCTGTATCCATTCTAGGGGGAATTGACTTCCCTATAAACACCTTTCCCCAACACTTTGTATCAAAACAGATCTGGAGATCTCCCAAGAAGTGGGAATATAAGAAAGGGAACATGCCCTTCCTCCCAGAATACTGGTGGGCTGCAGATCTTTCCCTATTGATCAATGCTTGGAGACTTCTGAAAGCAAGAAACTCATTTAATGTCAAAAGGAGACAAAAGTCACCAGGGCAAAACCCACAGTGAGGAATCAGGAGGCTTTGAAGACTAAAAAGAGGTGATATGGTGGCTCCAGAGAGCAGGGGACAAGTGGTAGCACTGAGAGTGACAACCCAGCACCGACCCGTATTGCAGCTCTGCTACAGAAGCAGCCAAGCTTTAGGAGTGCAGCTTTACCACTCCAAAACCACAAGAGCTTGTGCCATGTGGCTGAGCCTGACACGCTCCCCAGGGTGCTGATGGCACCAACACATGGGATGTCTCCAGGCATCAAACCACCACAGCGCAGCTGAATCCCCAAACACAGCAAGGCTCAAAACACTCAGGCTTGCAAAGGCACGGCTTATTGTCCTCCTGGGATTCCAGTAACCAAATCATACTGCTCCTCCATGCTCAGCGAGTGATTTCTTCAAACATGCTAAATAAAGCAGTGGAGAAAAGGGAGGAAAGGATTTTCTAAAACAAAGACTACCGCCACCCACAGCTCCTGCTTGCCTTTCCCGTCACCTCCTGCAGCTCATTTCTGACCATACACATCATTCCCATTCTCTCTGCATCCCAGGAAGATGACCCTTTTTAATTGCAGCAAGTGTAAGAGGTTCGCCTCTGCCAACCTTTTCAGATCAGTCCTGAAAGCTCTGAAGCAACCTGGGCAGCATTTTAAGAGCTCAGAGTTCTGGCACTGTACCTTAACAATGCTTATGCTGATGTTAATAGGTTAACATGTTAAATATTGCCTCTCTTGCTGAAGCCAAATGAGAAATATTCCAAGTACAGTATTCCCATGGAGTATCCCTACTCACTCAGGTTATTATATGTCAGGCTGTAACCATCCCATATCTGCCTGCTCTAGGCCAAGACCACAGCTCTTCAGAGGTTTTGTTTTGTGATTGCACTCTGCCTGGGCCAGGACAGGGGATCCTCTGAGAGATCACAATGCAATTCATAAATAAAGTCTCCAAGCTTCTCCCCAGCCCATGCTGGAACAGTGCTTGTCTCCCAGCCCACGGTACCATCTGAGCTCATTTTTCCCTAATTACACACAGGTCTTACCTACAGCTTGTTGGAGTAGATGGGAATTTTCCACCGATTTCAGCATATACAGGGTCCAGTCCCTAGAGTAATTTCCAGCTAAATAAGGTACTCAAGGAAATCACCATGACAGTTCATTAATAAATCTTATGATGAGCTTATTGTACACAGTGGAGGGGGAGGGAAGGAAGAGAGAAACTGCATACTGACTGAAAAAACATGCACTTCCCCATTAAAAGAACCTTTCCCTCAAGTGCATAATAATTATCAACGAAAAGTGGTCCAGTGTGTGCTTCTGAGGAGCAAAATTATTTGCTGCTCTGCAGAAAAACACAGTTACTGGGCTTGTATTTCTGCACCTGATCACAGCTTTGGAGATGTGGCATCACCATGCCTGCAGGACATGGCTTCAGGCAGACATAGCATAACAAAGCTCTGTCCAGCATCAGTCCCATTTCTAGGGGGTTTGATTCTTCCCTCCTTTACAGCGGTGGAAGGCAATAATCTATGTTACCACTGGGAAGACAGATTATCCAGCTTCTACTAGAAGCTGTGAAGGTGGATAATCAGGTCAGTTCAGCCTTCCCTGACCTTCCTTGCTCAAGTGGCAGCACCTTGTTTTTCTGCCCTCTCCATATGTATCTGTTTCTGTGGTTTCAGTGAGACCATTCCTGACTAAACAAAGGAAGTTGCCAAAGAAAAACATAATCCACTTCTAGAATTTACAGAGGAAGTTCTCCATTACGGACTTTAAAAGGAAACAACATTCCCCCAGAAGTGTTTCAGGCTGGAATTCCCCTTAAGAGAAAATAATAAAAGCAACACAATCCTATCAGTCAAGATGCACAGAGATACTCTCACAAGCCTTAATTAAGAACATGCTCCTTCGGCTTTGCTGGCCACATCAAATGTAGCAAAAATTATGACCTTCCTCTTTGGCAAGACCTGGAGAGACTTGGCTGGCTGAACCTGAGCAGCAGCTTCTTCCTGCCCCAAACTGTGCTGTGAGGAATGGTGAACACTGACATCTCCTTCTGTGCTTGGGCTGACCTCAGCCTGCTGGGAAGCCTGATCACTTCCAAAAATGATCCGAGTTGGACACAGACCACATTTTAACCTACTTCAGCTCTTCCCACACCCGTGTCAGCCACTCCAGCAAAAAGAATTCCAGACTTGTCCTTAGAAAATAATTTTCTCTTTGTGTACCCATCGGCAAGCAGGCAACATTGCTTAAGCTTCTTGCCAAAAGGAAGGTGTAACCCCTGCCTGGCTTCTGTCAAACCTGAAAGTCCCTGGTCAGCTCCTCTTTAGCAAGCAAAACTGAACTGGAAGGATCCAGGCTGTGCCACTGCTAAATGGATGGCAAGAGGCTCCGTGCCTGGAACATGCAGTTTCACCCTTCACATCAAACATAGTCGGCCCTATTAACATTTTATCTGCATGCCAGAGCAAGAGCAGGAGACTTGGCAACCAGTGAAGAATAATCTTTCCTGGCACACGGTATTGTGCTGCAACAACTCCGATGGACTTAGGGACAGTTGATTGGCAGGAGGGAAGAGACTGAAGATGGAGATGTGGAAGACAGGCTGGGGAGGAGGGAGCAGGCAGGCCCAGGACAGGGACCATGAGATTAAAAGGTGTACACGTGCATGAGTACAGGTGTAAATTTTTCATTGCCACGGAATTGCGGAGTTGTTTCCTTCAGACAGTGGCTTAGTAAATAGCTGTCTGCTGTTCCCTTTGTGACTCTGGTCTCTGAAAATAGAAGGTACTAGAACTTAGCTTATCTGCACAAGACATCTGATCACTGGCCAGTGTTCACACAGCACTGTGAGAGGAAAAAGCTTCTCCCAGCAAAATATCCCCCATCCACAAGAACCTCCTGAGCACAGGAGAAATGGAAAACAGCAAGCGTAGCTGAGACAGTGCAGATGCCATGGATCAGTGCTGATGACATGCTCTGTCTTGGACAAACTCAGTAGTGGAAGGGAGGGATTGCTCACACTTCATCATGAGATCTGGCATGGCTTGGTCAAAGGAATCTGATGGAAAAAATACCCTATCTTATTTACTTTCAACTGAACGTCCACAAAACTTACTCTTGGGAATTTGTATCCCAGAGTCAGAGTAACAGAAGGTGCAAGTGATCGAATTTGGGGAGCACTGGATAAGCATCAAGAGTGAATACAGATTCCTCCCATCAGCTGAGGAGTAGAGATTCAATTCCTCAGTGGGAGAGAAGAACAGGTTAAATGTAACATGCACCCAGACATTCAGGCTTCTCTAGGACCCATCTTCACAGACTCAATCCAGGACCTCTTACATATCCAAATGTGAAATTAAAATAGAAAACTTACAATGAATGGTCTTCTGATACAGTCAAATACCCTAGCACTGGGATGAGATTAGTTAGTATAATTTCTATTCACATTAATTAACTGGAACACCTAGAGTTTCAAAAAATAGCTCTGCAATTGCACTACTTAAATAACTTACAGTATTACCAGCTAAGGCAAAACGGAGGGATGAAGAAGCTAGTGATTAAAAGCTATGCCTTAATGAGATATCAGTCCAAATTTTACAGAATTCATCACTACAAAGCCAAACTGAGGCAAACCATCAGACTGCCAGCAGAACAGCTGGGTTTGTCAGGTTGGGGGACAGCAGCAGTGTGATGACAGGAGGGTCAATACCTGCCACCAGCTACGTGACTCCCTGGATTCATTAGTGTAATAAACATCACACCAGGAAATTGAAATAGCAGCCAAAATGTAGAAGAAGAGGAAAAATGAAAGGGAGCCTGGGAGAGCATCCTCATGAGGAAAAAGAGAGGAGTCTGTAGAATGAGGACAGCCAGAAGTCAGAGCACGCATGGCCCTCTGGAGCATTTTCCTCCTGGAAGTAAACTCCCTCATCTCACCTGGTTTCCTAAGGGAATGACAGTTCTGCAGTCATGCTCCATGTGTGCAATTCCTCTACCCATTTCAGCCTGATACTACACAGTGGCACAGTCCCAAAGACATGGCTATCCCACGTGTTTCACAAAACCAGGAAGGCAGGGATGTGCTGGGAGCAGCTGGTTGCAAGGGGGTTACTGAGTGTGCAGCCCTCAGATATTCCTTATTAGTCTTCAGAGAAGCCACACAAGATGTTCGATTCCCGTGTTTGGTTGCTTGTGGAAAAACAGCATTTCTTCACTAGGATTTCTGTGAAGTTCTGCTGCATCCCTGTTGCCTCATGCAGGGTATAAGACACCCAGCTAATCTGCACCTTGAGGATCCTCAACAATATGAGGAGTCATAGCAAGCTGCTGCCAGAGGACTTACTAAGCCATGGAAGTGTCATCATATGAAGTTGAAGAAATTATCAGGTTTTCCCAAATGAATTTTTGCTGGTGAATTAATAATGTTCCAGCATAAGGGCAACAGAAAATGTCTTTAATTTCTTTTTCTTTCTGATTTATTAACAGCATGGAAGTATAAGCAAGGCACAACACTATGGTCAACTCCCAAATCCCCATTCTTCTTAGAATTCAGGGAAATTACATTTTTTTCAAACCCAACTAGGTATCAAAATCAGTTCCAGAATGTGAATGTGTGCCCTAGAGATGCCAACAGCTTCAGAGCAAAGCAAGTACACATAACACCTAAATTACCATAGATAGCATGCAAGGGAGCACAGACTCCACCAATCTGAATCCTCCTCTAAACACAATTAATTCAATCCAAACCCTGTAAAGTAAGTTCATGAAAAAAGAAAACATAGTTCCTTACCCCATCCCTAAAAATCCTACTTGTAAAATGAATATATTTCTCCTTTTGGTGAAACAGAGTAGTATCCCCTTGCCTGTTGTGCTTATCTCCTGTCTTGCAGCACAACCAGCTTCTGAGTTGTGTGCTTTAGCAGGTAGGTCCCAGATCAGTGAGGCTCAGAGGGGAGGCACCTTTGAAAACACATTTCAGCCCAGTTTGCAGTGGTCTGTCCTCAGCAAGCCTCTCAGCTGCTTCTCCAGCCAGCTTTCCTCTCTGTTAATTTATTTGCCCTTGTCAGTTCTTCAAGATGAAACTCTGTCCCATCTAGTGATTTCCCTGTCTAGGCTGACTTGTGGAGAAGGTCTGGAATAACAGCAAAAGACAAGAAGTTCCACAAGGAGACGAAGCTTTTTTTCATACCCTACTCATATGTAATGAATCTGCATCATCCCACTGCAACTGCAGGCTCATAAAGATACAGTTCAGTGTTTCTCTCTTATTCACATTGATGATAATACAACTAATTGTAGTCTTCCTGCCCACTGAAAATTGAATGAAGAAGGAAATCTGCATACTGACTGAACATGCTGCCAGGGAGAATAATAAATGAAAATCAAAGGCCTGGTTCCCAGATGACTGTATGCAAAAGAATTCTTTTGCATGAGCATTCACACTTTCAATCACCACTGGAAGTCTGCCGTGGATGGCATTTTTTCTGGTGAAAATGATACAAGCATTTGATCTTCCTCAGAAGAAAATCTGTGATGTTCAAGAGTGCACAAAATCTCACCCTTCTCAAAGCACCCAGGCAGCGAGGCCAAGAAGAACCCAGCTCTGAGTGCATGAATTCCACACTCAGCATCCCTTGGTATCAGCCTGACTTAGGTGATGACTTCCTGAAAAAGAGATAATTATGTAGATTGGGATTATTTATTTACACAGCCCTGTCACATTTGGAATGGAACTGGAGCCCCCGATCTGCTCAAATTCCCTTGCACGGCTGATGTAGAGGTTCCCTGTCAGAACACATCGAGCCCGCGCCTGTCACACTCCCTCTCTCTGGAAGTGAAAGGACATTATTCAGGCATGAATCACCCGAATCAGAGCAGTGTCTGTCCCAGAAGCCTGCTCAGCTCCGAGCCACACTGCACTGCTGCTGCCGGTCAGGACGGCGCTGTCATGGAAGCACAGCTCCCTGCAGCAGCCGTGCAGGAGGATGGATCACGCCAGCCCACAGAGCCTGACAGCAGCCTGGTATTTGACTGGTCTTTCCAGAGAAAAGCAGAACAAAGCAATACTACGGCTCAGATGAGGTTTCACGATGAAATTGCAGGAACCCTGCCTGGATCTCACTGCTGCCTCCTAAAAGCAACATGACCAAATGCTGGTGCTGGTTTTTTCCATCTAGACTTTCCATACAGACTCCTTTCTCAGTTTTTTTTCAAAAAGGCACATATATAACCTTTCCAAAAGCCCTCAGGAGCCACCTTCCTCATTTTATGATCTACATCCTTACAAGGAATGGTTCAGAAGTGAACAGGACACTCTTCACTTTGCAGCTCTATAGAATTTCCCCTTTATCACCATTGCACCAGAGCTGCCAACTTCCCTACTTTTGAAGAACAAGGGATGAAGCAAGGAGGCAACTAGAGGTGAATCTCCTGATACAACTAAATGTAGTGCTTTTTTAAGACATCTCAAATAGGAAAGGTGTTCTACAGTGATACTTGGGTCATCTTTACACACTCTTCATCCCTCTGCCCATCATCCTGGGAATGCTGGACAGAGCAAGTATCAGGCTGTTGTGATTTATGCTGTTCACAACCAGCTTTTTGTGATTTTGACATTCAATTTATTGGATTGCAGACTGGCCTGAATATTCTCTTCCAGTTTTCTGCTCATTTATACAAGAAGACACCTATTTAACTCTTTAAATCAGCTATCTCTTCTTGCATCGCTGGAGCAGTGCCAAGGGGACCAAGCTGAGGCTACAGTTTGAATTTACATATTAAACACAAGTCACATTAGTCAGTAAATCATTTGTCTCTACAGGGGGGCCCTGTACCTGCCAGAGATGAACAATGAAATGATCAAGTGTCCAGAGTGCTAAAAAGACAGAGGAAACTAAACTGTATATATTTGGAGGAAACTGTATATATTTGGAGGTGCTGGAGAAGCCTTCTTCCCAAAGTATCTGACAGTTACATTCCTCACTAGCTTAACTTCCCTCCCATCAGCTGTACAACCCAGTGAAGCAGAAGGGTCAAAAGCAGGGCCAGAGCAAGGCTGAAGCACAAGACTCCCAACAGGGAGGAGGTGTTGATCTCACACACAACCTGCCTGCACTCAGAAGGGCAACTTCACCTTGGGATCTGGGCTCCTGCATCCACAGGCTGATGCTCCCTCCCCATCCCCTCAGGTGCTCACTGCCCATGGGCATGCTTCCAGCATGTTACTAATTTGGACTTGTCTCTCCAGTTCACTCATTTGCTGTGGAGTGAGATTAAAAAAAAAAAAAAAAAAGAAAAAAACAGAAGAAAAATAAATCTAGAAAGGAATATAGTCTTACTTCATGCTGGCCAGAGCTCAAGCAGGAGTTGGACATCCTCTGCACGTACATCTTCCTGGAAGTGGAAGAATCACCTATTCTCTTCCCACTAGTAGGGTGAGGAGAGGAGGACCACATTTTCTAACAGCTAAGGGTGCTCCTTCTGCCTTAAGATCAGCATCAGGGCTATAATTAGGGTCAGACAAATGGTCAGTGTTGGTAGCCACAAGCTTCTATCCACCTGAGAAGGCAGCACCTACCTGGTGCTCTTCCAATCCTACTCCTTTCCCTCTGAGAGATTACTGCCTCTGCCATAAAATTCCCATCACGACAAATTCTGAGCAGCCTGTTGTGACAAGATCACTCTGAGTGCTGTGTGCCCAGCGCCATCTCATCTGATGATGCTCCAGGTCAGGGCTTACCTGCCTCCCTCCATCCTCCCTGGGTGCATAAACATTTCAGCTAAACATGGAAATGACAACACAAACTCTCCTTTCCTGAAAGCAGATGGGGCAAAAAAAGACAACTGCTACAAAACCCGTTCCTAAAACTAGCTCCCCCGAAGAGGGAAGTGCATAATTTATGATGTTTCCTAGCAAACTCAGGGAATGATTTTCAATGAGTGGGGAAAAAAAAAAGTTATTTATTTCTCCACTGTTGTAATGTATTATTTATTCCCAAAAATATATTGTTTAGAAATGTGTGGTACATTTCAACTCAATATTAAAATATATATATATATATTTGGTTTTGTTTTGGAAGCAGAGGATGGGAGTGTTAATAAAAATTACATTTGTATTAAAACACTTAAAACACAGCCTTTCATTTTGGGTGAAATCAAATGTTTCAGATAGACCAAACTGAGTATTTATAAAGGGGTTTCACTGCCACCTCCAAAAAAAGTTCTGTTAGCTTATAGGCATAATATTCTCCTTGATTCTTCTCACTCAAAACCAAAAATCTGTCCCTCCTAACCACTCCTTGTTAGACAGTGTTTTATCTTCCCCCTTCCATACCATGACTAACTGAAAGAGGCATGAATTTGTTGTTAGCACAGCAGTTTGGAGAACAAGAAAAGCTATGAAATGCCGATGGAGAAACCAGGAGAACTTTCTGAGGCTTTCTGATACCACCACAGCTAGCAGAAAAATAGTGAATATGCAACTAAAAAAAGAAAAAAATAAATAAAATAAATAAGTAAATAAACAAATAAATAGTGGGGGGGGGGGGGGAATCATAGAAAAAGCTGTGCAAGAGCTTTAAAAATTCAAAACATTTCAGCTCTACAGTTGGACCCAAGGGAATGTTCTGAGTAGAAACGCATCTGAATGGGACCTTCAGACCGTCCCTCTGAGAGCAATTCCACATTGTGGAACATTTTATATTCTTTTGCCAGAATGCTGATTTGTATGCGACCTGTACACTGAGCAGTAAAACTTTTACACCACCTTTCATTTTATCCCAAGACAGGAATGGCTAGAATTTTTAATAAAATAATTCCTGTCCTCATGACTTTATACCATCACAGTTCCATTAGCCTAAACCAGTTGTAATAAACTAATATGGAGAATGATTTCCATGCACTTGCGGTTAAAGAGATAACAGTAAGTTTCCCTCCCTTCCTTCTTTCTTTTTTCCCCACTCTAAATGACAGATAAATAGAGAGACAGACAAGACATCCACCCTGGTGACTGGGATATTCCTTCCTAATTTTTCTTGCAATATGGTAGATCAAAGAAGTTGGTAGATAGCTGCTATCAGGATATAATTGTGTTTGTGCCTTGTGAAAACAGAAATTCTTAACTGATCTAGTCACAATGGAAATTAGTTTTGTTGAGTGCTTCTTCCCTCCTAGTGAACATACTGGGAACCTCATCCTGAACTCAGTGTAGAGACAATAAAGGAGAATCTCCATGCAGGGTGGTCATGCTGGTGTCAATGCAGCTCCTAGAGGTTGTTATTGCCTTGTTCTCCAGGACTGGATGCATAATTGGATTATTTTGTTTGTGGGTCAGCCCTGAAGTTACCACCACAAGCCTTCACAACAAGTCAGTTCTCCAGCCACGAGGGAAGGAATGATTTTTACTCTGACAAATCTGGGCTGCAGCTGCACTGAGAGTAAAGGCGTTGGGAATGGAACATGTAACCTAACAGGCAACCAGTCACTCCCTCTGCCTCTCTCCCTGGAGATGGCACAAAGTCATCTTGGCAGGCTGGAGGCTGCTGCAAGCAAAGAATGATTTGTATTACCACTGCAGAGATTAGATGTCATGACCAAAATGCCAGGGGGAACAATGGACTGCAACCGAAGTGCCCAGACAAGCCACGAGTGGAAGGACCAGCCCTGGGATAACAAGGGAGTGTTGCAGACCTCTGCTGAGTGACATGACAGAGCAGCAGGGGAAAAGCCCTGTGCAGCATTTCCCTGATGTCTAGTTGCCTCTAACTAGCACTATCAGTCCCTAAGTGTCTGGAGCCAAACAGCACTTGTCCTGCTCCTGCTGCTGCTCTGCTGTGTCCCACCCCGATGACGCAGAATGCACCAGTCAAGAGTGGAGAAGCATCATGGTTGCCTAGGCAATGCCTTTGCCACGAACAATAAATAAAATAAAAGACAAAGGTTTGGGTTAGCAGCATCCAGGGGTCTGTATAACACTCACCACTGCAACACCTCCCTATGGAAACGTCTGCTCCTCGCTCGACACATGTAACATACACACAGACACACACCGGTGCATTCCTTCTGCCTCTCACTGCGGGAAACTGCCTCTTCCAGCTCACTCGCCAAGTAAAACAGCAAGAGAGGGAGAAGAAAACACATCCAAAACCACATTCAACGGAGCCCACTCCTTCCCACATCTTCACAAATGACTGACAAATTGTGGGAGGAATCCAAGACCCTAACACAAGGAGTTCAAGCCTCCAGTGTTGTGAACCACTGCAGTGAAACCTCTTATTTAAATGCAATGGAAAATAGTCTCATGCACACATATCAAAACAAGAAGCAGGACACCAGCCCACCACCCTGTTCAAAGTGGGTTTCTCTCAAAGGAAGGCGCTGCAGACCGGCACTCGCTGCGGGCAGGCAGCCACCGCCTGGCCAAGCGTGATGGTGTGGCTCGTTTTTCACTCTGACACCACTGCAGGCTCCACAAGGCTCCTTGACTTGCAAGGTGATCAGAATATTGAGTACGATACTGCAGTAGCGAGCCTGGCACCCAGCACGGCATTGGAGCGACTGCCGCCCTCCCCTCCCCGCCCCCTTCCTCTCCGGCACACCAGGAAAGACGGAAAAAGAAGGAAGAACAAAACCCCCCCAGTGACAATGAGATTCCAGATATCCAACGCCCCCTCATACATCTTCAGAGAAGGGACCTTGGCTCCATTGTTTGTGGCCCTTCGGCTCATTTCACAGATGCCAGAGTGTGTCCGTTGGTCCCCGTTCCCCAGCACACCCCCCTTTTTAATATGCATACTTATTCTACGGAAATGTAACCCCAGCAGTACATTGTAACGATGGTCTTGCTGCAGGGACACTGCAGTCCTCCTCTGCCCGTTACTATGCAAATAAAATTCCTGGAAGGAGCAATAAGTCATCATCTGGCTCACATGGTACAGCCCATGGCTTGGAACAGCTGCTGGGGTCAGCTCCTGGGGCAGGACCCAGCCTTACCCTCCTCACCCCATTCACCCTCAAACCCTCAGTAGCCATTTGTGAGATGGGAACAGCACTGTCCTGATTGACAGCCCAATGTCCCACCTTAAATCTGAAGCCACTCCTAACTGATACCAGCAGAAACCCATGGAGGCTGAGTTTTAGTCAGGGAAATACTGCAGACTTGAATCTCCAAGGGCACGGGTTGATCAGTTGCCACAAAACACACCTAATAGGCACAACTACTATAAACTTGTTGCTTGCCATACTCCTTCTACTGATCTTTTCTTTGCTCTGCTGCCTCTCCTCACTCTGTACTTGGGTCTTTTGGATCATTTCTCCTGTCCCATCGCCTACCTGGAATATACTTAAGCCACAAGCTTCATTCCTGCCTGTAGCTTTCCTGCAATGAAGAGTGAGTCATCAAAAACACCTTCAGAAAACTTTACTTTCACTTGTGAGCTTCTTTACCTCATCCACTTGGGGAGGTTGTATGCAGAACAAATTCTTTTTCTTATTTCTTAGGGTTCCTAAGAACTCGTATCATAAATTCAGTTTGGGAGA
Source organism: Pseudopipra pipra (assembly GCF_036250125.1). Taxonomy (NCBI): domain Eukaryota; kingdom Metazoa; phylum Chordata; class Aves; order Passeriformes; family Pipridae; genus Pseudopipra; species Pseudopipra pipra. The sequence continues at coordinate 13,474,178 of NC_087563.1, forward strand.
GTCAGTGAAAGTCAGTCCCACAAGGGTTAAAGGTCCAATGGCCTATTTTCCTTGTATTTCTGAGATGCAGAAGCATAGTCAAATATCTTCAGGATACTTAAGCAAAGTCTCCATTCATCCTAGTTCTATTTATTTATTTATTTAATTATTTATTTAAACTAAATAAGATGTCTCTGAAAAGCATTTAAATTTGCATAAATATTGTGGAGAAGAAAATTTCATGCTGCTACTTGACTAATCAGTTACACGCTAGCAAAATGAGCAGCAACAGCCCAGCAGAGGTGCGGTTCTCTCCCCCTCCCACTTGAATTACTTTTTCTGGATAACTCCTTATTGATCAGCTGAATGACACTGCAGAAATTTCCATTTCAAATTAAAAAAAAAAATCATTTGCTGATTCAGTTTTAGAAAATGTTTGTAATACATTTCAATGTCAAAAAGGCATCGTTTCATTGACCAGATCTGACTCAAGAATATGAAACTAATGCATCCTGTTGTTATTCCTTTCAGTGGCAAATGAGTGTTACAATAATTAAGACTGGGAAAATAGATTATTGTTATAAATATCTGATAGCAGATATTTGGAACCCATAAATGTCTCTCTGATGTGAGATGGGGATTGACAACATAATCAGCTCACTTGCCTTTCTGCAGCAAAAAGTGTATTTGCGTGCAATACAGGTCTCCTCCTTCCCCCAGTCCTCCCCACTTTTGGAGTTGCTCAGGAGAGCTCATTGCTGCCTGTGGTGAATCAAAATGTGTTATCATTAGGCTCAACATGTTGCTGAGTAAATTAAATGTCACACTTCTGATAACATTAATTAGAAGCATTTCAAACTCATCTGAACACACACCCTTCACAAAATCTGAAAAATAAGTGCTGATGTTTTCATCTTGGTAGATTTTATTGATGGAACCACTTCATCCATTCATTCATTACTAATATTCAACGCATTTCGTACAACGTAAGGTAGAAGGTACTTCCTCTCTTTTTCATTACGAACCAGACTGTAGGAAACACTTGTGACATTCAGCTGTGTCCCACGTTTGGAAGCTTGGGTTCCCAGGACAAGGCTGGAGCCATATTTCTAGGGTGCAGCTTTCAGCAAGTTCCACTCTGCAAGTCAGCGACAGCAACTTTAGGCTGTGGCCTGAGAGCTTCACAAAGTCATCATGGAGGTTAATGTCCAAGTTTGCATAGTTCAAGTATCTAGACCTTTTCCTCCTTATCAAGAATTTCCTTCACCTTGAATTTGAAATAAGGGAAAGTTCTAAACCAAAGCACATTTCAGCTCAAAAAGTCCACACCTTATTAACTATGGGCAAGACAATTTTCCAAGCCAGGTACTACACTACACATAAATTCCTACACGGGCTGCAGACCTTTTCTCAGACAAAATTGCATTTCCCTTTAGCCCATCAATCATCACTTATTTCACCTCCCCCATGGCAGGTTAATGCTCACAAACACAGCCACCACCCCCATTTCAGAAGCAATCTCAATAATTTCCTTCTGAGGAATACAAACCCAAAACTTATTTGCCAGGTTTCAGTTGAGGATGTCTCATATTCCCTCGAAACCCTGACACTGTTGTTCTCCTCTTACAGATTGGAGCTACATTTTGCACCTTACCAGAAGTCTATTTAGCCATTTGTTACTGTATAAGGGACATGAAGTACCACCTAAAGGACATCCTCCACAACACAGGACAGGTGGGCACTAAATGTGAACTCTTGGTCATCTATTTACTAGTAACTGCTGGTCTACTTCTCTACATATTCACTTATAAGAACGTTTCCTTGGTTTTTGAAACCTGTCTGGATAAAGAACAAACACAAATCACACCTGATTAAGTTCTTCACACTATGAAATAGAAATAAGGACAGTAAAATAAGACAGAAATAACTTTCATCTCTTCTCCATTCCAGCTGGCTGGAGCCTGAGCTGCAATGCACACTGGCAGTGGATTTTTTCACAAGAACCCATCATCTTTTGTTTCTTTATTGCTGTGACATTGTTAGTTTGTTGTGGACCCTTTGTACTCTGCTTTATTGCTTTGTCTCAAAGCACTGTGTCATATATCTGACACTGGAGGTGTCCCACAGCATCTTTCACTACGTTTGACCTTGGCCTTAAAAAGATGTGGGGGAAGTGGGTGGTCCTGAAAGCTCTGGCTGAAGAAAGAGAAAAAAAAAAAAAAGAATAAAACCCCAAAGAGATGTTTATGAGAACTTTTATCAGGCAACTGTGTAAAACACGCCATTTGCTATTAAAATGATAAACTGGAACAGTTTCCAGAGATAAAGACTATGACAAAATTCTGTTATTAAGTGCTACAGCATTGTTCTTGGCAGTAGCACACACCAAGAACAGTGTAGCTGTGATAAGATGAGGAGCATTAGTAAATTTTCACTGAGTTTGCTGGAAATGGGGAAAAGAAAGCAATGCAGACAATAAGATCACAAGTTCAGCAGATTCCGACAACATTTATATGAGACTTTGGATCACATGATGAAATTGTGATAAATGGTAGCAAAAAGATGTTTCACTGTGTGAATGTGAAAATCAAAACTTTTGCACTCAAAAATTGACAATAATAGGACTGTTGAGAGACCATCAGAAAGATTCATTCAGCCTGAAAATGCACCCAAACACTTGAGGATGAGGATTTCATGGTTCCTACATGTCTTCAGAGCACCCCTGGCTCTAGGGGAAGATGGAAAGATTATTTTTTAAAAGCAGAGAAAATTACCAGGAGAGGGAGGAACTCTAAAATTATATTATTATCATAGAAAGAATGGCCATATGGGTCAAGCCAAAACCAGTTTAGTCAAGTGTTTTGTGGTCAGCAGTTGTCATCAGGAAATCCTAAGGAACGGGACAACTACCCTAGCTTTGTACACATGGGCTTATTTAAATTAAGAGAAGGAAGAACTTGTTAGGAAAAAAGTGGTTACAGCAAGGTTTTTTGTCTAGAAAACACTAACTTTGTTCTCAAAGCTTTTAATTAATACACTCTGTATCAGGACTTATTTACATATTCCAAACGAAAAAAAAAATAATAAAAAGAGTCAAACAATAATTTGAAAGACAGCCACTGCCCATGGCCATAAATATTGTCAAAGATAGAATAAAAAGGTAAAGTAGTACATACAAGAAATGTCAGATTTGCTTTTTACAAGAGCAATTACCCACTAAAACAGTTTATCTACAGCTTTGTGGAGGTCTCCTTCAGTCAAAGTCTTTAAACCAAGGTAGGATGATCACACAGAGGTTGTGCAGATGTAATAGAGTGCAAGCCTGCACTCTGCCAGCTGACAAGATGAAAGAGTTGACAAGAAATGACTCACAATCACCTTCTAGCCTTAAAATATGTGATTCCCAGGCTCTCTGCATTATAGGTTGTGCTGCCTTCCTGTTTTCTAGGTGGAGTAGAGTCACCTGAGCCACAAAACACCACCGAGAAGACAGTGCCATCTCAAAGTCACTGCACTGCAGCCTCCTCCTCATTATTTCTTTTTGTTTTGGCCTTTCTCTGCAGACACCAGCTGCTGCTTTGCTACTTTTCTCTACTTCAGAGGCAAAACAATCAGGAACCTTCAATGACCACAAACTGTCTCTTTCTCTCCCTGAAAGCTTTTTCTCACATAGAATATCCCAGCATATCTGATGTTCTATAGGCACACCAAAAACTGAGAACCAGGTCTAGCAAATCAGAGGGACAACTCGGTTGCAGAAGGAACACTCAGAGATGATGGGCATTTCTAACAGAGGAGAGTGAGCAGAAAGTTCACAAGTATCAGGGCTAGGGATAGTTTTATTTAACATCACTTATTCAATGCATTTGGTGACTAGTTTAAAAGCTCTTCCAATTCTTCCTACAGTTCCCACAAAAAATTGTGGTGTTTGGGGCTGGAATCTGAACACCAAGCTGTGTCCTGCAGGAATGAGCCCTGCAATAAGCCACAACTGAACTGTGTGTTACTTGGAAAGGCATGGCTTTTTTTTTATTTTCTGCTTGTATCCAAGTTAGCCCTCCATTCTCAGAATGCCTGCACCAGCGGCTAGGAGAAAGAGCAACTCTTCAAACATCAATGAGTAAACAATGTTGTCAACATCAGTGTCATTTAGCTGCTGGTAGAAGACAGATTTATAGAAGTAGCAAAAATTGCTGGCATTAAGTAACTGTGACTGCAGGCTGTTTTTATTTGTATTGTTTATGATCACAGAGCAGGCTCTTTCTCTGTGGGACCTGTACCAGGAGAGATGATCACAGTCTTCCACAAAATATTGAATTCTCACTTTAGTAATACTCTGTCTCAGGAGGAGCAAATTCACAGGCCTCCACCAGCTTTGTAATGAACAACATTTGCAATAAAGGGGATCTTTAGAGGGCACTGAAAAGACAGTAGTGGTGTATGTTTGAGTGTGTTTGCAGTGAGTACTTTTGTATAAAAGCAAGTAGGGAAGGTATTAATTAAAATGCAATGGGGAGGTGCAGGGAGGATAAGGAAGCTATTTTCCATAGTCTGGTCATGGGAGCAGGCACCACCAGCTGACACTCCTTGTTGACAGATCCTGCCCCACTGCCTGTCTTGTCTTCCTCACAATCATTCTCACTAGAGCCAGGCAAAAATCCCTGTTCAAAAGAAGATCATGCCAAACTGGATCCATTTTTTTCACCTCACGCCAGTCCCTCGCCAACCCTGCAGGGCCACAGCATCAGTAACCTTTGAAATCCCTGTCAAAATTGTAAGGGTTTATTTGGTTCAGAGGACATTGGGGCAGGAAGGAGAGAGAGGTAGGAATTGTGGTGCATGAAGCCAATGTTCTACCTGGCCAACACAGCCCAGATTAGATCAAAACTAGGTTTATTGGAAAGTTCACAAACCTTTCAACAAGCCTTGCACAAATAACCTGACAAGCCTGACCTAAGGTCAGACTACCACGGCAGAAACTGCCATTGCCTTCTCTGCTGGAGTTTATTAGAAGATTAGCCAGCATTGGACTGGCAGTGTTTAACTTAAGGCGGTATTTAATTGGCAGTTAAACTGTTTTACAAAAGAGATAATCATAAGAATGAGGAAAAGAGAAAGGTTACCCTCTGAGGTAACACAGCTGGTCCCCTCAGCACCAGTCAAGTGAAGACGCTGGTCCAAAAAAGCAGCTTAGTCAATCATGAGAGCCACAGCTGTTCCCAGATCTGGGGGTTACCTGGCAGTTCAGAAATGTAAGGGATGTGTCTGAAATAAGAGTGATGTGCCTGAGAAGTCTCATTTTGGCATTGTCCTCCCAAGTCTGTCCTGCTACAGCTTTTCTTTTTTTTTATTACGGTTATTCACTGCCGCTCTCAAACAAATGGTAGGGAAGACAAATATCCAGACTGATATCTGGAACCAGTGAAGAGGTTCACAATGGCAGTAATAGAAATGAATGTTCCCACATCTTTCAGCAGAGATAGCAAGTAAACCTAAGCAAGCTGCTCCCATTACCGTCACCCTGTCAAGGCCAGACTCTCCACTGGGGTCAAGCTGGAAACGCATTATTTGCACTGACAAATAGTGAGCTTGTGCAATATGTTTCTCTGAAATCACCAGCATGATTCACAACAGTTTCACAATCTGGCCTCAGAAGATCAGTTGAAATGGCCTGTCCTATCCTTAATGTCTTCTGCAGCCTCTGTAAAAAAAATAAGTACTGGGAAATGGGCTTTCAAGAACACTTCCCAGCTACACAAATACCTCCAATCTATTCTGACCTTCACTAAAATCTTCCTCTCAGGGAAGGAAAATTATATCTTTTAATTTTTTCTAATGTTCTGGTTTATTGTTTTTGCTTCTTCTCATGCAATATAATTAAAATGATGTCCTCAGAGTTGGAGGATACTTACAATAAACAGCTTCTATGGAAGCTGAACAACTCAGCTATGGTGCTTAATCAACTGGAGATGATGTTTATTGCTGCATATGCTCTGCTGCTGTGAAAACTAGCCCTTAAACACTCAGTTTCTAAACAAGAGAAAATAAAAATCCAATAAGAACAAGTTTAGGTCCTTGACACACTATAGGGGAGTGAAGGCAAGAAAGAAGGATTGTCTATTGCACAATAGGAATAGACTTAGGTCAGTTAATGCATTATAAAACGAATTACTAGTGATAGATGAACCACAGGACACATAAAATGCTGATTTTCTTCCAGTAAGTGTCCATGTATAGAGAGCCTTACAGCTGCAAATTTCACTCTCATTCAGCTCTCCCAGTCTGGCCACTTCAGAGCTCAGACAAAACCTACAGGCTGCAACATAGCTCACATGCCTCCCTACAGGCAGTCCCACCACAGCTATTCCAGGGGCTGAAGAACACACTGTAAATAAACATCAAGGGCAGAAGAGCAGCTGTTAGCAGCAGTGGTAAATAATTGGGAAATATGCTGAGGGCCAAATGGTCAAGAGACCTCAAGTAGAAAATGAACCTGTCGCTGTAATGAGTCTTTAACTTCGCAACAAGAAAAGACATGGGAAGAGTTGATGCCTAGTTTTGCATCAAGAGTAAAGAATTATTTGGCTCTAAACTTTTGAGGTCCTTCCTGTTGTGTACAAATAATCCAATGCAATTTCCTGATCTTCTTGGATTAGGCAGCATTATACAAAGCTCTTCAGTGCTGCTGTGACGTTCAACCTGCAGATCGTGCACGGCTTCATCCACCGGGATAGAACTGGAGAAAATCACATGGCTGCAGGAAAGATGGCAATTAAGGGTACCTGGAGCAGAGAACTGGAGAGCTGTCACTCATCAGCATGTGCTGTGTCCCTCTCCCTTCTGAGCCATTCGTTTAATGGTGTCTCCGGGTCAGCAGCTCAGTCCTGAGCATGCCAAGACTGCATGGAGAAATGCTGCAAGGCTCACCCCAGACACCAGTTCAGCAAGGCTGGCCTTTGGTGTCTGCAATTTCATGAATCAGCTCCTGCATAATTAGCCAATTTTCACTGTATGTGTCTTTCCAGGAAACAATTTTTATATCTTCTCTCTTATATATTTCTGTTGGAGCCCTTAAGTGGAATAAATTACATTATTAACAGCACTAACAGCAGCAAAGTGAAGGATTGGTAGGAATTTCATTTGGCATGCTGAAAATTACAGTTAGAGATATGTTTTACATGTTGATAAATACAAGTAGAGGACTCCTGTTTCGCTGGAGAAATAGGTTGTTCCTTTCCTTCCTCCTGTGATCAAGACTGAAACATTGCAAAATGATTTCTCTCTGCAATGTGCAGCCTAATCCATGCACCTTGTCTCTTCCTTCAGCTTTGAAATACAAGCATAAAGCTTTTGTACGTCAATTTATCTTGCCTCTACTGAGCTACTGCACACCTAGATAAAGTGACCTATTGTAAATCCCCTGGAGTAAATTGTTCTGAATTAGAAAAGTATAATAAAAAGGAAAGAAGAGCATTTGAATTCTTTGGGTACCAGGGAGGAATTAAATCATATACATAACACAAAAATAAAAGCACTTGGTTAAGGATTGTCTGTTTTAAGGAAGCAATATAAAACTGCCAGAAGAACCAAAGCAAGATTTGATTTTCCTCAGCTGTGCTAAGAAGCAAAAGCATTCTTCCAAAAAATCACACAAAAAATAGTGGAACATTCCTAAGGACTCAGGCACTAAGGACAAATAACAGGTCTACATTAGGAACACACACAGAAACACCCCCTATCTTTCTTCCTTCTTTCTTTCTTTCCTTCTTTCTTTCTTCCTTTCTTCTTTCCTTTATTTTTCCCTTTCTTTCTTTCTTTTTTTTTTTAAGATTAGTTAAGATTGTTTTAAAAAAAAAAAGATTCTGGGGACCAAAATCCAGCATTCATATAGGTGAAAAATACCTGTATTACATGAAGAGAAAGAGCAGCATCAAACTGTTACTTTACTAAACCACCTACACATGGCAGAAAAATGCCTTTTCTTTATTTTCTTTCTATTTTTTTTAATGAATTTATTAAAATCCTCTTTGTGTCCTGTCATATTTGAGGGTACTCTAAGTCAAGAAATGTATAAGCAGGCATGTTTTTGGGACAGATACCTTTCAGACAGAGAGCAAAGCAAGCTTCTGAACTTGTCAGCAGAAACGTTTGCAGCGGAAATTTTATTTCGAGAGCTGTCTGCATTCAATTAGAAGAACAGAAGCAGAGCTGTGTGAGCTGAGTGACCAGGAATGCAGCCCAATATTTTCAGTACTAAGCATACAATGAGGCAGACTCCAGTACCAAAACAGTAAATAGTTTGTGAACCACATCAAGCACAAATAATCACAAGGGCAATGTGGCTGTTCACGGATAAATCATGACTGAAAGCTTGCACCAACAGGAAGGCAGAGATCTAGGCTCTTGCAAGATAATAGCTAGAAAGTCTCACTGAAACCACAGAAACAATTTCTTCCTCTCCCAAGCATCCTTGTCCTGCCAACCGAAACAAGTTGGCTGGTGGAATATTATTTAAACTGGGAGTGCCAGAGCCTGTAAGGAATAGAGGTCTCTGGCTCCCATCCATCAGGTCACATAAGAACATGCTTATATTTAACCATTTTGACTGATCACAGGGGATCTACCAACTACCAACCTGAGTGTTCTTTACTGCATCAAGACCAGAGTGCCAGCCCCTTGCAGACCCTCAAGACTGAGCCCCCTCTGAGCTTTTACTTTGAGTTCCATTCTGGTCCTGGTAGATGGAACTGGAAGTACACCAGCACCTCTGACACTGGGTTTTCATTGGCTTGTTCAGACATCGAACCTCCCTGACAGATCTGAAGTGCTGCCTTCTCAAACAAAATCACTACCACCACATTATCGTACTGTAATCCCCTGGGATGCCAACCACGAGTGAAAATCCAATTCAGGGATTTTCAATGGGAGATGAAAGCATTTCCTCAAACTCACCCCATGTTCCCTCACCTCCAGGCAGGCACTGAATAACTCTGAACAGGATTTTGCATAGAATGAAAGGGGAAAAAGATGTAAAGCCCTGATAGTTCTCTCTGACGAAGGGTCACACAAGGAAACAAAGGACATGAAATATGAGAGAAGAGAGGAAAATTATAAGAGAAAAAGCGTTTATGATCCTAATAACAAAAATTCATAATCCACTCAGTCTTTTGTTCTGGCTCAGAAGGACATTTCCCCTGAGGGACATCCATCAGGAAAAAAAAGAAAAGAAGATGCAGAAACAGAAAGTGAGGGGGAAATTATTGAAGAAGAATGAGGAAAACAAAACCAGCTTTTGGTATGCAGTTTTCAGGAGAATACGCTTCACAAGCTGGTTACTAATTCTCATTGTACCAGGAACCATTTTGGAAACATTTTCACTGAACAGCAGACCCTCTTCTGACAAATCCACTGCAAATCCCAGGGGTTCTGCAGGACTCCCGTGGCCACCAAGCTACTTGGTATTTGCTCACTAAGTCTCCAGGGGGTATTTAGTATCTGCTTGCACCTCTCTAGCAAACTAATGGCAAAGCTCTCTAGCAAGGGTGGGAGCAAACCTGTCCAGCTTTCCAACTTTGATGACATATTTTCTTTAGGCAAGTGGATGTCGGCTCTGTATCTACTGGAGCCTTCAGCCAAAGATTCAGAAATTACTAGTGTGGTAACCAAAAAAAGGTCCTGCACGTCTGGAAGGTTTATAAATAATTCACAGCCTTTGTGCATAACTGCTCTGCTCAACCTTTTCTCTTCCCATTGTCTCTTTCAAACTGCTTTACCTGTATTCCTCAAAGCTGCTCTGAATAGGTGCCTTCCTGAGGTTTTTTGTATAATAGGTGACTTCCCTAAAGCTCTCACTGTCTGAGAGCATGTCACTCCACCTTGAGCATCCTGCCCAGTTCGATTTACAGTGAAGAGAACCCACCTATCACACCCTGCTGCTGGCAGGAGCACTGCAAATAAATGAGCGTGTCATTCAGATGGACTTGAAAGTGAAAGTGCTGTTGGAAAAGCCAACTACTGGCCAGTAGCCACAACCAGCTGAAGCACATTGATGTTATCTCTATCGATGAGTGAACCTCTGTTTATCCTCAGGGCCATGGGAAACTGAAGAGGCCAAGAAATTAAATGACCTAAGACAGACAGGCTTGGATCTTTTTGTCAATATTGGCTTTTCCTTATTGGCTTTTGTTCAGGTGCAGTGGATGGAAAAGGAGAGGGACACACAAAATGAAATTAATTTTTTCAGTGAAAGCCTGGCTCTGCTGTAGTTGCTGGGAATTTTGAAATTAAATTAACTGAGACCAGGATTTCACCTTTCAGTTTCAAACATGAGCCAGGTATGTCAGCACATCTTCCATCTTCTCTTTGGTATATCTAAATATGGACAAGCCACTGAAATATTTAATGCTTGGTTTAAACAGACTGACATACATCTGAGTAATCCTCCAATCCTCCCAACCCTCTTGGGCCAAAGGTGGCTGACACAAATGTGCAGAATTTGACTCAAAATGGTATCACCTTAATGTAAATTGCACTAAAAGAGAAAATTCTACAATAAAGATATTAATTTGTTGTTTAAAAATGCCAGTGCAATGCTGTGCACAAGTTCTGATTGCTTATTAAATTTTAATTAAATGATGCTACTTAAAATGCTGCCTCAAGGGGAGTGATGGGGCTGTAACTTCTCTGGAAAGGCTCCTTTCAGCTTCCCTGCCCAGGGCAGGCTACTTATGGGATGTGGCCATTAACCAGCAGTGGGAAATTACTGCCTTCAGCAACCGCTGCTCTGATCAGTGAGAGTCCGACCAGAAATCAGCCCCTGATGCAATTCTAATAAAGAAGACTGCAGTACTGTGAAGATGAGGACATTCTAGATTTGTGATTGCAGCTAAAAAGAGAGTATTATGGGTTGTTATGCCTTGTTAATTTTCTCAGGATGCTGCAGAAAGGATAGAAGTAAGGTCAGATTTCTCAAAGTGGGAAACTGTCTCCCAGGAAATGAGACCACAGCATCCTTTATGCTCCCTGCAACTGCAGTGTGCAAGACTGTGTTCCTGGATCATGAGTTCTAACAGTCCAGCTGCCTTGGATTGTACCAACTGACATCTTCACTTTAGTACTTTACTTCAAGGTTCACTGTGTGAATTCCCATAATGTTGATGGCCAGATTAATCTTGGACTTATGCTGAACCCTAAAAGACATGATCATCTCACTTAATATAATCACCCAGTTTGAGCTCAAACCTTTCTCCTCAACCTTCCAGCCAAAGAGCCCCTGTATGTCCATCCAGAAGGATCCCATCCAGAAGGATCATGTGGGAACATACCCATGGCACTGCTTTTCTCCCTCCCACAATGCACTCGCTCAAATCCTCGGGTCCAAGTAAATTTAACAAATGCTTCAAGGTATAACTGGTGCCAGCAAAAGAGGCCCATCAGCTATAAATGTTCTTGGGAATTCACACTCCTGCTTATTCACTAATTGCACAGCTGGATCCAACCCAGAGATGTTTCCACCACAACTCAGAGGGCCGGTAAAGCATGTGCCTGAAGCTTTTCCAACTAGATTTTCAGTGCATGGTGTGTAGTTTCAAAAGACACAGTGGTGAAAGAAAGGCCTGCCTGGTTTTGGGACCAGCACTCGATGGTTCTGTGGGAGAATGAATATGCTGGAGAACAGGAAGAGGGAGAGAAGGACTGGCTGGTTGGAACCAGGGTCAGGAGCACCCACAGCTGGATATGTTCCTCTCCCAGCTTCATTCGCTGATAGCAGTACAATCTACCACGTGCTTTTGACATAATTCGGTCCCAAATCATGGATTCATCTTCAGCCCTTCATTTCCTGGTCCCATGACTGTGTCTGTGGGCACTATATCACCAGAAACTGGGTATACAACTGCTAATGTGAGTTTCAGGTAACTGTCTACATGAGCCAGTAACACTAATCAAATATATATATACCGAGTTTTTATAAAGACACCATGCTGAGGAGACCACGATGTAACCTAAACAATTTTCTTTTGGGAAAATCTCTTTAAATTGAGGAATTTTTTTTTTTTCCACAGAATGAGAACGTCATTAATGTTACAAAAAGAAAAATCTGAGAAACCCTTCCATGGACTGTAATGAAGAGGAGCTAAGTGCAATCACTGTAATTGCACAAACTTCATCTTTGCCTCCTCAGAAAGAGCACTTACAGATGAAAATATACATGAGGATATGTATTTTTATATATGGAGCAAAACACAGTTCTACACAGAGAGCACATAAAACAAACATATCATAGAATCCCTACCTGAGCATGTAACACCATTGCCCAACTGCAAGCCCACGAGCCATCTTTTGCTGCCAAAATTGTTTCACATGCTCTATTGCCTTTGCAGAGGAGAAATAAGGGAATAGTGTTGGTAGAGCAGCACAGACTGCTGCTTTTGGGAGCCCTGGGCTCCTAGAGAATCCGTGCATCAGTAGATGGAGTGCAGGGATGAAAGGAAAACCCATATAACATTGTGCTCACAGGGGTCTTAGACTTGCCCCCAAGAGTGTAAAAGCTGGGCCAAGCAGAGCCTGCAGTGTGTGCACTGTGTATGAGGGTGGGCTTCTCATGGTGGTCAACTTCCATCAGCTTTCCTTCAGCAAAGGGAGTGTTAAAAGATATTTTTTAAAACCAGAAATATCATAAAAACTGCAGCAAGGGAAGGATGAAAGAGACGAACAAGAAAAGAAATTTGTACAGGCTCAGGGTACATTTTGTCTGCTTTAGACCTTTCCAAAAAGGAGAACAAGACATTAATCTAATTTACTCAGCCAGTTATATGAGCTTTATGCCTTCTTCATATCACCAATCTGGCATAAAGCAACTAGAAGTGCACAGGTAAATCAATCCCATAATTTCCATTTTAGCTTTAACAAGTGATTTTACTGTTTCTAGGTGCTAAACATGTGTATCTGATGACTGCAATACACATTATGCAGCGATGCATCCTGAATAGATACATGAATATTAAAGGTTGCTCTGTTCTGACAGCTTACTCTGAAGTTTGCCTTATGCTAGATGAGATTTTCAGTTCTTCTTAAATGTAACTTGTGTATCACTGTAAACTCTCTCCTTCCTTTTGACAGGGTGCCCTTGTAGATGGTAATTTCCTGAGTTGGGAAGAGGAGACTCACAATTCAACTTGGATTGGGTGTCCTATGGCAAGACATTTTTGCAGAAGATAAATATGTATCACTAGATAAAAAGCTGAGGCCCTGTTTTTATCGTATGTCGTGAATATTATTGATGTCATTGGGGCAACAGTGACGTGGAACTGGCACAAAAGAAGCTAAAATCAGGCGTACCCAGGAGTCCAGCACAAACAGATACCACTGATAGAGCAAATACAAGACAGTGGTAGAAAAGAATCTTCCATGGTGTTCTCTAAGCAATACCATAATACTCAGAGTGTGCCTAATAGCCAAAGCAAGTAACTTAAAGAAATGAACTATAAAATAACATTATCTGCACACAGTTACATCAGCACTTCTCAAACACTGGACTCTTGTCTGACTCATGACTGCAAGAAAATTCCACTTGGATCTCAACTCTGGCATTTGCTGTCTTCCAAATTCGCTCAGAAAGCATTTATTTCTTATTTTGCCACTCTTCTGGGGAATCACCACACCCCCCAGTCCACCACAGTGCTTCATGGACAGCAGACACTGCAAACCACAACTGTCTTCACAGACCTCCAAGCAACACGTTGCCCTTTGATTCAAGTTAAAAATGCTCCCAGTTTACCTCACAGGAGGATGTATATTGGGGAATAAAGTCAAGTTAACATCACACAGGGCATGGCTGCACGTGGTGAGACAAAGCTCTGCTCCTTTTCTACCACCAAGTCTGAGCATAGGTGGATGTCTTTGGTAAATTAATGAACTAGAAGAGATGAGAGAAGGGACAAAGGAGAGCTCAAACTCTGCCAACTCGTTTCCCGTCCATCACCCACAGCTCTGCCCATGGCTTTCACAGACAAACTGTCCTGAGCAGAGAGGATCCCAGCCAGAGTCACCCTCTCCAGAATTTCCTCCAGTCATCTTGGCAGCAAATCTGCTCTCCAAGCTACAATTAAATCCTGTATCATTTAGAGGAGAGGAGAGAAATGAAAACAGATACAAACGAACATGGGCTGCTGCTTGCCCTGTGATGTAACTACGAAGCTCTGCATTATAATGGGATGGGGAAAGACTTGTGACAAAATAACCCTGACATGCCATTAAGGCAATATCGAGGCTCCTTGTTTTTGCTGGAAGCCAGCTTGTCCCTGCTCAAGCACTACAGTATTCCCTGCATCAGGCACAGACTGAAACATTCCTCCTTGGGAGCAGCTACTGCCCATTTAAACATGTAATGATTTTCCACAGGTAACAGAGAAAATCTCCTATTGAAGGCACAAAATGCAGGTGTCTCATTGCTAGAGGTGCTTTTGAAAATGCCAGTCTACACCAAACGAGACTTTCCAAATGGTTTTATTTTCTTTGAGTTGGGAACATCAGGCTAGATTGCATCCTTCCTCTGGAGGAGCTGCATCAACCTTTCATCTCTTCCCCCAATATGACACAAGGTCAAGCAAATAGGCATGAACTACTGCATTTTGCTCCACAGCACACAACAGAAAATGCAAAAGCCAAGCTTTTACCAACCTCCTGATGAGGAGGAATATTAGTGCAAAGCATTACACTCCAAACACAGTACAGGGTCCAGCGAGCCATGATACAAATCATATGAAATATTTAAAGGTTTTGAAACAAGTAATAAAACCCTTCCACCTCATCCCTCATCCCCAGATGTTATCTATTTAGGGTATTATCAATGACATACTGAGAAACCACAAGTTTTGAGACCTTGTCCATGGTTAATCTACTCAACAACTCCAAAAAGGAAAACTGCCAGGTTATAGATTCAGTTTCTCAGAAGACTTTGCTGTCAATGAGGCTGAAAGCAAAGTAAAAAACTTTCCCTTAAAAGTGATGGAAGCATCTGTCTTCCCTCATTATACAAGGCAAATGAGTCTGCCTCCTCCCTTTGTACCTGTATCCATACAGCACTTGGCATCACAGCCTCAGCAAAGCAGATGATCAGTAGAATTTTGCTGTCTGAAGCTCTCTCCACATTTTACTGAGAGAAGGAGCAATTTTCATTGAAAGGAAGAAGACACAAAAGGAGATAAAGTAACCTGAGGCATTATGGGAAGCCTGTGGTGCAGCAGAGAACTCCGGTCTTCTCAGCACCCCAGTGTGAGGACCAGGAGAGATCCCACTGCCTACTGGAGAGGGACCCAGGACACTTCCTTATGGCAAAGCTGCAAGCAACCACTGCTCAACAAGCAAAGAGAGTGGGGAAAGATGCCAAGATTCTTCTTCAAGTGAGGAAAGTCTCCTTTCAGGAAGGCTAATCAACTGTACTCTGCTTTCCTCGCTGGAGGCTCTGGTAGGCTGAGGAAAGCAAATGGTTTCTCCACCCTAAGTGCTGGATTTGTCCTTACGGCAGTGTGGTGGCTTGTGATCCCTGTCACTCCACCACCACACCAAGCACCCTCCCTCCTGCTGAATCCAGGGGGATAGGAAGCTCCCAGGCAATTCTAAGAGATATTTGCTCTTGGTAATACCAGGGATTCATGTGCTTTACTCTGGGGGAATTTTCAGTCTTTTCAGGCAAAGCCAGGGGGACGAAACTCCCAAGCTGAGCTCCACACTGTGCTTAAGATTTTGGCTCCCAGTAATACATAAGAAATGCAGCCTATTTTCCATGAGCTCATGGAACTGGCTCTCTAGAGATGAGCATGAATTTCCTGAGATACTACAAGTAAATCCATTAATTGTTTCAAAAGCTGAAATTAATTAAAATACAGCCCTTAAAAGAAATGTAGCATCTGCATGTCTTCTCTTTGTTCTGGATGATCTTGAGAGTGAAATAACAGACTCTACAGATTTTCCATGTAATGAACCTTAATTGGAATCTTTTACATTAGATTGCAGTTGAAGAAAACCTGTAATTAAGCCAGGTTATTAATGATTTTACATTTAATTATAATAATTAGATAAGCTAGCATTAGACCCAAGCTAACTTTTCTGGGAGGGTCTGACATATGAAAGGTAACCCGGCACATCGCAGCATCGCTGCAGAGGAAAGCAGGCTGCAGTGATCCCTCCTGGGTGTCCTGGGCTACAGCTCTGGCTGTGGAGAGCGTCTTGAAGTGCTGCTTCTCACCGTGGGTACCTCTGGATTCCCTCTTCCCTCTTTTCCTTGGAGATGTGGTGCTCCCCCTCGTGATTTTGATAGCTACAGTTCAAACCATCCCCACTTCTCCTTAGGAGAATATTATAGGCCGGTATTGAAACCACTGTAATTCCCACTGACATGTGCAAGTGGGCCCATGGCGTGTCACTTGGTGTTTTCCACTTCATTTGTTTCTGTTGAGTCACCTTGTTTAACAAAGTTTTGTGATCTCTTTTTTAAGGTTGGCATCCCGCATTTGTGTGCTGCTGAGAGAAGAGGTCAGGGCAGGTCACAGGGTTCCTCCCTGGAGAAAGCCACAGGAAGCACGAAGATGGAAGTGAATTTATGAAAACTTCTCTGGAAACAGAGTCACGATGAAGCAGCTCTGCAGCAGCACTTGGCGGGGGACAGTGAAGCCCATGCTTTCTGATGGGCAAGAGAAACACAAAATCTATGTATGGCTCCACTGCAACTAAAGGAAGCAACCAAACCTTAAACTTAAAATTCAGAGCATGTAAACTCCTCATTAGTGGTAGAATTTAAAAGTTTTATTCCCTTCAGGGGACTTTTCTCATTTCAAACACAGGCAAACAAATTTAACAAAATCTTTTCAATTAAATCTTGGGACAGATCCCCAAACCTCAGAGCACCTTTCTGATTTTCCCTTTAACAACAGTGACAGGTAACAGAGCACCCACATGAAAAATGGGCAAACAGCAGATAAAAGGACACATCTTTGAGTAAGTGCCCTGGGCTATGATAGAGGCGCAGAAGAGATGCTCCAGCTGCATCCTGATCCAAGAGTCCACAGCATACTGGAACCTCATATCGCTCCAGAATGGATTATGCCTAAGGACAGGCAACTGTTAATCGCTTTGGATTGGGAGCTACTTTTTGGTTAGTACTTCATAAAAGCAGTAGCCAATTTTTTTTAAGCTGATCTTTGAAGAAGTTGGCACCCCTAACTCAGCTTACGGAGTCCCTGCATGGTGCAGGTCAGTTCCAAGGTCCACTGTGTTGCATTCATGACCAACCAGCTGGAGAGGGCCTTGACTCATTGGAATAAAGCTTTGTCTGGTTCTCAGATCGCCATTGCTCCCCCTGCCCCTCACACACCACTCCCCAGTGCAAACAAAGCACCAGGAGGGGATGATCAAGAGAGTGCCCTCAAAACAAGGCCCCTAAAATTTTAATGAAGGCACACCATGAAAGGGCTCTTTCAAGGTAAATTGGCCTCAGGTCTCTTGGTCTCTGATACTGAAGAACTGGTGAAATTTCAACTGGTATAAACAAAAAGCAAAATCATTTTTTCCCTCAGGAAAGACGTGGTAATTTATGCAGGTTTCTCTCTGTTGAAACAGCACTACTGTGGTTTTAAGCAAACACTCAGCAACAGCAGCAGCATACACCAAACAGTATATTACCATGTCTCTCTGGATCTTGTAAATCTGCCATACATTTCCAACAGGCCTCAGCAAATACCTTTGTTAAATGGATGGGAAAAAGTCGCACATCACTCGATGTGCTTTGGTCCTGGCTTGCAGGACCCCTTTTCTGCCAAAACAGAGCATCATTTTCTACAGCAGCTCTAGTGCACAAGACAGCCTGCAGGTTTCCATGACAGCTGCAGACACTGTTGCAGGCTCAGCCGTAAAGCACACAGCCCTGGGCTGTGTAGTCAGGGTTAGCCAGGGTACAAAAATGCTTTTTTTCCTTGCTAGCAAACAGCAGCAAAGCTCTCACTGTGGCAGCCTGTCTGCCTGGCCATGTGTGGCCATCGGGGCTACAGGGTGAGCCCCGGAATCCAAAGCAAGTCAAGTCAGTAGTTACTTTCACAGCTGGATTACATCCAAGGGGATTTTAAGTCCAAGCCTATGTCTGCCCAATGCAGGACATTCAGTCATGGTTTTCTCATCCTTCCTGGCCTCATTAGCTCAGAGCTCCTGCTGTGGCTGGGGTGGAGAGACAAACAGCATGTGGCAAACACAGGAGCTGCCTCTACAGACAGCAGCATTCAGATCCCCATCAGGACCTGGATGAAATAAATTTAAATCACTTCAGTGGCATTTGACCTCAGCCCTCAATGGGTGAGGATCTGCCTTCAGGATTTGCTAAGGGGATGGTTTCAGCAAGAGCCTCGAGGTGACTGATGCACTCCGTGTTTGCCATTGGCAGGAGATCATCTGTACCCAGCTTCCCTTACAACATCCCAGTTTCATAAGCACGTCACCACTGCATAAACACAACCCATAAACCAGTCTCAGAGATAAAGCTTCCCTCCTCAGGTGCTTTTATCATTCCCAATCCTGTTAAGAAAAACCATGAAGGATTCATTTTACCCATCAATTTGGATTATATTCTTCTTTTATCAACATCTTTTCCTTAATGACTTTGTCCATTTACTTTGCAGGTCTGCTCAGATACCAGAGAGCTGAGCTTTCCGCACTGGAAACTTCAAAACACTGCTGAGAAGAAGGAAAATTCACCAGTCACGTGCTGGACTATTGCAAGAGAGTCATCAATTATGCAGGTTTTGGAATATGTTACGGTACCCACAGCTGTTTGATAGCTGGGCGATATGATTTATGAGAACAGCCAAGATTCAATTACTGATTTCCCATAAATTAGCTATACAGTCCTTTCATCCTACGCCAGGTTATGAAGGGCTCTGATGAGCTGAGGGGGCTGAAGACGGGGGTTCTCTGACCATGAAACGAACTGGGATTTTCAAAGAGAAATCAAACGGAAAGAAACAACAAGTGAAGTATCACCAGTGGGAGGTGTCGGACTTCGGATTCATGAAATTGGACTGTCATTCCCAGGCAGGTGCAGGAACACTTAGTACAGATGCACTGATCGAGCCAGTCTTCAGACTATCTGTCTATTCGTCCTTGACTTCTTATCGTGTACTGTGGGAGAGGCAGATATGGCTAGAAGGAAATAGCACTTCTTGCTGCATCCTATAAATCTGTAAATATTATTGAGAGGAATCGCTTAAAAAGTGCCTGGGAAATTCTAGGTGCATGCACAGACTTTAGCAAGGATCTTTTCAGAAGAGAAAAAACACGACTGGCCCTTAGGAATAATAACACCAATTTGATAGAGGTGAGCATTGGAGAAGAGTTGAAATGACTGTCAATCTTGTATGAGGCAATACTGACCATGAAATACCAGAATATCTTGGGTTTAAGAAGTATTTGGGAATCTCGCCTGGAAACTGTGAATTAAATGGGAAGGAACTGCAGGAGTAAACCGCCTTCTTGTCATCCCACTGAGCCAGTGGTTCTGGCCAAGGCTCTTTCCTGCACACAGCCAGTCAAGGACACCACGATGCTGCTGTTTACATTTATTTTCCCTTTGCCTTTTCCAGTCAGCCTGAAAGGCAGTGAGCCCACATCTCTGACAGGCACCACCTGTGTTATCACCACTCTCATTTCAAATCTGAGATTTTTAATCTGCTCTGTGGCAGCTGAAAGCAGAAATCTATCTACTTAGAAATGAAGCACACCATCCAGAGGAGAATAAAACAATCCTTTGACCACACTTTAAAAGATTTAAAAAAAAAAGGGGGGGGCAGACAAAAGAAACGTTAAATACAAAATTCTGGCAGGACTTCTCTGTATACTCAGGGGTTATAAGAAATAATCTTTGCTGATGGAGAAAGACACACCTCTCAAGATCAGTATAATTACACTTGAAGCCTGGGCTCCTGGCTTGGGCACCTGTTTCATTCTCTAAAGTTAGATACTTGGACTCTCCCTGCTCCCACTATTGACTTTTTTCCCCAATAAAAGTCACACTTATTCTCATCGGGAGTCCACTGTACTTAACAAGCTATAGGAAACTGAGGTGAAAATATAACTATACTCTCCATTCTACAGATCTTTAATTTGTTTTCTCTCCTTTCTTGTATCCCCCTTTCCCTGACCCCTTACAGGCCATCCCCATGAATGTAACAGAGGCACAGCCCTATGACCCTCTGGACCCAAACTAAGGTGACACTTCATAGAGGTGCCTCTAATACTCCAGCCAACACTTTCTCATCCACAGCACTAATAAAACCAACCCTAAACAGCATCAGAAAATAATATGTTTCTCATTTTCACCTACAAGTGAGTTCCATAATTCAACAGCAAAGCACTCACTCTCCATTCAACCCCATGGATCTCTTCCATGTGAGGACAGAAAAATCATCACATCAAAAGTATGCAGCAGTCATATGCTATGGGAGGCTGATATCTTTTCCTGGAAGGGTCCTAGGGCAGAGAAGAAAGCAGAGCATTGAAAACAGAGGGATTTCAAGTTTTTTAGCTCTCTTCTGTATTTCCTCTGGATTTGTCTTTTTTTTGCCCATTTGTTTTATTTTCTGCCTCTCTGTGCCACTTCCTCCCATGGTCACAAGTGAGTGGGAGAAGGAGGCTGAAGCAAGCAGTTGTTTGTCTGCTTGTTTTAAAATCAGAGAGTGAAAATGAATGTGGTTCCTTGTTTGTGACGCAGAAGCTCAGTCTGGGGCACTGCTATAATGGAGCAGCTGAGAGAAATGACTTTTATTAGCCTGGTTACAATCCCTTTACCTAGGGCTGGTTATTACATATCTATCCCCTTAATTGTGCAACCTGCTATATAGACAAATAACAGGTGAGGCCCGTAATGACAGGTTGTTACAGTACAGAGCACTCGACTGGCAAAGTGATTCTCACAGAAAATTGTCTCTGCTCACCTGAGTAAACCCTGTGAGGGCTCTGAGGAGCTCAGGGAGCAGCATCAGGCTGGCTGTGTGCTCGGGAAGCAGCTGCCATATCAGGGATTGCTCTTGGCATTGCAACAGGTACAGCCCAAACGTCACCGTCAGCCCCAGTGAGGGACAAACCTGCCCCAAAAGAGGCTCTGATGTCTGGGAGAGGGGAGCAGAGGGGGAAATAGCCCACCCCAGCTCACCGTGTCAGGTTGAAGCTGTGGAAAACTCTCATCTGTACTCCAGCAGCTTCATTACCACATGGTTCATGAGATACATGCTCAGGAGAGACTTCCAAGCAGTTGTTGGAGTCACAGCTCTGGGATCTGGCAAAGAACAGTGGCTGGTTCCTCAATGGGTGTAATGTTTTTCATGCACCTTCTCCTCAGGCATTGTCCTGTGGAGCATTTTACTGACTGAGGAGACTTTGGCCAGCACACCTCAATGCTTAATTCTTAAGATTAAGATCCATGGTTTGCTGATCCAGTGCTAGTTCCCCAGGTCTCTCAGGGGAATAGCACATAACACTAAAGCCCTTCCTTGGGATCACCAGTCAATGGACTGCTTGAATCTCCCTTATTCGCCAGCCCTTTTGTTTTCTTCCTGTAAATGTCTGAAATAATTAATTTAAGATTTAAAGACCAAAGTTACTGTAGTGTGCCCAAAATAATAAATGTCTCAGATTTTCAATTACCCTAAATGTAGAAGTGTTGGATCCCATTTCTGTATCTAATGCGTCACACAGCACCATTACCCCACAATCCATTAATTATCACAAGGTCAGCATATTCTCTGGTGTCTCTTCACGACTGCACAATGAACAAGCACTGCCTTTGCTGTGGGCAGAGTACAGTTGTAGATATACAGCCAGACTCTGGCTACCCAAAATGGTCAAGAGAACAGTGGTAAGCTTTGGGGATAAACATATCTGGATAGAACAGGACAAGAGGGCAGGGGAGACTAAACTGCCTGCATATCTTTGAGCCTAAACAAGAAACAGAAAAACACATTGCTCTAGGGAGATGTGCAAAAGAGCTTTAACTACACCAAAGAATGGCTCTAAAAACAGAAAATGAAAGATTGCTTTCATCCACAAAAGATTTCAAGAAATAGGGGGAGGGGAAAAGCAGGAAAGAAAATAGTAGGGAAAACTGAAAAAGATAGTTCAGGTCAGGTCTAGTGCCCGTCTGTTCATACCTCCCACCATCACAGCTAAGCTGTGCTGCCAGTTGGTGGGCTCCTGAGCATGGAAAACATACAAGCTCCCTCCTTGAAATCACTCCTCCCACAAGGAAGAATTTACTGGACAAAGGTGGGAAGGAGATTCAGGAAGAGATACAGTTTCACTCTGAGCACCAGACCTTCCTCCACACTGTTCCCAGATATGGGATGCATTAATCCAGCTAACCCTGCCACTCCCTCCATTTTTGTCAAAGCTTTGTCTGCTTCTATCTCTACCCTGTTTCTCCAAAGACTCTCAAGAGCTTCATATGGTCCCCAGACTCCAGCTGCAATGTGGCCTTTCTGGCACCACAAATATGTAAACTGCCTGTTCTCTCCTCCTGCCCTTTGTTTCCCCACCTTCCCTGGACTTCCTCTGCCTGGCTCTTATTTTCATAGATTCTAGAGGTAATATTTTATTGTAATGGATTTTATTATGATGATGTACAACACCCTTAAGTGCTTTGGTGAAGGAAGAAAGAAAGGTTGTGCTATAAATAAAATTCTCATCTGCGATCAAAGGCACACAAATGATGGATGCCTGTGGGTGACTGCACACATGTACCTACAGAAAAATCCTCCATTGGGTGGGAGCTGCACTGGAAAAAACCAGGGTCATTGTGAAGATGAGGGCATTTGGCAGTGGCTTGCTTCCACGAGGAGTAAGCCAGCTAGTCTGGGAGCCAACAAGTGAACAGGAAGAACCAGCTACAAACAGGCTGTTTGTGGTGCCTTTTCTGCTGGGGATTGACATAAATGCTTCTGTTTCCATGGCATGTTTGAGTCTGTAGTTCACTGGGTTAATTAACTCTTGTCCCCTGTCTGGGTTCTTCTGCCCATTCAAACTGGTCAATACACCTGCTAGAATCATTCCCCAATGTTACACCTCTCAACATGTTTTTTAAAACAGGGGTAACTGGTTTAAGAGATGGAAGAAATTCCTACAGCAGGAGAGGAAGAGAGCAAAGAAAGCTTCCAACTTGTGAAATTGTCCTTTGAGCTACACTATGAATGAAGGGAACGAGGGAAAGATCATGACATGGAAAGGAAACAAAACAAAACAAAGCTAAAATAGATACTTAATAAAGAAAAGAAAGGGTACAGAGAAGAACAGAAGATGGGGAGGGTTATCTATCCTGCAGCTTTACGGACAGTATTAGCATCTTGTTGTCTAATGAGCCATAGATGTAATAGACACACCATGAAAATAAAAGAGGGAGGGAAAAGCAAGCATCAATAACACAGAAAAACAGCCACAGAGGCTGCTGTTAAGCAAATGTCACTTCCCTCACAGTCTCTGAGCCTTCCCAGTCAGTTGCCCTCCTCCCTTCCCAGATGTTTGTTCTCTCTCCTCTAGCACTTTATCTCTGCAACCATTTGGTTTTCATTATGTCCTGGGGCTGGCAGCAGCCAAAAGGCAAAATTCAAGAGCAGCTCCTCAGGGATCCTTTGCAAGTGTTAATGTCTCTTTCTCACAGCACAGAGGGATGGTCTGGCCTCACTAAAGTTGGGAAGAGGAGGGACTGGAGTGCAGGGACACAGTGATGTTGACCTCTCAGTATGTCATGGGTGGGTTTTCATGCTCAGGAAAAGCAAAAGGACCCATCCCTGTCATCTTGGGTCAGCACAACCATGTTTGGTAAGACAACCCTCTGGGTTTGCTAATTCACAGAAGCACCACCAAAGGTTCCAGAACAGCATCCACCATCCTTAGCAGTTATTTTACTGGCACAGCTTTTAGGCAAGAAGCTGGGGCGATGACAGGAGTGCCAGCCAGACAGAGGACTGCCACTGCCCCATCTTCTTACCTAGAAACCTTTGCCAGTAAATTGCACATAAAATGTAGCTGGTTCTCAGTTAAAACTACCTTTGCTGTCTTTTTGGACACAAAAGGATATGCCCTAGCCTGTTTCTTCCCCTTCCCTATTTCTTTCTCCTTCGTTAACCCATCAGTCCCTACTCCTGTCTTCTTTTTCATCTGCAGCTCTTGCACCTGCCTTCAAGGTTTATTCCTTTCCTGAGGGATTATTTGGAAGTTTGCTTGTGCAGGGCGAACAGCATTTCTGTAATAAAGCCTCAGCCACATTCCATTAGTGTCATTTCCATCTGCAGAAGTGAAGTGTCAGCTAATAAAAGGTAGCACAGACCCCTTGGGCAAGATAAAATGAGAGAGCAAGAAAGGGGGAAAAAAAAATCTACTGTCAGAGATGGAGAAATGATAAATGTCTTTTCAGAAGCAGAAGCACCTGGAATAGGAATTAGGGAGCACTGAGGGAAGGGGAGGGGAAAGGAAGAAGGGGGGTATATTACCTTTGCTAAGAAAGCTTTGGTTTTGAAAGGTCTCATTAACTTAAAAATGCTACCCATCTTCTCTGTATGCCAAGGGCAACATCCAGCCTGGCTGCAGGGAGATGATGATGTTCAATTATTGTTTTCAAGCAGCAAAGGCCTGGAGGAGCCATGGGGGCAGCACAGCAGGGTCCAACACAGCTCCCACAGAATCCACCCAGGCCATGCCCGGGCAGCTCTGCTGAGCCTCGTCCCTCCACGGGGATGAGAGCAGACAGGGGTGTCACTGGCTGTGTCTGAGCTGTGAGACCCAAAGGCATTTCTCAGCAGCCAGATACAAGTTTGTCTGTCTAAGCCGTTCCCTGACCCCACGTCAGATGTCCAACAGGGTCCTCTGTCCAGACGATCTGAGGACAAGCCCCTCAGGGTCCATCACAGGGTGTACCTCCCCTGCAGCTCAGGGGCACATTTATGACCCATTTGGTCCCTGTCTGCTCCCATTAATCAGAAGGGAGGTGACTGCAATGCTGATGTGGCCTCAGTGCTGTCCACCAGTCCTCACCAGCCCCACACGCTGTGCAGTGAAGCAGACACATCACCCATCTCTCCATAGCACCCTTCCCTCTGGACAAGGACAGAGAGGCCCAAATACCACAAGAAGGAAAAAAAAAAAAAAGAAAAAAGAAAAAAAGAAAAAAAATCAAGTTTAGTCAGAAACAAGGGCCCATTTTATTCCTGAGACTAGAACTCATCTCCCCGAGCTCAGATTGTCTTTGTCTGGGCTCAGGCTCCAGTTTTGGAGGAGTCTCAAATCTCTGCTGACCTTATCCACAACATATAAGCTTTCCAGGACCAGATCAACTACTACTCAATGCAAGCAGCTCCCAAATCCATTAGAGAAACACAACCATGAAAGAGCATTTCTAATTAGAGTTATGCCAGTGCAGCAGCTCTTAGTGCCATAGTCATGTCAGCACAGGCAAACATGATCCCATGAAAGGGGTCAAGTGTGCCATACCCCAGAGCTGCCAGGTGTCCATCTAGACCACTGAAGCTGTTGGCAGCTGGATGACAACCTTCAGGCTTTTTCCACTACCCTGAGGAACATGATCAGTCCAGACAAAGCTGAAAGGTTGTGCTCATGAGGTTTTCCTGAGCAGTGATGTGCATGTCAGCCACAAGGCATTTATTTGTTCTAAAATATTCAATACACATGCATGCACATGTGTAGTTTTTCTCCAAGTATTGGATGTACCTTGTTCACTTCTGCCCTCCAAAAAGAAGCTATTGTTCAATTTGTTCTTAAACCTACCAGTAGTATGTTATTGTCAACATTTTGGAAAGCAGTCACCTCAAACAAAACCACCACATAGGTAAATACAGAAAGATGTAGTGTTTACAGTCCTCAGGTTCTCATAGTTGACCACCAAAAAAAAAACCCTGATGATAAATTAGGGACTTTCTTTTTTATTTTAAATGGAAATGCTATCACCTGGTAGCCACTGCTCCTCTCCTCACCACTTTGACTACATATGGATTTTTTTCCTGCATCTGTATAGAAGCATCATCCCAGAGGGGCACTAGGAGGGTTTTTAAGCCTGTGACAGATAACCATGTCCCTCCAATTTCCTGGCTAAAAGCTTCCTAAATTCACGCAGCTGAGCACTCCAGGGAGCCAACTGGATAGCAGTTTGCTTAATAAAAGTTGCTTTCATACAAAGATCTAAATCCTATTTTCCAAGAACTGCCAGGGGATTTTCAGGGTGTAATCCACCTACTGCTGACCCTCCACAGCAAAGAAACTTCTCTGTTCCTGGGTGGGATTTTTTTTTTCATTTGAGAACAAAACAGGCTTTTCCTGGTGGTGCTGGGAGAGGGGAATGTGGGAGCACCTGAGGACTCCCTCAGGCAGAGGAAAAAGGTTGGGCAGTTTTTTCTATGTCTGCTGCGCAGCCAGTTATCAAAGACAACAGGATAGAGAAGGGATCGTTGAAGTGGCTGCAATTCTCTGAAATTTTGCTCAGGGAAATGTTTGCCAGGTTCAGCGTGGAAGTTTGAATCAAGAGACAGGTATCTGAAGGACCTTGGGAAGCCCTTTTTGCTGTTTCAGAAGCATTCTCCTATGATCCTATCACTGTACAGAGCATCTGAACTGCTCCCAAGCAAGCCCTGGGGATTCCTACCTGTGCTGAGATGCCTCCATTCTGATGTGAAAGTGCCACTATCTCACCCTCCGGCCACCAGAAACAGCCACCTGGGTAAAAATGAGGCTGCTGTGACAGAAATTATTGAAGCTTGGAGCAAATATCCATCAATGATTCAAAATATTTGAGGAAGATTTGCTCGTCTCTGGGGCCTAGAAAATCATCTTGTACAAGGCTCCTTTTCCCAAGAAGAAATTCACACTGGGCCTTTAAGCCTTCAAAACCTGTGCAATGGATTATTAACAAATGTGAGTGGAAGGGTAGCTCAGTTTAATGTCACCTTTGTATATACGCAGGCTTCCATCCTTTCTTCACAGAAAGATTATCCTCCCCACAGATAGATGCTGGCAGTCATCCAAGAGTTTAAGAACATTCTTTCATTCACAGGTGTTTTTGGAGCTTACAGAAGCAGTGCTTATTCTGGAAGATGATGAGGGAGAGAATTGCCTTGGCCCTTCAATCAGCTTTTGCCCATTTCACATTAAATTGCTATCTGATAATACTCAGTACAAACTGGAATACTCTAATGCAAACACAAATGGCTCCAGCAGCCAGAAGAAACACTAATGACACAAATTAAATGGAAATACACTGAAGCATGCAGTGCTCATCACTGTCCTGGGGGACAAGTTGAATGTGAGCCAGCAACGTGCCCCCATGGCAAGGCAGTCAGCAGCACCATGGGCTGTGCCAGGCAGGGATTGCCAGCAGGTCGAGGCAGATGTGGTCACTCCCTTCTGGTCAGCACTGGTGAGACACATCTGGAGTCTTGTGTCAGTGCTGGGCTCGCCAGAACTAGAGAACCAGGAGGGACATATTGGATGGTATCCAGCAAAGTGCCAGGCAAAGGGACCAGAGCACCTGATGCACAGGGAGAGGCTGAGGGAGCTGGATTTGTTTAGCCTGGAGAAGAGAACGCTCAGGGAGACCTTATCAGTGTGTATCGATACCTGATTGAGGTAATAAAGACAAGAGGGCCAAACTCTCCTTGGTGCTGCCCAGAGTCAGGACAAGAGGCAAAGGACACAAATCTAAATGCTGTAAAGGAGCACCTGCTGTGGCTTTGGCCTCCTCCCAAAGCAACATCCCGTGTGGCAGCATGATCATGGCATTAGCACTGGAGACAACATCTCCATTTCTCACCAAGCCATTTCCCTGCGCTCAGAGACAGGGATGAGAAAGTCCCTATTCTTGCTCAGAGACCCAGGGCATGAGGTTGAATACACCAACAAAGCTTCAGCAACAGCAGAAAGAGAGGGAGAATATTTGAAAATGCATTTAGCTCCTGACAGCAGCCTAACAAAGGATCACTACAAAGGCATGCAGAGACTGTGACAGGGATGCAGTGAGTTAGTCAGGGACTGAGAGACCTTAGTTACAACAGTGGGGTGGAGAAGTGGAGCAGGAATCTATAGAAGGAAAAGAAAATATGACCTGACTGAGTGATATCTATTCTGGAGGGACTGAGGAAGGAAAACAAACTATAAAGCTACTTAAAACTGTATCAAACACACAGAATGAGGACCACGAACTTAAAGATGTGGAAAGGTCATGTCACAAAGGAGCAGAGGTGGAAATCAAGAGAAGCAAAAATAAAACAAGTGCAATGGAGAGAGCAATAAGAGAGAGAAGGATAAAAAAGCTGGACAAGAATATTGACAAGTCAAAAACATTGATTTTTTGCTTCCTTAGCCAATAAGGTTGGCACCATGGGATCTGGGGAGATGGAGAAAGTTCAGAGAGGCCATCCACTGCTCCCTCTCCTCCAGACAAAGGCGAGGGATTGTTCACACATATATAAATACTGCAGTGACTCTGCAAACCAACTCAGGTTTCTTACTGTCATGATGACTTTTTAATGGCAAAGAAAGATGGTCTGTGCCACCAGGCTTCTTTTTCTTTCCTCACTTATTCAGCCCCAGCAGAGCCTCACTCAGTCCAGACACACCCTCAACACCTTTAGCAGCCCATGTTTCCAAAGTGAGTGCCTACACCAAACAAAGAAGAAGGAGAAGAAATCCACAAGATTTTCTTCCCTGGAACAACTATATTGTCTTAAGCCAGTGTTGAGTAAATGACATACGCTGCCTTTTCCAGCCTGAGAGATGACCTCCTCTTTCCTCTTCATTTATTTCATTAGCTCTAAATTATTCCTGTTGCCAAGACATTTGAAAGCAAATTGCCAAAAAGCTTCAACTAACCCCAGCATCTGATTCCCCAATAGGACTCAGTGCCCAGTTTGATTCTCATCAAGACATGACTTGTAGGCACAACATCCTAACCAAGAAACAGTGAGAGGGAGAGGCAGTTCATAATCCAGCAGACAGTTCAGAAAAAAACCCTGACTTAGTAGCGTAAATTCTTTTCATTCAGAGGCAACTTCCATATTCATTTGGACCCAAAAAGTAGATGGGAAGCAGCAAACACAGGGTGTATGTAGGGGGTGAGAACATGTGTGTCTGCTATCATCCCATGTCAGTGTCTTTGACAGGACAAAACTTTGGAGAGAGTTTTAGCCACAGCTGGAGAAAATGCTGCCCCAGCAAATCCCAGCACTGGGAAAAATTAATTTGCTACTGTTAAGTCAGCTATAAGCACACATGACCCCATACACATCCAACCTTCTATCATTATTACTGAATCACAGCATAATCTGCCACCATAGTCTTCCCAGACCAAAGCCAGGACTGAAATAGTAGGGCCTCTGGCTGTGGCAACTGAGCTGCCACTGTGAATGTGCACAGGGAGGCTGAGACAGCCAAGAGGAAACTCCACAGCCTGGTCAGAGGGATCACTGCTTCCAGAGAAGGTTTTTGACTGGGGTAGGTGCAATGGAAGGACTGTGAGGGCAAGAGGTATCCAGTGTGGAATAGTGAGAAGGAGATGAGTTTCAGGTTGAACAGAGTATATTTTCAGGAGAGCCAAAGTCAGAAGAGCCATACATGCAGGTCAAACCCAGAGGACAGTAACTGAGCTGCAGGCTGGCCTTGACTTGCAGATGCCCCAGGCTGGAGCTGAGACATATTTGCAGACTTGATCATGAGGTCAGAGCACACTGAGAACTTGGCTCAAGCCCTTGTCAGCTAAGGGAAGATAAATCTCTCTTGCCTATGACAGTACACTACATGCTATAGTTTTGAGCCTGACTACAGAAATGCCTCCTCTTTAGAAGAGAGAGACTGACAGTCCTTTTGATTTGGACTGCACTGGATGGGGATCACCTGGCTGTTCCCAGCCACTGGCAGCCTGGACTGCACCGTACCAGGATGTGTGTCCATTCACTGTTGGGTAACGTGAATGTTGCTCTACATGGAATTACCTCCAAGATCATCATGTCCAATCTTTGACCAAACACCACCATGCCACTAAACCACAGCACTGAGTGCCACATCCAGTCATTTCTTGAACACTTCCAGGGACGATGACTCTACCACCTCCCTTGGAAGCCCGTTCCAATGCTTAACCACCCTCTCAGTGAAGAAATTCTTTCTGATGTTCAAGCTGAACTTCCCTTGGACATCTTGACACGCATCAGGAGTCTTCCAGACTCACAGTACATTACTATTGGGCCCATAGAATCATAGAATCAGCCGGGTTGGAAGGAACCTCTGAGATCAAGTCCAACCCAAATTTCCGTTTTTTTCCTGTTGTGTTACTGAGGGCATCTAGTTGAAAAGTTGTTTGGGTTTTTTTTAATGCTTCCTAGGCAGGTAAAGATGAGCTTCAGGAACAGCAGTTGCCTGTTCACCATGCCCTGCCCTGCCCCTCTTCTTCCCTTGCCGTCTAACTCCGTGCACCTCCGTTGGAGGCAGCCATCCAGCTCGGCCCTCCACCAGTGTGTAAATGCGCTGACATGCGAAGTGCACATTCCCCCGCTCGCAGGAAACATGCTGTGTAATGAAAGAGTCTCCCAGCAGGAGGAACAGAACTTGCCAATTACCTTGGCACGCACCATGGGATCAAACGGGGCAGGAGCATAGCGGTAGGTACAGCGAAGCTGAGCTCTCCTGCCAGCCCCTGTGCTCCGCTCGCTGCTGCCTTGTAATGAAGTCATTTTGGCCTGCAAGACACGCAGCAGATGGGCTGTCATTCAGGGGCTGCCGTCTGCACCATCCGTTCCTTGGGGTTTGAACTTATTAAGGTCGATGTTTTACAAACGCAATCAAGGCAGCGAGCTCGAGAGGTATTATGGCAGCAATAAAAGTGTGTCCTGCCTCATCAGCACTTTTGAAAAATTAGTTTAAAATGTCCTCAGCGGCAAACAGCGTTTAGTGCTGCTCAGTGGAAGGAGAGGGAGGCAGGAAAAAGAGACTACACAGGATTTTTAAAAATAAAACTCAGAGCAAGTTTGGCACAACGAGTAAATCACAAGCAACTGTCTTCCCACAGTGCCCCACTGCATGAAACTCCTTCCTGAGATAAATCAGTGCCATATCTAGGCAAATACAAAAGCTGTGCCAGCTCTTGCTGCAGAGTGTACCTTACTCCAAGATATTAGAACCAGTACCTCCATCTCTTCAGAGAATTGCAGTATCTCACCTTACACTGCACCATGCAGACACACAGTGGGTTTGTTGCTTGCAACACAACCACAGCCACCCACCATATTCCAAAGTGCCTGATATCACTGTATCATCATTCCTATTTTGCATCTTTTTTCCCTGCTCCTCTCAAGCCCTCACTGCAGTGCAAACTCCATGGTAAACCTTCAAAATCAATTCCAGTTATAGAACTTCATTCTCCCTCCACCCAAAATATTTTGTTTCCAGATAGACATTCAAATTCTGCTCCAAAGCCTTTTTTCTCTTCCTTTCTTCTTCCAAACAAAATTGTATCAGATGATTTACAAATCTATGTAAGAGTCTGGGAAAGAAGGAAAGAGGAACAATATGTATTCTCACAACTTTTCTTAAAATAGCAAAACAGACAAAAAATTAATAAACTAAATAACATCATGCAGTGAGAAAAATGCCTTGAGGCTTGAAACTAAGCAGTATGGTCACAAAATACCAGTTTGATTTGGCTGGAAAAAAAAAGAGCAGCTGAAACACAGAGAAAATAATTCTGCATCAGGTCTCCAGAGCATCCTTCCACAGCAACTGATCCAGCTTCCTTCTTGCAGGGAGGAGAAATCACACCCCCATATTGACCTCACTGTACACTCTCCCTGCCAGCCCTTATAAGTTCATGGTCTACTGTCCCTGGGCTGCTGCTGGGCCAATTTGCATGAGGCAAACTGTAAATGTCACACAGAAACACTCACAGTGGTATTCTCCCAAAGCAAATAAAGCATAGGACCAGTAAGCAGAGAAAATTACGCCCACAGAGCAATCATAAATCAGCCACATTCCAGACCTTTTGCAAGTTTTATTGCCTTACAAGTATTTCACAGATTCAAAGGTTTTCTTAAACAAAATCTAGTGTTTTCTTACCTCCCCACTATGAATTTAAAACCCTCGTGGTACAAAGGATACTGTCACCCTGATAACACAGGACAAGGGACACCTCCCTCTTGAGGTGGAAAATAAAAGGATCCCCTTCCCTCTCAGTAGTAAAAGGCTGGAAAGTTACATAATCACAGAATATTCTGAGTTGGAAGGGACCCACAAGGATCATGGCGTCCAGCTCTTAAGTGAATGGCCCACAAAGACTGAAACTCTCTCACAGTGGCTCAGGTAATAGAGAGTAAGATGGGAAAACTCTGTATCAGTGCCTTGTGACCAGTCTCTCAAGACTACATACAGCCAGAAAGAAAGAAGGTGTTTAATATGACCCTGCCAAGGGTCAAAACTACCTTTGATAAATTCTTTATTCACCTGCTTCCTGGAAGTTGTTCTTCCAGATCAGTGATGTTCTGAGTGAGGTTTACAGTGGATATTTTTCCCTCTCAGTGCAAGATCACCCAGCTCTGCCAGACAACTCCAGTAGAAGACACAGAGCTAAGGAGGTGGATGCACTACAAACCTCAGCCTGGGGGGTCTCAGGAACAGGCTGAGACAGTGAAAGGACAAGCTGGAGTGTGGTAGGATGGGTCCACACCATCCCTCATACAACAGACTAATTTCCCTCTATGCATCTGAGCAAGCCCAGAATGTTAATCAGCTTATCTTCTCATCCATTTCTTCATTAGTCTTTTTCCTCAAAAAAATCAACTCTACCTCTTTCATACCAGCCTTCCTTGCTCTGCTGTCCCAAGGCTCAGTGTGTACCTAAGCTAAAATCCCCTGGGAGCACATAAAGACACAGGATTAGATTTCAGCAAGCAGTAAACAGAGATTGTGACCAAGATGCTCCACTTTATGCAATATACACTGCTGTATAAGTGATCACACAGAGCCAGTCCCACACTATAGTGCATATTATGACAGTGCCATTCGGGTAATGTTGAACCATGCTCTGCTTTTATGGCCTTTCCCTCCACAGTATTCTGATGTCCAAGCTAAAGAAACAACACAGACAATAGGAAAGTGAATTTCAGGGTAACTGGACAGCAAAAGAAATAAAGAAGAGGGAAGTATATGTATGTGTCCCAGAAGCTGCTCACCAACCCTTCAATCTTCTTTTTGGTGTGCCTGAGGTTCCCAAATATTTATTTCAGGAAAACAAACAAACAAACAAAAAACAGAGAGCAACTAATCCATTCCATTTTCCCCAGAAATTCCCAACATATAAATTTGGCACAAACCCTCTTCATGGAGCTACTGTACTGCCTTCAGCAACCTCCTCCTGTCTCTGGAGACATTCAGCTGCACCAAGGCTCTTCCAGCACAAGAGCCTCAGCCAAGGAAAAATAATTTCCTTGTGTCCTTCCTATCCCTCACTGTCACACTCCAAGCAAGCAAAAGCTTGGCCCAGAAGATGTTGCTGTGAGGAAGGAGTTTAGGCAATACAAGACTGATTCAGCAGCTTGGCACCTCACACAGAAGTGCTGGGCAAACATGACCTGTATTTGTTGGGAGAGAGGAGACTCGGAGGTGAATGAGGTAAAACAAATCTAAAGAGAATTCGTGAGGTGATACAAAACTATTTAGGGCTATGTCAAATGTGGGAAGCGGGTGGCATAAGTGAAAAAGCTCAGGAAAGGTCAAGCCTGGGAGGAATTGCACGAGAATCTCTTCACGTAGGGAAGAACTGATCTGAAACAGACTCTTGCCAGAGGCAGCAGGGAAGGAAAATCAAGTAAACAGTTTTGAAGGAATTGGAAGATAGAATTCATCTCATTTTAAGCATCAAAAAAATGAAGTATGTACCTAGGCTTGTCATCCAGCCTCTCTCAACAGTAGAGAGAGAGAAAGACACTTTAGAGGGCAAGCAATCCTGGCTACCTGTGAAAGTGCCTGTTAGCATGGATCCAGGAACTGGTTCAGAGATGAGGTGAGGAAAATCCCAACCTTAATCACTGCAGAGCTCCTGAGAAGGTGACAAACATTTGCCAACATGAATTTAATGATGTGTCTCCTTGGAGTGGCACCCCACCAAGCTTTAACAGAGACTGTGTGGATGTGAGGCTGGCCACATGCCAGGTTCAGCTAACTAGGCAAAACTCAGCAAAAAACAAAACAAAATGGTCTTTACTAGCCTTTAAATACCTGGGGTTTTATTGAAAAACAGATGGAAAAATACAAGGAAAGATGATGAATGCTAATGCAATAAATGAAGAAAATATATTATCTTCGATTCCTCTTTGCCTGGATCTATAGTAATTTCAGAAGGAGATTAGGTTATGAGATAAATTTCATTTTATTCCTAATAAAAAAACAATGCTACACTTTTTTGACAAGTGTTCTTCAATATGCCACCTGGGTAGTTCTAGTAACAGGTAATAAAAATGAAATATGATAGGATTCCTAAGAAGATCCCAGGAGTTAACAAGGGAAACAATTTCATAGCTCTTCCTCAGGAGGTAGCCAGATTTCCCAGGGATAACAAGAAAGCTTTAATCAGTCCCTCTGTGAGTTGTGTGGGGTAAGTTTTCAGGATGTGGTTTTATATCTCTCTTAGCTGTAGCTATTATTTAAGAACCAGCAAAGTAAAATCAGAGCCTATAGTTGAATGAAGGCAAGCTGCCTCTAGAGCTGAGCAGCAGTGGGAAGTGATGGAGAGGGGAAGACAGGGTGACTTTTATTCTGAGCACCAAAGGCTCAGCAGCTGCAGTTATCCTGGGTCCAGTTCTAATTTAATCTACACAGACATAAGCATGGTTTTAGCTCTCTCTGACCCATGGACTGAGCCTGGTTGTAAACCCACACTGTTCCAAAAGCAGCCTGATCTTGCACAGTTTAAATTCCCTGTTCTCCATGGATTTACAGTTGTACAAGGCCTTTTATGGGATGTCATGAAAGCTGGCTGTGAAGAAGCAACATTCTTGTGATGCTCAACCAAACCATCCTTCTGTGTATTGACTCTACATTAAGGCATCAAGCAAATAAAATGCATCAGGTCTGCTATTTCTTCCCCTAGATCAGTGTTTGTTGGCCTTTGCATTTTGTATGGGTTTCTCCCTGCCTTTCAAACATATTTCCACCAACCTAGCAGAGCTTCTCCATCACTAAACCCCCAGTGTAATGAGACTGCAAAGGAGCCAGAGGGAACCTCTCTTTGCTGTTGTCTGCAGCTAAGAGAATAGAAATGCTGTAGAAAGTGGCAGTGACTATGCAATGCATAAATCATAGGGAAAATATTGTCTCTCTTCCCTTTGTTCAGATCCCATATATCACCATGACTCAGTGCAGTTTTCCCAGTGGGGACTAATTCCAACTTTTAATGCACTTTCCATCTGACTCCTCCCCGACAACAGATGGGTCGCTGTCCTAAGATATTGCATTTTGAAAATAACATATTAAGCACCTCAGTGTTTTAGAACAATTTGGTTTGGGGACCCACTACTAATCCCATTTTGGTGTTTTGAGTTGTGCCTTTTACCACTGATGAAAGAAAGTCCCTCCAGTCCAATGGCTGTCATCTCCTCCCCACTCCTCTAGTTTTTCTGGTTGTTTCACCAATCTTCCTAGATGTGATAAATCATGTAAATTTAATTTAGAGATTATACCCCTGGCTTTGAAGGCAGACAAGGTTAGCTCTCTGCTTGTAGCCTGCAGCCTGCTAATCTTATAAAATTCCTCCGTTCCCAGTTGGCTGGAACTGCTGTTGGGGAGTGGAGGGAGAGCAATATCCAGT
Source organism: Pseudopipra pipra (assembly GCF_036250125.1). Taxonomy (NCBI): domain Eukaryota; kingdom Metazoa; phylum Chordata; class Aves; order Passeriformes; family Pipridae; genus Pseudopipra; species Pseudopipra pipra. The sequence goes on from NC_087563.1 coordinate 13,510,038, forward strand.
CTATAAAGCGTTTTGAATTTTTGTTGGGCACTTGCAGATGGTATCCTGGCCACTGTCCAAACTCATACTGCTGCATAAGGATAAATCCTGAAGGTTTTCATAAGCCCACTGTATTACAAACTTTATCTCTCAAAGCTGGTGCTGCCATTTCCAAACTCTTCCTAGTCTTTCTGATCCATTACCAATTTCTCTCAGGTACATTTTTCCAAAGACTGAACAGCTCCCAAGTCTATTGCACTACTTCCTTGTGCATGTTTGTCTGTGATCATTGCTGCCTCCTTTCTGTATGATTGGAGGCCAATACACCTTCCCTAAAGCACTTGCAGATCTGCAGAGGAGATGTGAGAAAATAGGGGAATTCCTGCCATCTACAAGAAAGCACCATTCCTTGCCTTCAAGGAGTTTTTGGCCCCAGGCTGAGGGTTGCAAACACTGACCAAGCACATTATCCATGCAATCTTTCCTTTATCTATAAATTCCCTTTCTAAGGAAACATGTAGCACCAGCAGGGGATTAAAATCAGTTGTTTCATGAGCATCCCAGGTGGTTGTCTTTCATCTCCTTTCCTAATATTTCTGTTAGGCTTGGATAGTTTTTATTGGCATTTTTCTCTTTGCTCTTTCACACGCCTGAACAGTTCTTGGCTTCGGCAGGCACAGAAACAGCAGTTTTATGACATGCATTTTTTAATGTATCAAAACATGTTCTTTTGATTCATTTTTTAAAAAGCAAACTCTGCTCACCCAAGGTTAATAACTTTCCCCCATCAGCTGGATGTAAGAGAGTTCCAGATGTTGCTGAGAATTTTTAAATAAAACTCTCATCTTTAGAAATCAGCAGGGTAAAAACAGCAGCTCCTCACATACTGCCTAAGCCACAAGAAATTGCTGGACCCTCTGAGAGCTGGCCCAGTGTTCCATAGTGCTGACAGTTTGGCACATCTGATAGAAGTTTATATGAAGTTATGACAGCCATATGAACTCAATAGCAGCTGCCCAGGCAATTCACATTAGCAGCTTTCTTTAGCTTCCAGTGTCACACACACAGGGAACGTGCTGAAAGCAAACAGACCTCAGACAACAAGCACATAACACTCTCCTTAAGTAGCAACTCAGTATTTGCACATCCAACACAAGGAGGAAATTGTCTCCACTCAAAAACCTGTGTTCTCTTTGCTGGGAGACTGTCTGAGGTGGCACATATGAAAAACATAAGGGAGGGAGGGAATCATCATTTCAGTCTGCCCTGATTCCCCGGGACTCCTCCAGGTGCCAGGTCAGGGCAGTGCCCACTGCAGCTTTGCACGGATATCAGAGGAACAAGGTGATTTGCAAGCAAATGGCATGGTATCTTTGGTCTTTCACACAAACTGAGTAATGTCACAGGATTTTAAGCAAGTTCTTTAGAATTTTAAATGCCTGATTTTGGCATCTCAGCTTGTTTCAAGCTTTACACAGAAGAAGGTAAAAAATATCTTACTCATTGTTTTTTCCCTTCAATTCGATGAAGAAAATATTGAATGAGAAAACACATTTTGTTTTACCATTCCCAAAGTAGATTTCCCTGAGATCTACCTATCTAATTTCACAGGTATCATGACTTACTTGAATCTGAAAGGAAGGACTTACCAGACAGGACTGGAAGGACCATCCCATGGATGGGAGACGCTGTGATGAGAAGCAGTAGATAATTTTGCAGGTTTTGTGACTTGGTAGATTGCAGAGCACCCAAGGAACCCAGGTCAACAGCATCAGTGGAAGAAGAAGGGTGGAGGGCCTAGAAAGCAAGAGGAGGGCATTTTTCATTTAAATAACAACAAAGCAGATGGGAACTGGACACATATATCAGAGTTTTAAACTAAGCCCAGGACACCACTCATAGAATTGTTCAGGTTGGAAAACACCCTTAATATCATGAAGTCCAACTGTTAACCCAACACCACCAGGTACACCACTAAACCATGTCCTAAGTGCCACATCTACATGTGTTTTAATCCTTCCAAGGATGGTGACTCCACCACTTCCCTGGGTAGCCATTGCATCAGAAAGGCAGCTCCTGACATCTTCACACTGCACAGTGCACAGCACTAGTGATCCAGATGCTCCCTGAACTAGGCTAATCCCAGATTTGTTTCAGAAAAGTTTTATGGATGTTGTAGTTTATTTACTAGCAAGGGAAGGATGACGCAAAAATCCCAAAGCCAACAGAGACTGACTGGACACTGCACTACTACCCAAGCATGCCAAGAAATAAACGTGACAATTTTTATCACAGCACGTCATAACTTTTCATTGTAGTGCTTAGAATTCAGCTGGTTTTAGAGCAAAATTGCTCTCAGTTCCTGCTTTCTTGACTCAAAGCAGTTGATCTCTCACAGAATCCTTTGGAAAACCACTCAACCTTGCAGCTCTCACTGCTTCTTCTGTCTTCCATCCTCCTCTCTTTTTCCAGTGAGGAAAGTAAGAGCTTTGCTATCTGGGGAGAGTTTAACCAGATCATACAACTGAGTCAAGTTGTATTCTTTTCCCTTGACTTCACATTCAGCTCACCAGCAGCTGGATATGATGTCACCCATGAGGCAAACTGAGCAACAACTGAAAAGTGGCAGCAAACTCTAAGGAGACCAACAGGGCTGGGAAAGCCACCGTGCCCCAGGCTCAAGGGAGGTTCACAGGGGACCCAGGATTCACTGACTGCCACCACTAATGTGCAAGGAAAATAACCTCTCTTCTCCTAACAGCCTGAGACTTTTTATTGAATTCAGTGTCAATAGAGGCAGAGAAATGTTTAGAATCAAACCAAAGCAGCCTTGCTGCAAAATGTTATGTTTTCTAACACAGCAAATCACAAACTTCACAGGGGACTAAACAAAGGAAAGGTCTCTATAAGGAAATATATCAGAAAATTGCAAAACCATCCTTTACAAAAATATTGAAAAGAAGACAGCAAATCACATTAAACAGCCAAAAATTACTTTTAGATCCCTTACAGAGAGGGTACCATGACCTCAGCACTGAAGATATTCACAAACCTGAAAGCAAAGTTAATGACTGCATGTTATCCAGCCACACTGAATTCCAAAGGATGTTTGCACAGGTACATACAGAATGAAGGGAAACAGGATAAGCAGAAAAGAAATTCCTTGCCTAAAAGGCACCTCATATAGAAATATAATCTTGAAACTAATTCATGTTAATTTTTAAAGTGGACCTTTAAAAAAGTCACTTAAAAAGTCTGGCATAAATCTGCCTCTTTCCAATTCAGCATTTAGAGGCTTTCACCTATTGTAAAGCTCTATTTTGAATAGCAGCCCTTACAGCAATGAAGTTGAATAAGGATAAATTTAAATTAGTCAGAAAACCATCATGCCTAGATGAGAACAAGGTCCTCCCAGGAGGTGGTGTTTAACAGCCTCTGAGATTTCTGAAGGAAGGACACTGCTCTGCATTGTTCTTTATAGGAAAGTCAATAGCCCGAAGAAAGGCAGATTATTGTTCGTTACATGTATAAAAGCTTTTACTTTAAAAGTATCATATTCACAGGGTATTTCAGGGTAAGCTGATGGTTTTAATTTCCCCTCTAATCTATTTCCAATTGCTGGTAAAGTGTTTAGAGAATAGTGTACATGTGGGTGCATGAAAGCCACAGAGCAAAGGAAAGGGAGTAGCACTTTCCCCCTCTGCCTTGAAACGACTCAGCCTTACAAAAAACAGCCTCATCCAGAATCCTGCATATAGCCATGACTTGTCCACTTGCTATTTGATGGGAACAGAGCCTGTTCTACGGCAAAGCCCACAGAAATCAAGAACACTTTGAAGTTGGGTGTCCAGTGTTTCACAGAAACCAGCACGTGAAAGTGCCAATCTTTCATGCTGTTCATCCCTTCCAAAGAGCTCCCTGTGGCCTTGAATTCCCCAACAAGGAGGCACCAGAGGCTTTGTTTTAGCAATGACACAAACAACTCACCCAGCACAGCAGTTTCAAGCAGAGCTTCAGAGCTTAGAGCCCTCCTGGGAACCGAGAGCAATGCTCTGGACCAGGGGGAGAACAGTACGAAGAGCCAGGTGGATGCTCAGCACAACAGCAGCGAGCAGATGGTGGGTGAGGGAAGGCAAAAGGGCTACATAAGGAAGAGATCACCTTCATTTTGATTTTATTTTCCACTCAGACTTGCTGAATTTACTGATTTGTCCCACGGCAGAAGGATGCACTGTCCAGGTACAAGCTTCCTGGAGAAGAACTTTTACTGCTGAGAGTCAATTCTGGATAAGGTTATACAGAAGCCAGCAAAAATTGCCACCCCAATGGCCACACACAATTCCTAAAAACCTCTACTACATACGAACGTTTCAATAACTTAACACATGATTCTTGTAACAGATCAAAATATTTATTTTGCCAAAAACAATTCCCTCAATTTCTACCCTTAAAACACTGGTGTAAGGAAACAGTGCTTAAAGTGCCTGTAAATGTTTTGTTGGTGGGGAAAACTAATTGCCACAGGAATGAGGTGCAAAAAAACCCTCAGATGTATAGAAAAACTCAGCTCAAACTGTGATAATTCTTAAAGATACTACAGAAATGTACATTCAAAAAAATGCATTTCTGTAGCAGCTTCTGCCCTTATGAACAGTCACAAATTGAACCCCAAAGTTAAATGGAGGAGATATTTTTATGTATTTTTACTGCTAGGGATGCTGAGGCACAGAACAGTGAAATGCTCATCATCATATCTTGTGTTTTCCCTTATTTCTTTCCTCTCTAGAAAGCAAGGTGAGGACAAGAAACACTCTTCCCAGGGAGGCTGTGCCTCTGGATCAGTGCAGAATCAGTGAGGCAGAGATATGATGCATGGAGCACAACCAGGAGTCCCACAAGACAGCAGTGAAGGGAAGACAGATGCCAACAGCTGTTGGGGACAAAGCTCTACATGTGGGAACACACAAAAAATCTGCACAGGGCAATAGATACGACATGTTCGTTACCCTGGAACACTCTCAAGACATTGTGTTTCAGGAGGAACAAGTCCTCCTTTTTACTTTGTGTGTTGGATGAGACGGAAACGGTTCTGAGAACATAATTATCTGGATCTGGACTCCATGGTGGCATTTATCTCCTAGCCCAGGCACATCGAAGCTCCTCTGCTCAAGCTGAGTAAGAACCAAATATTTTCATTTGAAGTTATCTTATATTCTCCTCTCTCTGATGGCACAGCTCAGTCTCTTAGTCCTCATCTCCACGTTCAATGACACAGAGCCCCCTAACAGCCTCCTTAAGGGATCACACCAGCTGTGGTCAGCAACACCATATCTCATGTGAGGGTAACAATTTTGCTCTGCCTAACTGCTACGGTTTTAACTCGCGAGACAAAATAATCCCCACAAACTCCATTTTCCTCCATTCCAGGAGGAATTGGCTTGGCCTGGCCTTTTTCTAGCAAATATTAACATCCTATGTGCACATATTTAGAAAGAATTCCTAACAAATCACTCGACTGAAAGCAATTTCCCCCGAGGAGGGATGAGAGAACAAACACGTGCCAGCTGTGAGTCACACTGTTCACTGCACTCCTGGAAGGCTCAGAGCTCAGCACAGAGCTGAGAACAGCGGAGGAATCAAGGTGGGACACAATTACCCATTTACATTAAATTAATTTTCATTCTGTTTTCCTATCAGGTTCACTGCTGCAAAAACAGAAGGGATAAGGTCTCATGAAGGTGGTTTACAAGGTGAGAGAGGACGGCAGAACAATCTAAAGGAAAGTACTAATACCAGTTTTGTTGTTTATATTCATCTTTGCTCTGTTTCAAAACTTTTGCATGCCAGCAGCTTTGTACCAGAATTTCTGGTTATGACTATGAAAATATTACTGCTACTTTTTCATACCTAATTTGTGGGAGTTTAGCTGGTCTCAGATAACATTGGCTGCAATATTTTCAATTCAACAGATTCACTATGGGAAAGCTATTTGCACAAAACTGATTTCTATGTCTCTGTAATATTGTGTTAATTTAAATTTAAAAAACACTGAATCTTTTTAGAATTTGTGCTTTTGCATTTTTTTTTCATTTTGTTTTGTAATGCTGACAGTTAGTTGATTTATATTACTTTCACTTTCCTATTTGCACATGGATATGTGCAGATCAACTACAAGTAAAACTTTTGTTGAAGATGATGATTTGGGACAAATCATGAAGTTGGTTAAAATATTGTTTCATTGTAAATCAAAATTACAATGCAACAAATTCACAATTGGAAATACCATGGATTAATACAAAAATGGTAAGAAAACCCGATTGTTTAAAAAAAATAAACTGAAACTCCAAAATGCCTAATTTACTACAAGGAACAATTTTAGAAATTATTTCATAGGAATTCAGATAAAAATAATGAAATGTCAACACTCCCTGTGAAAGAGGCATACTAAAATCATCCATCTCTCCCTTGTGGCATAATAACAGGGAGGGAAGATGTATGTTAGGGCCCTGGCCTGGAATACAGAACATTTCTATTCAAATTCCCAAATGGACAGACATTTCTGGTTAGACTATAGGCTTCTCTGTGTCTCAGCCACCGAAGTGGTGAAATGCAAAAAGAAAACACACCGTCTATGCCCCGACACAGTTACTATGATAATAAGGTGGCATATAAATTCCTTGGATATATGCCAGTTCCTTCTAGCCACACTCACCTGCTCCCAACAGCAAAATGTTTGCTGATAATAATTACAAGCTGAGATTATCAAAGCTGCCTGGGGGACTGGGGTGCCCAGGGGAACTGGCAGCACTGAAGATCTCTGCCTATGGATTTTGCTGATACTCTGACTGATTGATTTCTCCCATCACCCCAACATTGCAAGTGCAAGCATGCAGAACAGCAAGAATATTTACAGAAATAGCATCTTCATGTCAGCTAGGCAAAGAATCCCTTTGTGCCAGAGACTCTATGAGCAGGCAGTAAATAAGAATGTCCAATTTAAAAAACCCCACACTGTTGCAGTTCTAGTACACACCTTTGAGGAGGGACAATTCCCCACCACTATGCAGAAAATTTGACATTTGAAAGCACTTGAAGAGTCACACAAATCCAAGAGCCTGCTCACAGGCCCTTCTCCTGCACCTAAGGAAATAACTTCTTCCTGCTCCTTTCCAAAAATCAAATCTCAATCAAAATTCCCTATGCAGAAATATGGCTTTCTAGATTATCCCCTTCCTCGTACAGCATGTTCTCCTCCCTATCAACAGGATTGTTGATGTTGTTTGTGTAGCTGGTAAATAAATCAGCTGCTGTCAAGTCAGATAGAACTTTCTATCAGGTGGAGGTATGGAGAGTTTTCTAGTGGGGAGCAGAAGTGTGGGAGAGGCAAGGACTCAATGCACTCTTTCTTTTATTTGCTATATTTCTATTTTATTTACTAGAATAAAGGCTTCCTTTAGGAATAAGTGTCAAAGACACCCACAGGTCAGGTGGAGAAAGTATTGTTGCACCTTGTGTTTTCCTTCCCCAAACTCAATGGCTACAGGCAGAGCAGAGTCTGAATAAAATCCCTCCTGGCAGCAGTGAAGGGAAGTGCTGAGAGGGGCCAGCAGCACATTCCCAGCTGAGACAGAGATTTTTCACTTTTCACGTGCATGGAACCTGGCTCAAATTTTCAGCAATACTTCAGAGACTGATTTCCTACCAGTCCTAAAAGAAAAAGGATGCTGGGGCCCCTCAGAGAATGAGAGGGCTCCAGGTTTATAAACCCATTTGTTTGCAGGCAGCTTTCATTGCTGTTCCACCAGAGACCCTCCCGGTCAGGATGACCTGGATGCTACATCAGGTGTAATTAACCCTGTGCCCTGAGCACGGGCACCACCAGTCTCACTGTTCACAAAAGCCTTCGTCAGACATGAGGCTGATGGAGTTTTGTGCTGCTCTGACTCTCATACGCTTTCACCCTCCTTTTGCACTGTGACTCTTCCAATTTAATGGAGAGGGAAAACGCTCTCCCACAATGGAAGATGTCTTTTGATCCAATTTTTCTTTTTCCTATTCTTTTGGTATTGCTATGGGCTTTGGAAGTTTCTTACTGCAGTTACAGAGTCCTCTGGTTCTGGAGGCAAGAAAACCTTCTCTAGGACAGCAAGCAAACAAATAAATCAAGTGCTTCTTCAGCCAAAGTTGGGGTGAGAGGGAGAAGAATGGAAGGTGTTAGATTGCCCACTCCAGCCTTGTCTCCTTTGCTTCTCCTCCCTCCAAATCAGATGCCAGGGAAGGCTCATTCATCATCTATCCTCTGCTTTTCTTGGAGAACACACAATGGCTACTAGGAAAGGGAAGAAAACCCTCCCCTTCCACATAGGAGAAATTTGCTTTCACTTCCCAGGCTCTCAGAAGGTTGGCGGGGGATGAGACCCTCTCTTTGTTTTTTAGTGCTTGGGACATTGGCATAAAAAGAAACCTCATCTGCTCCCAATGCTCAGTCTCATTTTGAAGTTATAATCCTCTATCAGTTCTCTGAGGAGGGAGGCCTGGAGCTGGACTCTGCAGGGCAAGAGCCCAGGTTTGAGCCTCCATGTGCACGGGAAGCTGCAAGTGTGAAAGTCCTCCCTTTTCCAGGATTTGAAGCCTGGCACCAATGTTGGTATTGCTGTTGTGCCAGAGCTAAAAAGGTTGGTGTGGGGGTCAGCAAACCCCCAGAGCTCTGTGGGGTTTCATTTTCCTCACAGGTAGGCAGAAAGAGGAGCAACTGCTCTGAAATCAATGGCATGAAGTCAGCCAGAGACACCAATCAGACCCCCTGAGTGCTGATGGAAGGAGCAGAAGTTTCTACATTACCTTTTTTAAATCTAGTAAATATTTATTCTGTATTTCATTTCACACAGGAACACTGAATAAACTTGATTTTCAACATACAGCAGAAACAGACTCAGTCTTGCTAAAAGGAGATGAAAGGGCTTTGTTATTGCATCCAGGATTCCTTTGTTCAACTAAGGAAGGAGCAGAAAGCTTAATTAAATGCATTAGTAATCACAAGGTAGTTAAATACCAATTGGTCATTAAAATACAGAGTGCAACCAAAGCCTAGATAATTTCTGAATTATAAACATAAGTGTATGCATCAGAATGGTTGAAGTATTTTCTGTTAAAAGATGTCAATTTTCTTCTGAGAAACTACCTCCATTTTATATTTTTCTGGGTTTTTTTTCTTTTCACTGGGATTTCTATAGACTTTGGCCAAAACTATTTTCAGAGTCCTGATTTAGCCCCTATAACTTCAGAGTTGTGGATAACTTAATGGGGGCTATGGAAGTATAGAAAGAAAGAGATTTTAATGACTGATGGATATTCTTTCCTTTACAGTTCTACAATTGACACACAGAGGGGATTTTGAAGAAAGGTAAATTAAAAAAAAACAAAACAAAACAAACAAAACCAAAAAAACCACCAAAACAAACAACAACCAGAAACATGCTGGCATTTTAGGTGATTTTTAGAACAGAAAAATATTGCCAGCCTGGAATTGACCTCTTCTAGCACTCTGCAAGCAAGCACAACATGGGAAATGCCAGTACAACACATGGTCCCAAAATGCCCCTTTATCCACGAGTCCAACTTTGTAGAGGACACTTTTCCTCATAAGAGGAGGTACTTGTCTGGTCTGGGTGTCCCCAGGTAACCTCAGAGAAAACACTCCATCCCTGTGGTGGATTTGAACAAGCTGGAGTTGGAGTAATGGTTTAGTAGCACCAGTCAATGAAGAAAACCTGTTCATCCCCTTTCATTTTTGTACTTTAAATTACTTATAATCTTTTGCTGCTTTTTAGTGAATTTGCCATTTGTGAGGACTTACTCCTATTTTCAGGTAGAGTATAAATAACATCTTATTAGAAGGGGTTAGGCAAAAGAATACTTAAGGCAAAAGAATACTTAAAAGACCAGATAAAAGGTACACAACATGTCATGATTTCTGATTCACTATCAGCTGATCTAACCACTCATGTTCACTGCCTCTGAAATACCAAACAAACCATGAAATTAAAAATCCCCTGTGCTCTACCTTTAGTACACTGAAGAAATCAAAGGATCCCGACAGGGGCTTAATTCCTTACTGATAAATGAAAAATTGCCTTTATTCAAAAATTCTTTTTGAAGGAAAAAAATCCTGTATTTGGCATGAGGAGGAAAAAAAAAGAATAGCATTGCTGTTGTGATTTAGCTAAAAATATATTGACTCATAAAAGGTATAAGCTTGGCATTGCTCCTTCAAAAGTTAAATATTTCTGTCCCCAGGGAAAAAAAAATACAATCTAAGAACATCTTGATCCCAAGGTTAGTTCTAAAGTATTTTGAAATTTAAGACTCACATGGTGGCAGTAAATTTCCAATGCTGGAAAGTGTCTAAAATGGAAACTTGAAATATGACTAAATTTCCCATCAGCCAACCCCAGGCAGTCCAGACACAGTCCTTCTTTTTGACAGTGTGGCTTATCCACTTTCATCAGTCATGCCCATTTCCATGTTCAGTCTGGTCCAGTAATGAAGAACAGGTTTCCACCTTCCTACAGTGTTGTTCTGTTTCCCTGCATCTGGCTTCATGCAGGAGGCCCATGTGGTGATGCTGGATGCCAAACCTGTCTAAGTGTGGGGCTGCAGCTGCTTCTATTCTCATTAAGTCAAACCTGTGTCCTGGCCTCTGCTGATGTGCACTGCACATGGGCAGGATGCTCAGTAAACAAAAATAGTCTTTTTTGGTACCTTCTTACATAGAAGGAAATAGAGGGGTTTTTGCACACACACAGAAAAGAAACAATTAACAAGGTAAACCATCTGAGTCCTTTGTGGAAGGTGGCAATAAATGAAGATCTCCAGCATCCTTTTCTGGATGAACAGGTGAAATCAACTACCCACTGAATTTGGAAGTGCCTGTGACCACTCTGCAAGCTCTGCCTTCCATGCCACCACTAACGACTGACAGGCAGAGTTTCATCTGAACACCCTTTGTCTAACTTCATCTCACTCTCATCTCTGAATAAGGTAGGACTCTTTAATTTCCCGAGTTCTGCTGCTACTCAGGGCTGGTTCACCACTTTGAGCCTTCAGTTCTATGAGTCTGCATTGTAGGGGCTGGACTTAACACATCTGAACGACACACAGAAACCTGGAAAGGACAAGGCTTCAAAAATATCAGATCAAGCTGATTTAATTGGAAAGGAAAGGGGACACCACCACTAAGTTGAGAAAATTCAGGCACAGAAGCTCAGATGTTGGCAGCACAGTAAGTAAGGATAAAGCAAGCAGCAGAATGGTGGAACTGATGTTTCACAGGTGCCAAGGGAAGTGCCATTATCTTGCAGATTCTGCCCTGGGATAGCCCTTTCACAGCACTGCTTTATGTGTATCTGTGGGATTTAGCCTGTACATTTAACTCTTTGAAAAGCAGCTTTGGGATCTCCCAGGAAAGTTTCATGACACCAAAAGTCATTTAAAGAACTACTCAGCTCACCACATCTCAGAACTGCACAGCAAAATGCCCAGTTGAACTACAGACAAGGAAAGAAGACTTACTATAAAACCTTAGTACATTTTTTTTTTTTATCACAAACACCACACAAATTTGCATGCAGACCTGGCCATTGTCTATTGCAGTTATATTTCCTCCATCCAAGTTTAGGAGATCTATCATGTCGTCCATTTGACAAGTCTGCAGTTTGCTTGTAAACCAGGGTGTGTTTGTGACATGCTTATGATTGAAAAGCAAAACCATAAATCCCCTCTGCTGACCAACTCAGCTAAGCACAAACCAAGCCAAACAACAGGCTCTCCAGAGAACCCCACAGAGCTAAGGACAAGAATTAATACTGAAACAAATAACAGAAGTCTAGTTTAGCTATGTAGTGTTGAAATATTAATATTGTTGGCAGAAAGAGTACATGAACCTATTATTTTGAAAAATGTGGCTGGATATGGTGAAGGCAAACATTGAATAAGTAACTAGAAAATCCAGTTCTTTAACTGGATTTTCTGATGCCTGTAGCCAGACACACAGAGTTTATTCCATTCTGCTTCTGTGGTTGGAATGGATTTTCTATTAAAAACTGCCTAACAGGTTTTTTAAGTGTAGAGAAAATGTATTTTAAAAACCTATATAATTTCATTTCCAACTATGAAGGCATATATACTGAGCTGAGAAGTAGGTGACATGGTTGGTATCATCAAGGGGAGAGATTTGACTCAAGGAATTCAGTGAGAGTAAAATATGGCATAATTATTCTGAATTAACTTCTTACAACAGTAATGTCAAGAGAGTTTGAATAGAGACCCTCAAACTAAACTAGTATCAAACAGAGTAGCTCCACTGCTACCATGACAAAGACTATTCTGCATGTACATCTTCCTACCTGTACTGCTTGCATATAAAATCTTGCATGAAGGGAATCTCTGCAGAGTATCCAAGAAATAAGGCATGTTTGTCATTCCATTCCCATGTTTTTTGATAATCTATATTCCTTTAGAGGAGGGAAAATATCACTTGCAAAACAAGGAAAAGTAGAAAGCCAAATCTCATTATGCAAATCACTGAAGAATGTCTCGATCAATGCAACAGAGCCCTAAAAATTGTGTAGAGTTTAATATTGTTCAGCATCTCAGCAACTGCAAATACTGAATTCATTGAAATTAAAAAGGATTCACGAAAGACAAGAACGGACACAACACTGGACACAGCTTATCAGCTGATCAAGGATTCAAGCCATATCCTTTAGGTAGGCTCTAAAAGCCACATATATCAGACAGTAATGGCAATATTTCCTTTAAGCCCTACACTGCAGGAAAACACTGGGATTCAGCTCCCTCTTCTACCTAATGGCATTTGAATTCACATTTCTAGAGACCTGTCAAGCCACCAAACAAGCCAAAAATTCCCCAGGGCTGTTGCCCACCAGATGTGGTACCTGGCCTGCTCAGAATATGCAGGACTGCCCGACATGGGACGGAGACATGCTCTCTACCTTGCTGAATATTGAAAAACTGCACATGAAGTACAGCTACTGAAGCAGTTCTTGCCTTCATGCACACACACAAACCCTGCCTACAACCCTCATTGCCAGGGAAATGTTCTGTGAAACAATTAAAGCAGGTTTGAACCCAGTCAGACAGAGGAAAGGACTGAACTCGAGTCACTCAAATCATAGGCAGGGGGGGCTGTAACAAAAAACTTTTTTTTAAAGTAATATCCTACAACCATGAAGATAAATCCTCAAGTAATTACATTATGATCAAAGTTGCATTTCCATTTTTTCCCCTTTTCTTACAATGACAGTGAATAAAGGAGGATTTTTGTCAAAAGTGGAATTTTGTAAATTTGCATAAGTCTGTAAGAGTACACAGCTGTTTGACCAGGAGGATTTGGCATTTGCTACTACAGAACAGAAGAAAGCTCACTATGTATATATTCACTGTCATATACTTTTATTTTTATAGTTTGCTGCTGACCACAGACAATACCCTGCATGGACAGACCTGCAGAATGTCTCTGTATGACCATTTTGATGTTCTTACCTCAGCAGCAAACATGACAGGCTGGGAAATACCAGTAAATTCATATTCACTTCATTTGGACGATGGAGTTCACAGACCATGATCCTGCCACACAGTGGTAGGGTCATTTCTGTTGCTCACCCTTAATCAGGCTAGGAGTCCACAAAGCAATGTGAGTTGCTTCTAAGTCTCAGAAAGCGACACAAAATGGCTATATTCGATTTTGAGAGGTACAAAGAGCATCTGTGGCTGCTGCTCTTTGAATGCAGGCCACCTACATCCCTCATTTTCACCGTGACAGAGAGGTAAATGGAGTTCCTCCCTCCCTCACACAGGGAAATATAAAGCAGAAGATTACAGTTATTACAGCCACCTCTTGTTTGAAACAAAGTTCAAAGGCTTGTCTTCTTTAACCAATCTTTCAGCAGAATAATAGGGCTGTAAATTTCACTTTCATGGAACTAAAGCACTGGGGCTAAATCAGTTTTTCCCCTCTGTTCCCCCTTCTCAAAGCAAAGTACAGACAAAGGAGCTCAGCTGAGAAAGTTAACTGAGCTGCCGATACAAGCCACACAACTTTCTCTGAGGAAAGCAAAAGGCAAGAGGTAATAAAGCATCTTGGCTCCCATACCATATGCTGGCGAAGCACTTTGGGCAGTCAGATATAATGAATATTCAGCAGTCTCTGGGTATTGTGGTATAGCAAAGTGCCTCTGTCAGGGGAGCCATTTCTGTGGCTGAGGTGAGAAAATAATAGATGTCCACTTGGCAGAGGTAGCCACAGACATGTTAACTCAGAGCCCACAGATCTCCCTGGGTAGTGTCCGGCTGGAGATTATTAATGAGTCCATTAATGAGCCCGTTTCCACTGCAACAGAGTAGGGAATATGTGTGCAAGTAACCTTTGGAATTAAAGATTCAAGCAAAAAAGAAAAAAAAGAAAAAGAAAAAAAAAGATGAAAGAAAAAGGAAAGGAACATTCACCAAAAAAAAAAAAAAAAGCACACTCATCCAAATATATTTTGCTATTGAACAGCATCCACAAACATGCTCAGAAATTCCTTTTTTTCCCCAAAGACCCAGGCACAGACAGCAAAGAGCTCACAAATGCACAAACAAAAGATATATTCAGAAGCATTGCTAGTGTGAAGGCGTCTGAAATGTCTAATTTCTTTCACCATCTTCACAATAGTACAGACATAATTTAGTCTGGATTTCTTCCAGTCCAGATTTACTAATGATGCCATGGACTTGAAATGACCCCTGAAACACCAAGAATAATGGAAAGCACAAGATCTAGTCAAAAGGAACAGTTTGCAAACTGTTTGGGGATCTGTGTCAAATTTAAGGGCATATTGTAATAATTTTGGTCATTCACTGAAGTTTTAAAAAAAAACCCCACACAAGCCAAAACCCCCCAAAATAAACAAACAAACAAAACAAACAAAAAAACCAACAACAAAACAAACCTTACCTCTACAAATTTTAAGAAACAAATCGATTCTTTATTTAGTCATGATTTAACCCTCCACACTCTTTTTGTTCCTATTTTTATTTACGTACACAAGTGCCCCCCTCCAGCAAAAGGCACTTATCTAGCTTTGAATTCCCCACAGCACACAGTGATGGTTCATATGTGAATGGAGACTGAAGAGAATCTGTGTTTATCAGTCTCTGATGGCCTGCAGTGGGAACTTGTTTAGAAAATAACAACTGACACAGTTCTGGCAGAAGTTCTAACTCAGAGTCCTGTCTCCGGCAGCCAAAGCAGACAAATATCTGATTCTACAGAAAATCAAAACGTTCAGAACTCAATCACCTTCTCCCCCTCTACAGAGTCACATCATCAGCGTAGATTTCCTGCCCTCCCCCTCTGTCCCTTCTGATTCCTTTGCATGGTGACTCCGTGGCAGCCTTGGCTGTAGCACTGCAACGCTCCTGGTGATGGTTCAGCCTCTCCCATTTCTAGATTGCTGTTTTGAACTACAAAACCTGTGTTTTCCAGAGGGTGACAAGCCCACTGACTGTGTGACACATCCTCTCTGGATGCTCGGCCCAGTAGGTGCAAGAGCAAAAATTACAGTTTTCCAATGGACAGTCAGCTCTACTGAAGTTCAGCACCCAATTTCTGTCGTCCTCTACCCCACTAGTTTGTGCAACCATCTCACAATGTGAGGACTTTTAGCCTTGCTTGTTTTGCACTGGATTTTTTTCTTCCTCTTCCTTTCTTTTTCTATAAATCAGCTCTTAACCCTGTTTTCTCTGAAGGAAATATAAGAAAGCACCGAGTCATGCTCTGCTTTCCTAAAGAAAGACATTTTTTGCATTACTCTCCTGACAGTTTTCAAGCTTTGCACAGGAACTTGACCAACATAAACCATTCTTTCACCAGCTCAGATACATTCCCAGAGGTTGGGCTATTTGCAGAGTTAAAGGGAGCTGTTATCAATAAGAAACTTGTCTCCCTTCACTGCACTCTCAGAGTATATCTGGAAAGAGCTCAGTGCTGCAGAGAGACATGACTTCGGAGAGTAAACTGATTAGAAGTAGAAGGAGTTTTGTGTTAAATCAAGGATGGAGAGGAGGGAGACCTGAGGCTGGAGGCAGCTGTAGGATTCTCCTGGGACCACACAGAGGGATGTCTGAGCTAGTGCTGCACCCAGCCCCTGCAGCTGTGCCTCTGCAGAGCGCCAGGTGAGCTCCATAATGCAGCAAAATCCACCCTGCCAAGCCGCCTGCCCGGCAGCTCCCTGAGGCACAGACACGTCTCCAAACAGAAAGATGTGTCCACCACCAGGCAAACCAGCTCCCATCAAGTCTTCCTAATGTTAAGTGGCTGAGGGGTAGAGACAGAAAGCTTTGCCTTGCTTAGACATTTGCTGAGCTACAAGACATCCTGTCCGTGGAAAGGGTTTGGAACTAGGTGATCCCTAAGGGCCCTTCCAACCCAAGCCATTCTAGAAATACCTAACCAGCTAAGCACTCAGCAGAGCAGAAAAGAGAGCACTGGATAGGAGTATGAAGTTTATAATAATAGCAATGGAAAGGGGGAAATTGTTCACCATCTCTCCCAGCATACAAAGTGACATCAAATGGACTAGCAAGCGGCAGGTTCAAAGCTTCCCACAGCACTTTGTTAAGCTGTGAAAGTGCTTGCCACAGGAGGTTCAGGATGCCAAATACTTACCAGGATTCTGAAAGCAGCTGGAGAAGTTCAGGGGAAAAAAGTTCCATCAAGTTAAAGATATTATGTGTGGTTTAAACTGCTGCTGAGCTGCAAACTGCTGGAAATCCTTGCCCTGTTTTTCCAACTCTCCCAACAAGCATCCATTTCTGATACTGCTGGTGACAAGCATTCCATAGCTGGACCTTTGTCTGGCTCAGAACAACTACAATAGAATCAGCCAAGGAACAGAAAGCACCAGAGCTCTGCAGGGGATACCAAACCAGTCTCAGAACAGCTCCTGATGTTCAAACAGGCCAGGGAGAGCTGGCAGACGTTTCGAACCACCCTACCCATGGCTGCCGTGGGGCCAAGGCTCTTAGGAGATTTAAACTTGTTGGAAGTAAACATGTAGGAGTAACAAATTTCCACAGAAGGACAGTCTGAGCTAGATTTGCAGGATGAAGAGTACAACTGCATAGTGATGTAGGCGTAGGAGAGGAGGAATGATACATACCACATTAAGTTTTTATTATATTTGCTTTAAATACATTTTAAACATACATTGCTAAACTCAGGAAGACTTAAACTAAGCTGATTATACTGTGATCAGTAACTCATATTAAAAAAAAAAAAAAAGTCACATTTAAAGCCAGCTGTGTATTTCCACAGAGATGCTTATACATTTCTGATGAAAGCATTTTAAGTTTGCACTGTGTTTTCAAAGTCCGGGCCACATCCTGGCACGGAGAAGCCTTAAATATCTCTGATGTTTCCTCTCTGCTCAGAGAGTTTTGAATTTCCAGCCCCTGCAAATACACTGCTCAGTCTCCAACTGGCCACCTGCAGCTCAAACACACAACTCCTGCCACTTGAAAGAAGCACACCAAAAAGCCTCTTTCAAAGAAACCCCTCAGGCGGCTGTGTTTGAAGAGACAGAGACAAAAGCTTTTGCAACTAGTGCAGTCTTCAGAGACTCTCCTGGGCAGGCCACAAAATGGCAGTTTTCCCTGGGAACTCATTTTTTCTCCCTCCTGCATCAGTTTCTGCAAAGGACAACTTTGTTGGCAGCTCAGCCAGGACTCCTCAGCACTGGCAAATGAAGCCCAAACTCCTGTTCCCTGCTATGGGAGGTTCTGCCCCTCTCCTTGCTGCTCCTTACCAGGGCAGTTACCACAGGGCACTAAGCACTCAACAGAGAAAAACCTCCCTGGCAAGCCGTGTGATATCCAACAGCAGCTGCAGCTGAGGCTTGGGATCACTTCCACACAAGGCTCTTTTTCACAGAGAATGCCCAGCTCTGACCTCTGCCAGCCTGTGAATGATGCCCAGAGCTAGTGTTGCTGCTGGGTCCATATGACCCAATGAAGATGTATATACACCTCACCAGTGCAGGTCCAGGTGTAATCCAAGTCTCGGTGTACAAATGTGTCCAGGCATCCCACCTCTGATCTGTCATGCTCAAACCCCTTTAAACCACCTCCCTCGCAGTGTTTCTGATCTACAGACAGCCTGCAAGCAAAGCACAGGCTCTTTAAGTGAGGAAATACCATTGTGATCTTATTCCCTTCTTGGTGTAAATGTCACATCTCGACTTGAGTAATTATAAATAATTGGCTTTGAACAGACCACATTTTCTCTCTCAGCCCCTGCTTGTACCACACTCCATCCTGTTTTGGCCCTAATTACAGAGAATAATAAATCCAGCTAGACAGTGCTTTTCTGAAGAGCAATTTGGTTTGACTTCTCCCAGCACTAATGAGTTTGTTAATAGTGGGATTTTCCCTCTCCCTCCCTTCTTCTAATCTGTTTCCTTAAATAGCATCACAGACATCAGTAGCAATCCCACTCCGCAGCAGGTGATTCCTCTCCCTGACCCATCTTTTCCTCTCCTCCTAGGAAAGGAGAAGCAGAGTATTGCACCTCCCAACCTTTTTCTTTTTTCAAAGGAGATGGAAAGCGAGCATGATTAATAACTGTTTGTTAACTAGCACCAGGAGGATCGCTCATCAGTTCACAAGCACGGCAGGCAGAAATGCTGGGTTACTACCAGCATTCTGCCTGGTTAGAACAAGCATTGGGGCTTGGAAAGCAGTTAAATGCTGGAGAACAAGTTTAGCTGCTGGCCCAAATAAAAAAAAAAAAAAAAAAAAGATAGCACACAAATCTGATCAAAACTTCACCTTTTTTTTTTTTTTTGTTCACCAAAACAAAATTTTAAAGCACCTCATTTATCTGTCAAATTAAATCTTTCAAGTGGCCTACAGGAAAAATGTTCCACTTCAGTCTCTCCTGAGAGAAGCAAAGGGCTGGAAGGGGTAAATGTTCTCAAAAGATCAACAGCTTCTGCCTGTCCCTTTTTCAATAAAAGCCCTGCCAGGAAAGGGGAAATAGAGATTTACTTTCCCCTCTATTTGGAGAAATAAGAACTGTATCATCAGTTCTAAGCAAAAATTTCCTAACAAGTCACAAGGTCAGTGACTTTTTGAAAAAATCTCACCCCCAGTTTTTGTTCCCAGCAAATTTAATCAGCATTTGCAGGGCCAGATCTTAAAATTAAGTTACTAGTTACCTGAGCCTTAGAAGAATCCCACTTCTTGGTACTGAAGGGAAATCACTACACAGGTGACTTTGCCTGCACTGTCTCTACAAAATCAGCACCAGACCACGGAATTCCAGATTCCATTTTCTACAAAAGACAAACAAACTATTTTGTATTTTTCACCTTATAGTTGGAAGTGGTGTCAGAAACAATTCCATAAAATCAACCCAAATTCAGAGACAGCTCCAGTTCCCCCCACCTCAGAATATTCCTAGAATATTTTCATGCCTATTCTGGATCTGGAGACATGTCCACTCTGAAGAACATACAGGAGATCCCCAGGTATTTTCTCTTCTTGGATAATTTACTGTATGAATTGAATCTAAAACAGCAAGTCTGAGAGAAGGAGAGAAGGCCCTTGAGGTGATGTGTGCAGTACAGAGAGAGAACAATGATTCTGAAGATTTCATTTCTGACTTCATGCTCTGCATTTTTTCCACCCTAAGCCCCTTATTTGACAAAACTATTTTCTCATATCTCTCTGCAGCCCATTTATTATCCTCTCTATTAATAAACCCTCCTCCCCTGATGAATCCCTTCAATTTATCATTAAATTAGGAGATGAAATGGGTCTTTTTCTTTAAACAAGGAGATTATCTACCATCAACAGGCTATTTCTCCATTATAAAATTCCATCTTTTTCACCAAATGCAGAAGTAACACTATTTAAAGTAGCCCTAAGGTGATGCAAGGTGGAAGGGACAACCAGAAAGGTGACATCCTGCAATATAGATATATGGACTAAAGTGAACATGACTGTGGAAGAAAACACATGGCATTATGACCACAATTTGCTCAGGAGTTTTCTAATAGTATTACTACAAAAAAAAAAAAAAATCTTAACTTGTACATAGATGAGACTTCCAGGACCTAATATGACAAAGGACAGTCAAGATAACAAAACCCATCTCTCCATGCATACACCAGTGATGAACCACACACCAAAAGGCCAGTCAGGAAAAGCATTCAGCTAAACATGAAGCAACTTTCTGCTGGAAACCCATGCCCACCTCTCCTATCCTTTTTGAATCCTGCAGCTCTCAGGAGCTGTCCCTCCTCAGACTGCTGAAATTCAACACCATTACAAGCACAGAACGTATCCTCAGCTCCACTGTGGCCAGGAAAGCGGGTTTGATCCTTGCAAGCTGCTCTGCATCATTTCACCTCCTGAACACAACCTGTCTGTGAAATCAAAACTGCATGTACCGTGATGGCTCGGGTATGAACATCTGTGTGAGGGCAGTGGCAAAGCCCCAGTGATTCCTGTCCCAAGAGTGGTGCCAGCAAGAGGTAGATCAGTGCTTGAGAGAGAGAGAGGCCCTGCACACCCTATTCTCCTCTCCACTTCACTGCAAGAGCTGCACTTGGCTGCTTGCCTTTACTGCCAAAGTCAGCTTTGGGAGGGTGTAACAAAAGACAGTCAGCACTAGACATCACAGAAAACAAAAAAATCCTGTATCATTCCCTAAGAGTCCCCAGATCCAACCCCTTCACACACCTAGTGGTTTGATTTCTACCTCCAGAATTACAGGAGTTATTTTCTTTCATTCTTGGATGCTAAGAAATAATCAGTCTTCTGCCCCCACAGGTCTGCAGTACATAAAGAAGAAAAAATGAGGATTTTATGCCACTGTCACTGTTTGCCTGTGATGAACTTTCTCCCATAAGGAACACAGGCAAATCAAGGCAAAGACAACCCCGCCAAGCACCTTTCCTATCTGTCAGTGTACTCCTCTCTCCAGATGTGATCTCTTCTGGAAAAGCACACTCTGGCTGGGCTATTCACAGGCCCATGTTAGATTTCTGCAATGAAGGAATCTATTAATTCTAAGAAGGGGCTCATTCTCTAAAGAGCTGCTGATAAAATGGAGGTAATTTAAAGGTCAGATGAAATCCAGCTCATGTTCATCCTGCTTGTAATGGGACATCACCAAGATGCTTCACTGGCAATTTATATGTATTTTTATTTTTTAAGAGAAATTGCTTATCTGTAACAGAGACTCTAAACATCTGATAAGAAGACTTCCCCTATTAATCTGTCCAACAGCTGGCATCCTGCTACTCGCCTGGGTGTCCCTTTCTGGAAATTAAATCTCCTATCATCTTTTTATCACAGTTTGGAGAAGAGGAATGGGAACTAAATGCAGCACTCACATGAGCAGCAGAAGCAGGAGCTGAAACTGATAGGGCAGCATTAATTCAGGCAGGGAAGAGACAAGTCACTGCTACTCTCAGACACATTCCTTCCCCTTTGCTCTGTTCCCATAATGCCTAGTTCCAAAGTGACTCCTGAGAGAGGACAACAGTAACTTTCCTTGGCAAGGCTGTGTGTGTTGAGATACTCTAGAGCCTGAGTAAAAACAGGGATTGTCATGCCATGGAATCAAATCCACACGCTTTTTCTCATCTTTTACACACCCTATTACTTGCTGACTGAACTCAGCAATCTCCAATGAGAGATACACAGAGGAACTGGGTCTGTTTGCAACACATGAAGCTCCTCTGCTGGCAGCAGAATTCAGCTGGTAGGAGGTCCAGATAAACTTTCCCTTGCTGATGGAAGAGACAGGACTCATCTGGCTGCTCTATTTCCTACTTCTGCAAAAGACTGTTGGATTTGGCATCTCTCCTTTCCTCCAGTCTATTCTCTGCCTCCATCCTTTACATGCTCCTCCCCCATCCCTATAATTAACACTAAACGTTACAGTTTTGTCCTATTAACACAAATTGCCCTTTCCAGAGGCAGATTAAAGAGTTTCCACTGGGGATTTCTTTCCTCCTTTACAATTTTCCTTCTGTGATCTGTGCTGTCTATGTCTCTCACTAGCTCCTAGGGGAAAAGGAGTGGGAGGGAAAGAGAAGACAAACACTTATTAGCAACTCCTTTGAAGAGCTGGAGATTGTGAATTAAACTCATTATTAACTCCTATCATACCGACATGGCAAAATTCCCTTTTCTCCCTCCTGCTTCTCCTCTGGGAACAATAATTGGCAACCACACAAGTTGTGTGCATAACGTTTCACCCAAATCATTTACTGGGCAACAGAAATCAAGAGACTCTTCATTTCTTTGAGGAATGGGTTGTTGTTGCTCAGTGAGAAATGCATGCATATAACATGGCCATGCAAGTGTGAGGTGCTGGTACATTCCCATTTGCATGACCATTCCAGTGTGGTTCTTCATCCAAGAAAGAAACACATATGTTGGCCCTGAGGCAGCTCTGGTTTCATCACTAGCTAGGTCCTCAGTGATATTTTAGTCCTGAATTCTTAAGGGACACATAGGGACAGACTTGACTCATCAGACATATGTCACTTGCAGTCACCATCACCAGGGCTGGCAGAAGTACCCACACCACCAGCTCCAGCACTCACACCACCACAGCCAAACTTCTCCAAGCCCTCATTCTCACTCATTAACACAAGCATCCAGAGGTACCACAAGTTCAAAAGAGCAAGAAATTCTGGTCCCTATTAAAGCCCCCATTCACCACCAAAAATCTTCAGCCACCTATTAATTTGGTAATCTGTCAAATATTCTCCACACCCACATCACTGGTGCTTTCCCAGAGACACCTGAGATTCTCCTTTAAGAGCACCAGCCCCAGGGGAGAGTCCGACCAGCTGATATCATTGAGGGCTTTGGACAGAAAGTAAAACATTTTTGAGCCTGGAAAGTCAAGTGAAAAGGAGCACACACGTTATCTGGCTTATTAAAACATTTTATAAGTAAAAGACTATTTCTGGGCCTGTGACAGCAAATGGGTAACTGAATTTAGACACAACACCAAGAAAACCTGGCCAATGCCAATTCACTGTGACAGCTCATCATACTAATTAAAAAACAGTAGTATAATGAGATTTTACAATCCATGAAATATGAGGCATGTTTACAATGAATAAGCGATTTATAATCAAGTTGCATTTACTTAGTGTACAGCAAGTCTCATAAAATCTGAATTAGATGCAGAACTACCTGTAGACACATGGCATTTATTTAAAATGTTTTGGGATGCAGCAGCTTTTTCAGCAAAGAGAACTTAATCAGTCCCTGGAGCTTTCCCTTCCTCTGCTAGGACAAGGCAAGTGCAGTTGTATTGATTTCTAACACACAGCACTGCCACGTGAGGCAGTTTATTGGGCCAACAAAGTGTTTAACAGACAAGGTCCCAGAGGTCTGAGGTTTAATCCAGGACTACAGGCACACCCCCTATGGATAGCTGATGTAATGCTAACTGCAATTTACAAGACAATACATCATATCACACGACCCAGTGCCCAGCGCAGAGCCCACACTCCAGACTGCCCAAAGTCCACTCTAACACCCTGTTTCATTTATTACTTTGTCCATCTTCTGTTGTTATGGCAACTTTTATAGTGGATTACTCCTCAGCTTTCCACTGAAACAGTGCAGACTTTGTGAGGAATACAGGTTGTTTTATCAATGCTAAAAAAGCATCCCCTCTTATAATTCATGTGGGTACTAACCTGTTCCTAGCATGAGACCTACCCAGCTTCACCCAAGCTGTGAGTCCTTGGAAAGCCTCAGTTCCCATAAGCTCATAGAAGTTCTCACAAATTTCTGCTCAACTGCAATTAGGCAACTGCTTGGGCACATTCTTAGGATAGCAAAGACTAACCCAGAGGTAGGCATTCCTGCACTGTCTTCAAGCTTTCATAGAATCTCCAAGATTTCAGGGCTTTCTCCAGGGCTTGCTACTCACAGAACCACTCTCTTGGCTACATATCACACCACATCTACTGTTATGGTATATATGGGTTACAGACAGAATCACAGGATAATTTATGTTGGAAAAGACCTCCAAGATCATTGAGTCCAACCTTTGATCACCACTGTGTCAAGTAGACCAGAGCACTGAGTGCTACGTCCAGTCATTCCTAGAACACCTCCAGGGACAGGGACTCCACCATCTCCCTCGGCAGCCCCTTCCAATGTCTAATCACCTTTCTGTGAAGAAATTCCTCCATGCTGCCCAGGCTTTGAGAGCTATGAAGTTATGCTGTGTTTCCCCCAACACATGCCAGAAAGACAAAAGATGTTATTATTTCAGCTTATGTCTTCTATCACAGAAGTCCATGCAGGCATATTATATATACACACAAAAAAAATATACTATTATAACATAAATATATATAAATAACATAATATATTTTGGTGATTCCTTCACAGACAATTCAGCCAGCTACTAAATACCAAGAGAAGTACATCAGAATAGCCAGTGTCTATACAACAAAACCCTCAAAAATTTATTTCTGTAACCAAGCTCTGGGTCTTTGACAAAGTTCTTCCACTTGAAATACTATGAGTGCAAAGGGTGCAATATCAGAAATAACTCCAATGTTTTTGTCCACACGGCCAGCTGATTGTCACCACCATTCTGTTTCTCCCTAATATTGACTTAAACTGCTTCAAACAAGGGCTACTGCCTCCTTTACTCTCCAGTCACAACCCAGGATATCAAATAAATTCTCTACCACTTGAAGGGGCTGATTTCCCCATGGATAAGTTATCTGGGAGGAGGAGGGAAAATTTATTTCTATGAGGACAAGTCTGTCCTAGACCATGACACGTTATGTGAAGAGTTAAAAAGCTGAGTTATATTTGCACTTCCATGTGCAAGCAGAAATGTGCATGGAGAGGTTTTAGTGTCTGCTACATTCAGACAATGAGCCAAAGGAGAACAGGACATCACAAGCTTCTTCAGCTGCCATTGAGAGATGCCCATTGATTTGATTTACTTCCTTTTGTTTCCAGACAGCAGCTTCATAGAGTCAGTAATCAAGCAGCAAATGCAAAGTGAGGCCACGTCTGGTCATAGGCATGGAGATTTAATGAGATGACTGTGATTCCCCATGTCTCAGCCAAGCTGTTTCTCACCCCCAGAGTTTCCACGTCTTCCCTGAAACCTAACAAAGCCTATTCTCTTTGCACAGACTACATAAATCACTTTTGTCCAGTTCAATTGCCTTGGTAGAGAACTATTTTCATGGGGAGGGAAAGCTATGTAAAAGAAAATTGCCAGCATGGTGCGACATCATGAATGGGCTGCAATTTCTTTTCTCTGATTTGTCCAAAGGAAATGCAGGCTAACACTTCAATTTTTTACCATAAAGAATCGTATTGATGCTTGGAAAACAAATCGGAGCTAACATATTTTTTACCAAAAAAAAAAAAATCCATTCTGTTGACATCCTGGGTTTTATACTTCCATTCCTTTCAATAAACACAGGCCACTGATACTTACAGGAATTTTCAAAGGCTTTTCAACGTTGGGCTTTGCCAGGCATGCAGCACATAAAGGCAGCAATGGAACCAGTAGAACTTTGGTGGTTTTGTTTTAGCTGAACTGTAGAGACAGAGGTGTCTGCCTGAAGAGTCATTAGAACCCACTATGATTTAAATATTTTGAAGAGGGAAGAAAATTTTGTTTCCAGTAGAAAAAGCAATTTTGCAGGTAAAGCAAAAAAACCACACCTGTGATCCAGGAGACTCAGTGTCCTTCTCCACCATACGCCTTTAGGAATACTCACTGTGCAAGACAAAGGACACAAATCACTAGTGTCTTAGGAAAATCAAGAGATTCCATTCATTAATGGTGGCTGTCATTTGGAGAAGGAGCTTTATCAAGTGCTGTGATCAAGTACAGCACATACAAGTCTGGGTCATAGAGGAGCATTTCCTCCATTTGCACTTGGCAGAGGATAAGTCAGTGTTGACACCTGCCAAATTCCCTTTGCTCAGCCCAGTGAGTAGCCCGTGCTAATACCCTTCTCCAACTGGTTGTATCAGACAAATGTTAAAAACAGGGCTCACTGGGCAAACTTTGCAGCCCCCCTGGGGGGGGGGGGGAATTTTGCCTAAGCCCTGAGCAAACACTGGGCTGAGAGAGGGCATGAAAAGAGGGCTCCTACCTGTCACAGGGTTTAGCTCAGCAAGCTGCAAAGAAATACATAGCCCAAGGCAATAACAAGCTACTTAGCAAACATGTTAAAATTGCTGTTCTCTGTTTTCCACCTGAGGCAAAGATTTTAGGTGAGGTAAGAGCACAACTTGCACACAATCCAACTGAGATGTTAAAATGGCACCTTTCAGAAGGACTTTCAGGAACAGTTATCAGTAAACCAGGTGCAGAGAAGTCCTCGGTAACCCAGCCCTACATCAGGTCTCTCTGCCTGAAATACAGGAGCAAAAACAAGATGATTTTATGAAGACCAAACAAGTAGCTCAGGTCAGTGATGCTCAAGGAAATTTCTGCAAGTCCACAGGGCCAGAGTTTCAAATAATAAAATAAAATACAGCTGGGTAATAAATCATTTGCCTAATGACCCTTCAAAATCCCTGCTTACCCCACTAGAGAACAACTGCTTTGGATGGAGATGAAGCAGCCAGAGCTGCCACTCCTCATGAGTAAAATAATCTCAAAGTGCATCAACTAACTTAGACAAATCAAGAGAACTGTGATACTAAAGGAAGAAACACATTCTACCAGAGGGAGATCCCTACTGATACATTGCACCTCAGCAGTGCTATCAAACCCAGAGGCACCTCAGGTGGGTGAAAAGCCCTTTCTTCTGCTAATGCAATGTGAAACCCACCCCACCATCAACCCTTCTGGAAACTGGGATTGCTAACAAGAGCAGTTCCATAGCTCCCTTCAGAGCCAAAAGGCTTCATTGCAGTGGATGGAGGATCAAACTTTTCGTAATGTTTAAAAGAGGAGGGATCCTACAGGGCTTCTTTTTATCCCTTAGATGTCTGACGTGCAAATATTTCTATCACCAAAAGCTAAAAAAAAAAAAAAAAAAAAAAAAGCTGCAGATTGTTTCTTTCACTCCAGAAGATAATTTTTGCTATTTGGTCCTGTGAGTGAATTGGGGTATGTAAGAGAGTGCTTCAGCATCTAAGCACTTGGACACCGAGGGGCCACTTCAGTGTCACTGGCAGTTGTCTCCCAATTTCCTTTCCAAGTCTGCTGTTTGCAGTCAAACTTTTCCTCTAAAGGGTTCCACATACACTCTATTAAATTCACAAGATAAATAAAGTAATGAAAGTATTCAATGTATTTATTTCCATTTATTTCCCTCCTTTTCTTCTTATGTGGCATTTTCTGTTTGGTTTGGGTTTGGGTTCTTTTTGAGAGGTGTGGGGGTTTTCCTTGTTTGTTTGTTGTTTTAGTTTGTTTGTTTTTAATCCCAGACAACAGGAGTGAAGAGGGTAATGTGAATAGCTCTAAGTCTGCCTTGTATTCTTCTATACCTCTGTGTAAACATTTCTCAAAACCTGGTACATGCTCACCTCAAAACAAATAGATGGTTTCTTTCATTTACAAGCAAAACACAGAGTAGAAAAGTTCAATTTCCCACAGCACTCAAGGGCTGCTAAGGCAGAAGAAATGGGTTTCACAACATTAAAAGCTAAGATAATATTTCCAACAGCTGCTTGATGCTCAGCGCCTGACAACCCTGGCAAGACTGGTTGTAAAAGTAACTGGCTTATTCTTCATTCACATCGTAGTGTAGCCAAAAAGTTTTATTGGTCAAGACCTTTGAAAGAAATAGTACTTTTGGCTTCTCTGGGATTGCCTGGCAATTATTCTGTACAGGTCAGAAAATAATTAGCTTATGACCTGAAATCACACTTCTAGTGGAAGCAGTAGTGTAATTTTTGTAAGGCTACAAGGTCCATGCTACTTTCTTACTACAGAACACTACATAAATTGTGACAGTGACAAGCCTATGATATGCAGCAAGACTACTCACAGCTCAAGTGTCATTATATGACATATGAGACATGGAAATTCATTAATAAATCAGCACTCCTAGGGGGAAAACGATCATCCATTCTTCTTTATTTCCTCTTCTTCAGGTATTACTGCCTTAACCTGATTCATGCGCCTGACATGAGGGAGCAGACACACACTCAGGTCAGGAAAACCAAGATGTTGCACTTGGCAAGATCTTCACTTGGCCTCCTGCAAACTTATAGTCTGTCTTGAAGTCATCCTAGCACAGGGTTTCATTCCACTTCCAAAGAGTCCGTGATCACAGACTAAATGTCATCAGACTCATGGGGGCCATGTTTGCAATGATGAGAAATCAATGCAGCCCCTAATCTACTTGTCAAGCAATATACTGCCCAGGAGTGGGAAGGTCATGGACAATCCATATAACTGCTCTGTTTGCAGAGAAAGATGTAGGGCTGAACCTCAAACACAGTTAGAGCTATAATTTTTAAAACACATGGAGTAAAATACCATCAACAGTGATATTTGGTCTGAATTTCAGTCAAAAACATCAATCACCTATACCACAAATCCCTCACCTCCACCCCTACTAGCCTTCCAACCTTAGACTGCAAGTTTGCTGAATTTCCTATGCAAGACATTCCAGGGGTTGTTTTCCAAAGAGTCAATGCATATCAAACAGAATTGATCAAACTTTTCATCAGAGTTCAATTTTAAACATATTTTTGAACTATGGATGGAAGATGGACCTTTACACTAGTTCCAGTGAATTCTCTTTCATCTGTAAATCTTTTCAGTAAAGAATCTTGACTAAACACTTTAAAAAACATTGCAGAAGCACTTTATGGTGTTATTTTACAGGCAATTATTTTGACTAAAAAAAGTACCCCAGGTTCTCAAGTTTCTAAGAAAATTGTATTTACTTGAACCATCTTGCAGAGAAATAGCTTACTGCACATAGAAATTAGCTGAACAGGAAATTACTTTATAGAACCCTTTGCAAAATTCCCTGAACTTAATTCTAATTTAAAATTTGTTTTTCATTTGTTCAGTGTCAAAAGGCAAGTAGTGCTGCTGTAGCAATTTGAATCTCTGCCTTGAGAAGCACAATCCAAGTTCTTGGGGCACTGTTTCCTCATTAGCCGTTCTCCAAAGAACAAACTGACAATAATGGATTTAGTATTCCCGAGATAGGCTGAGTGTACTTCACTGCTCTGCCAGCCACTTCTTCACCAAAAATCCTGTCATTTATTTGGTGAAGGAAGGCAGTGTGTGTGAATGGCCAACTTGAAGGTGTTTGTCCCCATGAAGAATTTATTATCAGAATGTGAATTTTTAAACGGCAAGTAAAAGAAACTAAAATTTACTCTATCTGCTATAAAATCCAGAGACAAAAAAAGAGATCAAGAATGAAATCAACTTCCAGTTGTGAATGAGGCTTTAGGTTAATTCTCAGCATAGGGTGCATGTTCACCTCATTACTGAGTGCTGTCCAAGGCTTTCTGTATTCTCCATGTCTTTAAGTATTCTATCAACTACCAAAACCAAAATAAAGTCACAGACTACCAGGAATATTCATCTTCTCCACAGAGAAGAAATTCATTTGCATTCTTCAAAGGGAAAGGATCAGGGAGGAACCACCCTGAAACTGGAGAAGCAGATATTCCCTGGCTTTTATCACTCCTAATGTACACCCTTTTCTTCAGGTGTCCCCAAATTTCACTTGAGTGCTGAAAACAAATTAAAACCATTATCTCTGTGGTGTCTTATGTTGAACAGAATCCATCACTCACAACCCAGAAAGGCGATGACACAGAAGCTTTCCAGACAACTTCACCTACAAGTGAGTTTTACAAGACTCATCTACTCTGAAACTGAAAACAAGATGAACACACAGCAGGTAGTTCTAATTTTAGGAGCTCATTTGACATCATGGTAAGTTATCTTCAACTCTGTCATTTGTACAAGTGCTGCCAAAGAAAGATAAATGCCTTTCAGAAGCATTTGGACTCTGCTTGAAAAATGGGAGACCTGGCAAGTGAACCCTTCCCCCCAAAAAATAAATCACAAAGCACTGCAGCTAAACCAAGCAGAAAGCTAAAACCTGATCTCAGAGCAAGTCAGGACAGATCCAGGGAGAGGAGTACCTGATGACAAGGGTTACTTAAAGTAATGGTGATAAAATTGACTTCCAGGCATTATTAGATCTCCAGACCTATTTCCAGTTTATCTGCCCTTAGCTTCTTGGAGAACAAAAGAAAACCTAAACATCTGGCATTGCAGAGAACCAATGTGGGTAACTTCACCACGGATATCCCTACTGATGGGTTGCACTGAGGACTGGTTGGCTGTTCCTTGAATCACCTGGGTTAAATCACTGGATGTGAGTTCCAAGGATCTGATGCCACCCTGACCAAGGCCTGACACATTCACAGAGCATGTGCAGGGCACTGCACCAAGACAAGCAACTGAGAGGGAGATACCAGAGCACAGACAAACACGTAATGCAGAAGGTGTGGTTCCTTTGGGGTCATCATGACAAGACAAAACTCATATTCCTTACATTTACATTTCTTTTGTTTTTACTCCTTGGTCTAAATCACCTCGATGCCTTGACCTGCTCCAGATATCTGTTGCAACCAGGTTTTGCCTCCATTTTCCCCAATGTCAAAGCAAACAGTGTTCCTGAGTCTCTCCATAAAGAAGTTTGAATATCAGCAGAAGAGTCCCTGGGCCCACACAAATCACTTGGTCGCCATCACCACCAAGACAGATGACAGCAAAGCAAAGTTCTTTCCCTGGGAAAAGCAGTTTTCAGACCCTTCAATAGGAATAGCTGTGAAGATTCTTTATCTTATATACACACAGATTCATCTGCTTTCTTGATCTTAAGCACAGTCATCCTTCTTCTCTAACCCAAGGTAGTGCCAGGAGAGCAAGTGGGGACAAAATGAGACAAGTCTAGATACTTTTGGTATAAAAAAGATCAATCTTACAGGCAAGGGAAACATCATGTGAGAGAGTCATATCTCTTACAGAGCCCATTTCCATTTCTAAGGGAACTAGGAGGCTGACAGCCCCTAGACTTAACCCACAGATGCCAGGAGATGATTCTGCCTCCTGCTCTTTGTCCTGTTTCCAGTAAAAAAAAAAAAAAAAAAAAAAAAAAAATCAAGGAAACACCATTGCTTTCCTGCTATGTGGGTCCTGTTAACACTCCCAGTCTGGAGCTCCTCCTCTGGTCTGTCAGCACACTGGGGGCTGGAAAAGCACAGTGACAGAGGCTCATCCATGTGGGGATAAATGTCAAGAGGGAAAGTAAAGTGTGGAGCCAGCAAGCAGCAGGCAGGAAACACTGCATGGAATCATGTCCCCAGGAATCTCCATGAGTTGAAATCAGAGCCTGTTATTAATCTAGCTAGACACTGAGACCCAGGAGCTGGAGTAAATCTGATTAAATTCCCACTGTACCAATGGCTAGAAGCCAAGCAGGTCTTTCTTTTCTTCTGATTGGTAACCCAAAGGATATTTCTGTCTGCTTCACTAAGTAAACATACTGCTTTAAAACAAATAAAAACAGGAGATCGGAAACATCAGGTAAATTTTAGTATGGCAGTAAGGTCCTTTGAGATGCAACCCAAACAAAGAAGAAAAAGTTGTTTCCTACCCTGGTGGGGCTTCAGTAGTGGTGGAGAAAGCAGTCCATTTCACCTCTACCCTTCCAACATGGGACAAGAGTAGTCCTCGAACAGATTAAAAGCAGCTTAAAAGGGGTTAAAAAGTGACTCTTTGCCATGGGGAGTTTTGCAAAGCACAGGACAGGTAAACAAAACAGAACCTAGAGAAGAAAGATCCCATTACACCAGGACAATAGAGAAGAAAACAATATGCTAGATCATTTAGGAGAGCTAAGTTTTCATTTCAATTCTCAGAAGCTGATGAGGAGCTGACAAAGTGCCTGAGACAAAGTGACTGAGGCCATTCCTCCCCACCCGGACCACCATGCTCAGCACCCTGTGAGCACAGCTGGAGCTGCAATAAGTAACTACTAAATGCTCCTTACCTGCCCTGGCCTTGATGGCTCTGGTGTTTGCCAAACCTCTTTGCAAAATCAAATGTAAAAAAAATTTAAAAAAAAAAATCAAATAAAACAAAGATAAAAAGGAAAAAATAATAAATCAAAGCCAAACAAACAAACAAACAAAAAACCCAAAACCACAGAGATGTTCCTTAAAAGCCAACAGCAACACATATCAACTGCCAGCCAAGCAGATCTTCCACGAGATGGAGATTTAAGGCACGTTACGCTTGCCCTGTCAAGGGAGACGATTTCACAGACTTCTTAAAAAGACAGCAATTCGGGTTAAAAATATTGAAATAAACCAAAACGTATCAGCGCTTTAAAGGTTAACAGCCTCTGCTGAACAACATGCGTTTATCCAACCACGTCCTAGAGTAGTTTTTTCAGCCTCGAGACCAATGAGCACAGCTAAGAGGAGGGCCTTGGGATGGTGGAGAGGCTGAGTTACCCCCTCCCCTCTGCCTTCCCTCATCTCCACCTCCCCCTCTTTTTTTTTCTTTTTTTTTCCTTTTTTTTTTTAGTTTAGTAAATTAATGCAGCAAGAAACTCCCAAGATCTGGCGAGTCCTAGCAGGGGAGAGAGGGCAGAGGGGAAATGAGATGCATTAGGAGGACAGTGAGCCACTTTCTTTCCGAGCACAATGGAAGTGCTTCCCAAGAAACTTCCCCTTCGCTCCCCTCCGCTCTAGCCCTGAGCAATGGGACACCTTCCCTACAGCAGCAATAACTTATTCGGGAGGAAAAAAGCCCAGGAAGCAGGAATCAACAGCATCCAAACGGCGGGCAGGAAAGCGACACAACCGGGACTGCAGCACGGCTCCACACTGACAAATTCCTGTGGATGTAATTAGGAAGACACCCCGGCCAGCAGCGGAGATTAAACCCTGGGGTTGTTGAGGGTCGTCGCGCCCCCCACCTCCCGTCTCACCCCCGCCACCCCGATGGCAAACCTACACCCGCTGCGCCTCCCGCTCTCGCCAGCCTGATGTCCGGAGCGACATCCCGCTGAAGGGAGGTCTCGGCGCGGGCAGCCCGGTGCTCCGGCCCCAGCAGCACTGCAGTGGCGGTGGCGGGGGCCCCGGCGGAGGAGGGACGAGCCGAGGCGGTGGCGGAGCGGGGCCGCTCTCCGCGGTGCTGGGCGGGCGCGCTCCGGGCGCTGTCCGGGTGCTGAGCGGGGCCCGCCGCTCTCCGCGGTGCTGAGCGGACCCTCCCGGCCGCGCCCCGGCACCGGCAGGGGTGGTTCGCTTCCCCCCCACCCATTCTTCCCTAAGTGCCGGGTTACTTTATTGGCCAACCCCACCGGCCCACCCCTCACGGAGTACAAAAAAAAAAAAAAAAAAAAAAGGCAAACCAAAACAACAGAAAAAAACCCCCAACAACAACAACAACAAACAGCGAGAGCTGGAAAAATGTGCAACGTCAACGCGCTCGGAGTCTACGTGTGGGAGACGATCGTTTTCTTCAGGTAAGGCTCGGCTTTACGCGAGGAGTGTGTGCGGGCTGGAGCGCCGTGCCCAGCCCGAGCTCGGGGCACAGCCCCCGGGCACAGCCCCGGCTCAGGACAGCCGCGTTCCGCCTTCCTCGAGCTGCCTTTTGGCCTCCCCCCGGTTCCCCCGAGCCTGGCTCACGCACAGCCCCTGGGCTCGGGACTTTCCGCGGCTTTGGGAGTTACTCCGTTTAATTAGCACCGCAATCTCGCCAACCGCAGTGCTGAAAACACCGACCCCGGCTGCTTGCAAAGTGACAGCTAGTGGTGGCTGGCAATGCTGCACTTGAATTTGCCCGGGTAAATACTCCCACCTCGCCCCCTCCCCATTCTTCATATTGCAGGTGAGTTCCGTGGGATGCTTTCACTGCTCATCTGTGAGGGCTCACCCTCTATCCTCAGCTTGCTCTGTTCTAAAGTCACAGAAAGCAAAGAAATAACCTCCTTCCTTCTCAACTTTTTTTCTCTTACATTGTTTTGAGTATTCTTCCCTTGCAGAATATAAGCGAAAGCCAAAGGGGACGTGGGGAGCTTTTTGCAGTTATATTCATTATCACCCAGCTATATTTTGACTGTGGTTTAGATGTGTTCAGTTTCTCTTTAAGGCTAAGATAGAAGGAATAGCTTTAGTCTTAAAGAACTGTTTCATGTCCATCTATCCTTGCAGTGCTTTTATTAAATAGACAAAAAAATATTGGAAGATAGAAGCTCCTATATTTGCACGAAAGATGCAGCCTACTGTAGCAAGTGAGAGATGCCAAATACAATTGGAGGAAAAACCTCTGTCACGACCTGAACTTGTTCATCAGTCTTAGACTTCATTTCAGTTGCATGGCTCTTACTTCTGCATTTTACCAAAGTGTCATGTTGTAGTTTAATGGGAAAACACAGACGTTATTTGCATACACATCACTGGTATAATGCTTATCTTATGATTCACAGTAGCAGACCTGCTGATACTGGCCAGACTTTTCTAGCTAGCATTCTCTTTCCTTTTGAACACTAAAGTCTTTCCAGGCATAAAAATCAAGATATCCCCACTTTTTCTGTAAGTCCACAGGAAATCAGAGACAGCAAGACTGCAACATGAACTCAAAGCATTTAATGTTTAGGAAAGCCAAAAAATAAATTCTAGAAATAACTAAAAATCATCAATCTCTGAAAAGCAATGTCCAATACCCAATACTTCAGAGCCTTTCTCATCTTGTGACACTCAGACACAAGTGTATCCCAGCACTACACAATATAGTGAGGTGGATTGAAAGGGAGAACATGTATGTGGCAATAAACTCTTAGTTAAAAACAGTGTTGAAGCATTGGGTAAAAAAAAAAAAAACAAACCAAAAAGCCCCCAAACAAACAAACAAGATTAAACAGCACAAACACTAGAAAGCAAAAGGATAATAAAAGAGTCTTTTCAGGCTTGCATTTCCTATGGCCTTGGTATTGAAGCCTCTGTCCACGTCTCCTCTGAACAGACTGAACAAGTGAAATTGATACCCACTTGTGCATCACTCAACACATGTGAGCATTTACAGGTTCTCAGCACATCAAGTACAGTCCTGGGCACTCAAAACCTTGGTAAACAAGTCACTTCAGATTGTAACGAAAAGGTTCATAGTATCATAAATTATATACATGCATATGTGGTATATATGATTAGGTCATATTGCATACAAAAGGTATTTCTGGAAGTTCAGTTTTCCCAAAATTAACATTTAAGAATATTTGAAAATGCTTTAATTCAATTGCTGGGGGAGGATGAAATCAAATTGCTTTATATATTGCAATAATTTTCCAAGCAGGAAAAAAATAATTAGAAAAAAAAAAATCAGTAATTCCTGCTTAGAACTGACTCTACACAATGTTTTTCCTTTTTTTTTTTCCTCTCCCCCTTTGTGTTACATGTTCAATTTATTACAGGCCAAAAATCTACCAGCCTTTCTGGTCCAGGAATAGCTTTGCTATTTCAGTTTCAGTAAAAGAAGTTTATTCATTAACAGTCATTCATAAATTTAGCATGCCAATTACTCAGTCATACACAATGTTTAACAAACCCA
Organism: Pseudopipra pipra; assembly: GCF_036250125.1. Classification (NCBI taxonomy): domain Eukaryota; kingdom Metazoa; phylum Chordata; class Aves; order Passeriformes; family Pipridae; genus Pseudopipra; species Pseudopipra pipra. The sequence continues at coordinate 13,545,715 of NC_087563.1, forward strand.
AATCTGATAATCCAATAATCCATAAGTATGCATGGCTTTAAATTACAGAGTGCACCACGCTTTACTGTCAGCCTGTCAAAAATATTCTGGAAAGAGAATCCATTATGTCTTAGTACATGTACCACACAAATATAAAAAAAAAAAATTAAAAATCCAGTGTTCCAAGGAAAATTATATACAGCCAATATAGGAAATAAGACTAGATTTGTTGCTTAACAAAATCTTCCCCCACCAGCCTTTTAAAAAACAAGATCCTGTGGGAAACAGTAACAGCTGGTGTGTGAATGCAAACATTATGGTATTGCCAATATGATATTTGTTTCTGTTACAGTTGGGGTGTTTTAGAAGGAGTTTGTGATACGTGGCTTATTCCGACATGCCTTTCTTTATGGAAGAGCACTTCCCATTCTGCTACCTGCCTTCTCAGACTGCAGTCACCTGGCTGTGACTAAGGCATTTACTGAGAACCTGGATAGAGGCAGGGATGGAAGCTGGGTTGGGGTGGGAGATGAAGACTGAGAGGCTGCTTGACCAACCTTTCCTTACAGATATCTCAGTAAGGCAAAATCCTATTTCTTTAAAACAAATCGGACAATATTCACATAGGGATTTCCAGATGTTCTGATTGTATCTGTGGAGACATGTACCATCATTCTCCTAAAGTCTAACTACATACACTGCACATTCCTTCACACAGAACAAAATGCTCCCCTATCCCATGATGATCTTGCCTGGACTTTCTGTTGTACTATCACATTTTAATAGCTGCAGTGGTCCAGAAACACCACTGCATAAGCTGGGGGTAGGAATGCACCTTGTACAAGTTAGGACATAAAAGATATCCCAGAACTGACTCCTTACCCAACTGGACACCGTTGAAATTTGAAATTCTTTGGGTCTGATTTTTGTCCTAATTGCACTTCTGCACATCAGGAATCTGCAGCATGACCTTCACTGAATCAAGATCAGAGTTGGCCCCTTCTGAACAGCAATCTGTCAGCAAGCAGGAGTGATTCAAGGCTACTGCTCCAAGTGAGTCACAGGCTAAAACTTGCTGCCAGCCTCAGTCCCTACTGGATTGCTCCAAGTGGCATGTTTATATTCCCTTCTGTCAGTAATGGAGCTCTTAATTTCCAGTTTTTAAAACAATAAGAAGGTGCCACTGTAAATACGATACCTCTTAACTTTTGGGAGAGGAAAGACATTCTTTCCTAAGACAGTCTTGACAAGTTAGGGTGACTGAAGAGCTGCTGGTTTCAGCCCCTCAAAAATATCACAAAAGGAAAGGCAAGCAAAGAAACAGGAGAGTAATGTGCACCACATCTCTAAGGCTCCTGCTATAGCTCTGCAGTGCCAGGTAACATCTCAGAGCTGCCTGAGTGAACCACCAAACAGAGACTTCCAGAGCCACAAGCAAAACAGCATAGCAGATATTCTCAATACTTAAAGAATATTTTCCTCATGCTTACTAAAATCTATTAGAAGTTGTGCCTTATGACCTGTTGTGCCTCTGCCGAGCCTGTCATCTCCTCCACAAAATAAAAATGATTTAGCAAAGTCTTGGACTAGATGGCTCTAAGGATACTCTTTAGTTGCTTTGGTCTGCAACCTTTAATAGCCTCATTAGAGACCCCACTAAAAGGGTTACATGTCTAAGGTTTGAAAGTGTGACAATATAGACAATTCTAGAAGCCTTTATAAATCATCCTGGAAAGAAAAATTAATTTGGTGTCATCGCAGTAAAAGCACAAAATGTCTGGGACTGTGCCTTCTGCAGGGACTTTAATACATCCAGCCAGCCATCCTGATTCTCTTGCATTTTAGGCAATTAAGACAAATCAACATAAAGTATGCAAAACATTTTCTAACAGTCTGACCATAACCTTCTTCTCCAAACAGCTGTCTTAAACAACTCCAGAACTGCTATTTGGATAGTTCAGAACAAAAGAAAGGCTCCACAAATGTCTGGGCAAAAAACCCAACCTCCTTCCTTCACCCCTTACGCTTGGTACAAAGAGCAGAAAAACAAAAACATTACAAAACAATGTTGCAGTTTCTCCCACGCACTAATAAAATACACTTTGTCTCCAAGGCACTGGTGCTGTGCAGATTTTAGGTAATACAAACTGGCTGTCCACCTCGGCTCACTCTGAACATTACCCTACACTGCAGCAAGTCCCACTAGCAGAACACAAAATTACTGTGCAAATATCTCAGGGGAGCTGCTTCTGGAAGGAGATTGATATGTGGAGGGAATGGTGGGATCCTGCCCTTACACGTAAGGGCACCACAGAGACTTCCTTCAAGAACAAGAATTCAGACATGGGAATTTGGTCCCCCCTTATTTCTCTTCTCTCATGAAAGAGATGTTGGAGAGCCTTAGGTGTGAAGCAAGTCAGAAGCAAAGGGCCCTCTGACTCTGAGTGCCCCAGATTTAACAGCACAGCCTAAAGGCTACGAAGTTCACTCTGATTCCAGGTAGAGAGGAAAGAACTTGTAAGCAGCAGCTCAGGGCAGTTCCCTGGTCTTGGGCAAACACATTTCTTGTTTGCTTATAAAATTCATCTCACCAAATCCTCATGAGCTGACCTGGATAGAAAAGGATACCAACATCTGAATTAAGAAGTTAATCAATGTCCAAAATTAAATTACTTTATTATCCCAGCCCCGACCAGCAATCATTCATCTGTAATAGAAAACCAGCAGATAGGTCTGTTCTCATTGCATCCCAGCATGCAGGTTAAAAGGACTCTCCCAATTTCAGTGTCAAGAAGATGTCAGACCACTTAATGAATACAATTTTTATTTAGGTACTGATGAAAGACAAGGGTCTTAAAAAGTAACTCGTGCTTTAAAAATCATAACATCCAAATCAAACCCGTAACATTTCATTATGTTAAATCACATCATCTATTTTCACTTGCGCATTTTCTATAACCTGGAGCTTTTCTGAGAATCCCAAAGTGGTCAGTATTAGGACAGCAGATAAGCTGTTAACAAATTTTTACTTCCATCTGGTTTATTTGCCTGTATCAGCTCTCACTGTTGTGACACATTAAATCAGGGTCTCACTATTTCCAGTAAATTACCCCTTTGCTCTCATTACTGGGCTTACTTTCTACTGACCTTTATCTATCAGCAAGAGCACAAATTATTTCTATTCTTATGAATTATGGTTATACTTGTGCACATCACACCATTCAAGAAAAAGGGCTCATCATACCCTTTCACCTGCTAAAAATGCCCCTCCAGCATACCCACCCCAACATGGTTTGATTCAATTTTTTGATTGACAAAAGATGTCATTCCAAGAACATTTGATAATTTCAGTTTAAAAAAAAAAAAAACCAAAAAAACAACCAAACCAACCAAACAAACAAACAAAAAAACCCCAAACAAAAACGACCACCACAATAAAACCCAACACCAACCCGGGATAAATGAAGCAAAAAGGAAGAAGGGAGAAAAGCAGGAATTTTTCCTGCTGCTCCACTGCAAGGCACTGGAAGGATCGTTAGCAGCCATGACCAGACAACTCAACACCAGACTGGCTGCTGACTCGCAGACCTACTTGCACAGCCCAGAAAAGAGCAACTTTTGCATTAAATTTAGCATAATAAAATCTTGCTAATCCAGCAGGTCAGTTCCCCTTAAAGTGACAAAAATAAAATTGACTTGTTTCCCTCACCCTCCCCCCAAAGTATCCAAACTATTTACATTTGTGTTTACAAAGCCGGACAACAGAAACCATTTCCCTCCAGCAGAGGTGGTTTGCATTGGTATTTCTCAGCCAAGATGATTGGTTGGTGCAAAATGTTGTTCCCTTCACCTCTTGGGAAACTACTGATATGCTTTAGCTGATCTAGTCCTAGAGGTCTGCATGGTCTGCAAGCTGCTCTTAAAACTCTCTGATACCTCAGAAGACTGAGACACAGAAACTGAAAAATCAGAAATATAGCTTCTGTCCCCTCAGTAAGACCAAAGCCCAGAGAGGGCCTGCAGAGAACAGAAATAGATAGAGACAGTTGCACCCATCGTTACACATGCTGAGCACTCCCCATTATGCAGACAATTGTTCCATCCATATATTGCACCATGGTAAGCTGCTGATTTGGGGGCTGCACCACATCTGGTTGGTACATAGACAAAATTGGCATCCTGTAAATACATCTCTGCTGGATCTAAGTGCCCGTGAGAAAAGCAGGGGAAATCTTAATTTATCAAACCCCATGAAATTTGGGCTTTGAAAGGGAGGGGAAAACAAAAGAAAACACTTTTACATCCCTGCTTTCCTTATGATTTGTCCCTTTTCATCCTTTCACTAAGGCTCGTGGCCCACTAGGAAAAAAAAATTGGGAAAAAAACAACAAGACAAAAAACCCCAAAGCCTGAGCAGACAGCCAGGGAACTCTCTAGTTTTCATCAGTGCCTCCTTGCGGGGTGGGCGAAGAGGGAACACACTACCAAGAGGTTGCCAAGACAAGGAGTGTCGCATGCCTGGAACAGCAGGGCTTGCAGTGCAATCAATCATCGCACAGGCTGCCTTCAGAGCAGAGCCGCCGACAGCAGCTCCCCTCGGTGCCTGCCCTGCCAGCAACGCCTGCGACCACTCGCCCAGAATGCAAATCCCGCCCCCCCACCCCCGCCAGGGCTGGAGCAAACACACAAATCAATTAAACAGCAACAGAAGTGGGATCGGTGGTGGATCAGACCACTATCGCGCGCATGTGGTTCAGCAGCAAAATGCAGCTGAGCCAGGAATCGTGCAGAAAATCCAGCCAAAATCATGGGTTTCTCACCTTTACGTGATTTCCCTTGATTCCTTTTTTTATTCTTTTATTTCAGCCGATGCCAGTAAAAAAGATGCATTGTACAAAGCCCCAAGCACAGACCCCCTCCTCCCCTCTTTTATGGGGCAATTAAAAAACCTGAAAGCACAAAAGGGTCAGCTTTTATCAGCACCCTTTAAAAAATCATTAGCTCCAAATGTCCGTATGGGTGCCAAGAGTCCCCATGCAAGATGGATTCAGTCCCCCATTACAGCAGGATCTGTTCACCACAGGTATTACCCCAGGGGGGAGTAGAGAAGCTCTGGGTTCCTGAATGAGGGACCCTTTTCTTATCTTGTAAGAACTGTGAAACCAGGCTGCAGACAAAAAAGTGACTTTCTATGGGGTATATCCTGTCTTTTGTTTGCTCCCAGTGCTTTCACCCTCTGAGCAGGGCATTAGTTCTTGGCATACCCACACACAACAGAGACTTCTTTGCTGCACCACGTCTCCCAAGATCTCATTTACAAACCAAAATGTGTTATCCCACCTCTCCTGACACCTCATGTGCCTGAGAATTGCAAGCATCGTCCAGCTTCCAGCCCCATCCATCACACCCTGACACAGAGCTCTGGGCTTTGGAATCATCTCCCAGCAGTGTGGCTGACAAAGTACCAGCCTCATCAAACACAACGTGCTCTCCTGCACCAGGGTTGGAAAGATGGAGTTTGTTTGGTCAGGGAGCTGAAGAAACCAAAGAGGGCAGCTGGAGTGGGGAGGAAAAGAGCCCTCCTGGGCAGGGGACCCAGGACTCAGTCATTAATTCCAGAAGTTATGTTTCATTATAGTTCATGAATAAACTGATAAATTACACAGGAATCACAGACAGTACAGAGGGAATATTCAACTCTAGCGGGGTATTTGTGTGGCAATGACAACAACTAATTCCATCAGAAAATATCAAAATGAGCTCTCTTGTCACACAACTCATTTTACACAGCACAAAATATGCACATCAGAGAACTCCAGTCTTACTATGAGACCCACAATTTTGTAGGTAGGTTACAGGGGTTAGCTCAGGTGGCCTTTTCAAAGGATCTGGAGCAAAAAGTTTCACTTCAGAAGATAAAACCCACTCTGTACCACATGTCATATCTCATCTCTTTTAAAAGAATTTTATTCATACTGCTTCGGATTTAGGAAAAAAAAAAGTTACAATATCCTCACCCAATCTTAACGAGCAGCATAAATCCTTAAACTAAAACTAATTTTTAAAGAGCTGCCGTAGTGAGCTATTTGAACTGATGGAAATGCAACTGATAGTGAGACTGCAGAGCTATAGATAGAAGAGCATCCACGATTTCTCGTAATTCTCTGACACTTGTCTGGTCTGTGATCTAAAACCTTCTGACGTCAATTGAGGTTCCCACCGCAGCTCTCCGTCCAAACACTAAATCAAGAGCACACCAGTAAAGAGAATATTGTTATCTAGATTATGAAGCCTCATCTCGTAAAGACATTTTCCCCCTTTATCTACTGCATTCAGGAGGACTGTCTATGCATAACTTTAAGTGTCTGACTAGCCCCTGACTATAAAAGGAATATTCAGTGCGTGTGAAGCCAGACACATGCTTTTGTCTTTGCAGGGATGTTTTTTTCCCTTTGTTTTTCAACAAAAAAAATGCAATTATAACTTTCTTTTTCTCTGTAAACCCTTCAGTACATGCACAGGTAAGAGTCAATGCTGGTGTTCACTGGGTCTATTTCTCAAGTGATTAAAACCCAAGCTTTGACTTGTGCTTCTCCGTTGTTTTTGTTTTCAAACCTGTCTCAGTGGCTTAGGATCACACATATCCAGAAAGTCAAGACGTGTGCTCCAAGAGCTGTAGATGCTTCTGGAAGAGGGAATTGAGTTGAGAATGTCACTAGAGAGAATGCCTGTGGCTTGAAAACTAAGTTAACAAGCACTTTATTTTTTTTTTTAATTTGCAATAAGCAAGAATGATCACTCAACAACAATCCTTGTAAGAGCAGAGATCTGCCATGCAACTGAGCACTATTTCCACGCAATTCATTGGTCTCCCTGTGCTCTTCCCATCTCAGCTATACACATTGGGCAGACTTCTCCCCCCTCAGCCGATTGTCTAATCATTTATTATTTTCTTGTTGCTCTGTCCAGGCAGCGTCAGCAAATGTTCCAAGTGCTGGTGTCTTTCCACAGAGTTAATCAGTGTAATTGGGATGGTTTATAGTTCTGGACAGGGTGTTTTGCCATATGGCATAGGAGCCATGGGCTGCAGGAATGTGGCGGTGGAACACAGAGACATCAGATTGCTGCAGTCTGAAGAGATTTTTCTCACTTCAGTAAAGTTGTTGCAGCTTTCCCTGGATAGGAATGATCACAGAGGGTTAATTCCCTGAGATCCATGGAAAAGTGCCTCCCAGTTCTTCTCCTCCTGTACAGCCATGGGGACCAGTGGCAACATGGGTTGTTCAGGACATTTGAGAGTGCTCTGGGATCCTTTGAGTTAAAACTTTAACTGATTACATCCTGTGACTACTGCAATGCAGTTACTTCTGGTGCAAGAGCTAGAATTGGTTTAAAGAGCTCACAGCAACAGAGCACAACCATCCAGGGCAGAGACACTTAACAAGTCTACTCTTTCCTTCTTGTCACCCCCTCCTGCCATGAATAGGGACAAGTAGTAGTTTACTGCCCATTTCTTTCTCAGAGTGAAATGTCCTCACAGGGTCTCGAATTCTGTAGTTCTCCAGTCTCACTGTACACAGCTATTTTCCTCTCCTGTCTCAACATCCAGGCCTCTTCCATGTGTCTGTTGCATAAACACTCAGTTGAATCAATAAAACAACCAAGTCCAAATTCCCTCCCAACCTCTGAGAGTTAACTTTGCAACTTCACCCCCATATCACACCCCATGTCCACAGGGCAGGGGCTGTAACTACCAGCAGCTGAGCATGACCACATGGACTGCAACCACTGCTGGGCAACCAGCACATCTGTAACACTCACAGCTCCTTCTACTCAGCACCATGATAGGCCAAAAATATAGTATTGGGGCTCTCTTCTCCCACACACCCTCCACTGTTCTTTATCCTGCCCACCTCTAACGTTGTAAGCCAGGAATTCAGACAAGGTGATGGAGAGAAACATGCAGGCAATGAGTTTCATCCTTTTTAATTGAATTGCATATCAATATTGATTGTGCTATTAATTTTGATAGTAAATCTAATCATTAAAATAAAAAGTCTGCCTGCAGTCTCTGCCAAGCCTTCCCAGCCAGGGTCTGGCAGCAGTTCCCTCCAGATAACATGTTGGTGTGCAGGCATAAATAACAGTCTGGGTGCAGAGTTTAGGGCTGCCCCTTTTCATTTCATCAAGACAATCTTCTGTCTGTCCTTCCTGCCTCTCTCCAGCTGCTGAGGACAAGATGGAGACAGGCAGCTCCAGCACTGGCAGAGGCTGAATCCAGGCTGGGCTCTGCTGAGCTCCCGTATCTGCTCAAGGGACCAGGGAGATGGTTCCGGGAGAGTAAGGAGAGAGTTATCCCGGGCAATCCTAGTTAATCATGGACAGCACGATGCCTTTCTGTGCCCAACTATCTGATGTTCTCTTTGCAACTGCACCTCTCCGAGCCTGCTGAAGTCAATAAAGCTGAACTGATGAATTCTCCTGTGTCCCTGAGCCCCCACACTGCTCTAGCCTGACTTTAAAGGTAACAGGGGAAACAGTTACTCTGCTCACCTCAGCCTGCCTTAGACCTGATGGATATTTCCCTCCCCTGGGATATCTACTTACAGAATACACAGCATTTGGAGGACAAATGTGAGGCAGCTCACCTGAACACTATTCCCAACACATCCCTGCCAAGCTTTCTGGCTTGCTGCATTTCAAAAATAAACTCCCAACAAACCACATCAGAAAGCTTTGCTGAGCAGCACTGAACCAGGGTAAGGGGTTAGGTATCTTTATTTCTTCTGAGAGTCCAACCAGAGAAATAAACCCAGTGCTGTTCTCTAGAGCCACTGATGTGGTACCACTTTATCCTCACAGGGACTTGAGCCTTTCACACTTGGCAGAGATATTTCCTCTGCAAACACTTGTTTTGCAACAGTTTGTTTCTGCTTCCAGACATGATTTTTTTTTACATCCAGAATTAATGATTAACAATTAAATTATTTGACGAGGGAATAGAGGCCCTGTGTTAATTAAATTCCTTCATCACTCCTCTTTGCAAACTAAAAAAAAAATTAAAAAAAAAATATTTCTTAGCATCAGCATTCAATCAGAACAGGGCAGTTTGTGATGTTGGACTTAATTAGATGGACAGCCATGGGCACACCCAAAGAAAAAAAAAAGGCATGACAATAATGCACAAGGACCATGCAAATGAAAGGAGAAGGAGGAAACAGCCAACTGGGGAGCCAGGAACTGAACAAACAGACGTGGCCAGACTGCAGAAGAGCCACTTTCTAAACCAAATAATTGTTTATAAGAATATATCATCTGTTTAGATGAAACAAAATAATGCAGACAGAGTAAACAGTGCCACAGAGAAACCAGTGATAGGTGTCCTGCAAAGCCTGACTGCTCTGTTTTAAGGAATGCAATCCTGAGCAGCTGGGCTGCTCATCTCCATCAGCTTTCACCTTCCTATCCTGCTCGTGGGCTGGACCTCCTGGGGGCTTGCTGGTGTCTGCTTACACACCAGCACTAATATCACAAAAGATTATGCTAGTTCATCGACCCTTTGAAGAGATCCTTCCCATTGTAGTGGCTGTGATGATTGCCTGATGGCACTTTCTCAGCCAGATCCACTAGGGATTACACCAGCATAAATAAGATAAGCCGCTGTCTGACTGCTATTAAAATGCGCCGAGACACCCAGCTCAGACAACACTCTTACACCAATGCAAACTACAGCCTCGGTGCTTTTGTTATGTGCTTTGCCTCCCTTTGTTTATTCACAGAATCAATCTTCTCTCTGAACACCACCACAACCCACTCTAAATTTCCAATTCCCTTCTATTGTCAGTAATTTTCAAGTCACTCTCTCTGCCTCTGCTGGGCCAGCAGATGAACAGTCCTGTGGGACTTTCAAGGGTGCTTTTGCAAGAAGTAAAGGCATGGAGAAAACACCAGAAAGCTCCCAAGGCAGCCCACAGCACTGGTCTAGACAGACCTGGAAGAGAACAGAAGCTAGTAGTATTCTGAGTGCTGTCTGAGCTAAGCTGCCATTGCAAAGCTCAGTTGTCACAACCAGAGTGAAGATTTTTGGGGTTCTGTTAGAGAGAAACTATCCATCTAAAGCACAGTGGGGTGGACCAGCCTCTCTGTAGTTTCCAGTGGTGTTTTCTACTATTTCTTCTAAGCTAGAGAGTTGACTCATCTGCCTGCTGCTGGAAAGGCTTTGCTACTCCTTCATCCCCTGCCTTTCTTGCCTTTTCTTGTTAAATCTAGGGGGAAGTTGTTACCAGGTCGTTATAGGAAAACATCTAATAACCAAAGAGAAACTAGACAAAACTCAGAACTCATCCTTCCCAGGTCACCTGGGTAACAACACACAGCAGACAAATAGATTTAAAAACACATATTAGGAGGCATTAAACCATGTTTGACAGTTCCAGCACCTGCCCAAAGGTGTTCCCAGAAACTGCTCAGAGATGGGCATGAAGCTGCAGAAAGCAGTGGGGCTGTGAGTCTGATCCTCTCCCAGATGCTTCTGGGATTCAGTTATCTAAATAAATACTTCCATGTAGGAACTGAGCCCATCAAATTCATTTACTTGCAACTTTGACTGGGAAAGAATCAGAAAGTGATACCCAAAGAATACCAGTAGACTCACTCATTGTGAGTGAGCATATTCAGTACAGGCTTTCACACTGAATTCACAGGAAAGCTCAGCACTGATTTCTTTGCCTTTTCACCTCATTTTTTAAAACAAATGCCAGGGGAATTGCAGTTTCTAATTATCTTTTTCCACTTAAAGCTTATTAGATGCTTATTAGATTTGTATTGCCTCATCCCCCCCCACTTTTCCATTTCCATATACTTCTTCCAGTTAACAGTTAATGAGAAGAAATCAGTGTATTGCAGTATTTGGCATCTTGTTGCTGAAGTGGCAGGAGTCTTTGGTTACCAAGTCATTTGCTGCTTAATTGAAATCTTTTCTCTGGACTCATTGCCATGCAGACACTCCATTGCAATGCAGTAGTGGAGCCCAGTATTGATTGTCCTCCCACCCCCAGCTTTCTTCTGAGTTTGCAAATCAATTGCACCCCATTGCTTTCCTCCTAAAAATAATTAAATTAAAACCATCACCCATTCCACAACCCCATTTACCCCGAAACACATTGGTTTGGGCTTTGTATAGTTCCTTTGAGCAGAGATAGGGACAAGATAAGAAAGGGCAGTGTGGCTATAGTAAAAGTGAGATCCACAACTTGTCAGGTCAACACCAAGCATGAGTGTGCATCAGCCTGCTCAGACATGGCCAGTGTGGCAGTGGATTGTGAATATATGAAGAAGTGGATGAAACCCTAGTTTTAGACTCTCAGTGGAAGTGGCCTGGAATTCATCTCCCCTCTTCATTGTGGGCATTAATCAATTTTTAACCGTTATAAACCTGGTAATCAGAGTACCCTGTTGCAGCTTACAAAGGAAGCCAGACTGCAGCTGTGAGTTTGCAGGATTGAAAACCAACACTTGGCAAGCCATCACTGCTGACACTAGAAAAGAAAGTCAATGCAATGCAGGGTACTAGATTCCTGATTTTGAAATTATGGCACTGTTGAATTCTGTCAGTTTTAAAATTCCTGAGGACCTCGATGGCTCAAAATGTTCTTATCAAGACATTTGTGTCTTTGGAGCCTCAGCTCAAACTTGCATTGGATGAACAGGTCTTTGAGGGCAGGATCACATTAATACAACACACAGTCACTGTCCCAAGTTCTTCCCAGAAGACCTTGTGTCAGTACTTAGCACTACTCTTCAAAAAACATCAGGTTTAACTACTGCAAAATTTCCCAAGGTCAGGCCCTCCTGCTGTCACTTGTGAGGACACATGTAGCTAAATATCTCGTACCTGTTGAAAACATTCTCAGGCCTCCCAGCTGCTCTGTCAGTGGCTTCTCACTGTTCCCACACAGCCTTTGTACTTTAAAAAAAATTCAGGAGTCTTGCAAAGTGTGAAGCAATGAGCCTCACTTTCTCCTGAGCAGCTTCCTTTGGCTCATGATACATTTGCCTTGCAATCCTTCCTGCAGGCTCTAACCAGCATCAGGCACTGAGCCAACAGGCAGAGACAGCTCTTGCCCTAAGAACAATGCAAGGGTTGTTTTTTCTCTGGCTAATCTAGGCAATTTTACACCACACTTTCAGCATGGGAACAGACTGGTGTTCAAGTAGAAGCCACATAACCAAAGGGAGGGAACTGTCTCGGAAGTGAAACCCTCCTCAAAGTTGAGAATGAGCATGTAGTACCAGGGGTCACTTCTTCCTGTGTAGATGGCAACAACAGACTTCATCAGCCCAAATCATCACCCTGCAGACTCCCATTGAGCCAGAAGGAACATTGCCAGTCATAGGTTTTCATCTTCTACAGATTAGTTATTTCACTCTTTCTGCCCCAGAGGCCATATGGGTCCCAAAACCACCCCATTTGCTTTCATCCTCAACCCAACACAAGTGTGATTTCAGGATCACCGTCCAGATATCTCCCAGTCCAGAGACCGTGTTGCTGAGCTGAACTCAGACCCTGCATTGCAGGTACCAACAGCAAATGCTGGACTGATCAGCAAGTGGGAAGCACAACCACCTCTCTCCCCTACAGTCCCAAAGGCTCTGCACGAGCTGTACCATCAGGTGATGCTCATTTAAACCTCAAATTCCAGGTTGCTCTGATCCTACCTGCCTTTTGGAAAACTGGGCTGTCAGAGTACCGAATATGCTCCTTGCTATTTGCCATGTAATTAAGCAGTAATTGCAGCCCAAGGCTAATCTCAGAGTGTATTTTACCTGCGGAGCTCAGCGCCAGAGTTCACATTTGTAATTTAGTGGTACGCCAAGGAGCTATACCTAAACTCACAAAAGGATTTTCACTACTCATCATCTCTCTTCTACTTTGGTGGCAGCTGGGATTCTGTATTTGGAGATGTTTGGGCTGGGCAAACAAATTAGCTGAGACCAGCCTCATTAGGAATTCATATGGGTGCCCATCCTGCCTCAGCAGGAATAAGATGCTGACTGCTCTGTTTCTGGACCCCAAACCCTCCTCAGTATGGGATGCACACTAAAACCTCCTCTTTCTTTCTACTCACACAGCCTGGCAGCCTCCAAAGAAGCTGAAGCAGCAGCACGATCTGCCCCCAAACCCATGTCTCCTTCTGATTTCTTGGATAAGTTGATGGGGCGAACTTCGGGATACGATGCCAGGATCAGACCAAATTTTAAAGGTATGAAAAAACCCAGCTTTGTTTCATTTTGGGACTGAAAGCTGCATGCAATCCTCCCAAATACCTCCCTAATTGTATATGGAATATGAACAATCTTTCTGTTCTTAATTATATTTGGAACATGGATCCCTTGTAGATATCTGGGAAGACATGGAGAGATGTCCACTCAGAGTAGAAACAACCCTGTAAAAACTTAACACACAGGGAGTGTACACTGAAGTAGGGATCGGGGATCCTGCCAAACCAAGCAGTGACTGGCAGGGAGCTGAACATCTTACAGGTTAAGAGAAAAACTTTCCCCTGAAGTCACTGCCCACAGCACCTTCTAATAGCAGGCAATGTTCCCCCCTTACACCCACTGCAGCCAAGAGGCATCTCTCCCATCAGCTCCAAAGAAATTCAGTAGGATCCAGGGGCAACTCAGACCCATCCCTGTCCCCCACACTAATAGAGCTCTTAAGCCCAACACAGCTCCACTGTTTCACACCCAATTTTTACAATCCACCCTGTATTCACTGGTAGCCAGAGAGCACTGAATCAGGCCCTGGCAGAGGCAACAGATCCTCTCTTTGCTCCTCAAAACACCTCTTCTAACAGGGGTGGGGTTTGTGTCTTTTTTCTTTGTTTGGGTTATTTTGATTGGTTGGTTTTTGTGGTTTGGTTTTGGGTTTTTTTTGTTGGCTTTTCCAGCCTGGCCTAGTGGAGAGTGTCCCCACACACAGCAGAGAAGTTGGCACTAGAGGGTCTTTAAGGACCTTCCAACTCAAACCATTCTATGATTTTTTCGTTTTCTTTTTAACTGAGCTCACCTTCCTGGAGCTACTTGGCCTTGAATCACACACAGAGATAAAGCAGGATCTGCCCCCCACCCCCAGCCACTGCCCAGCCCTTTTCAATGCTCAGTTCTTTTGTTTCCTCCTACCAATTCCCCCGCTCCCTGGAGTCACTGGCAGTGCTAACACAGGACTCCCAGGACCCATTAATCACAGTGACAGCACCTGCCACCCAGCTTCAAACAATTAGTTCTGCACTGGGCTTTTAAACCCAAAAAAAGGTGGGAACCTTATGTCCCAGTAATCAACCAGGCAACAGAGAGCACTGCTGTTCTTACCCAAATCACAAAGAGTTAAAACACCACCCTGTAAACCTGCCTACCACTAAATTATGCACACACACAAATTAAACTTTAATATTTAATGAAATGTATACATTAACTTCCTGCTAGAGGCAGCTGTATTGCATTTTTATTTGAGATAATTTAATTTCAGGTTTATTTCAATGAACTACACCTTCCCCCCAGGGCAGTTTTGCTGGCTTAGCCTCCCACACATAAATCAGGCTCCAATTTATATGGGAGGGATAGGAGGTGTTTTACAGAGCTTGGGGTTGTAGCTCTCAAAGCACATCATTTAAATTAACTGCAGTAACTCATAAGGACATTTTAATTGCTTAGATCTAAATGAAAATAATACCAAAGATCCATATCAGATTGATTTTTGGGGAGGGGAAGATTAACAAAAAGAAGATTGCAGCTTTTCCATAAACACTGTAAAGTCTGGACTTAGCTGTGGATTCACATTCTGAGAACAAGGAAGAAGCTTCTGGGGTTTGACTCAAGTTGGAGAACGAAGTAAGCAACTCAGGCAGGGACAGAGCAGAATGAGGCATTGGGACAAGGGACCCTCACCCAGTCTGTACCCTCAACCCTGCTGCTGGAAAACTGCATTCCTTCACAGCTGCATCCCACTGCAGGGGTGGCACATTTCAGTGGTAGTCAGGGGATTTTCTAGAGCCTTTCACAAGCTAAAAACTACCCAAATCCTGCACAGATTTGGCTCCCCCTGGACATGGTGGGGAGAGCTCAGTGCCCCGACAAGAGCTGCCCCAAGGAGAGTCTTCACATGCACTGGTCTAAACTAACTCCACACTCAGCTTCACATCAGCACTGGATCAGGAACAGGAGAACCAAAATACTCCATGCTTGTCAGTCATGAACACATTCAGTCATCCAGAAGATCAGCTCAGTATTTTCCTTATAATGTGCCCTTTGGGAGGGGAATCACATGCACATGGACCTTCCGTGTGGTTCATGAGATGGATCCAAAATAGAAAACCAATGCTCCTGAGCTCAAAAGGAGCACTACAGAAGGGATAAAACAAGAGCTAAAGCGTGATAAACTGTGTGTTTTCAGCTGCTGGCCAAGCTTTTAGACAAAAAGGGTTGGTGAAGGGGAAAAAAAAAATATATATAATTGTGTCTGATAGTTTAACCCATGCCAATGTTTAATAGTCTGGAGAAAGAGCTGCACAGATTGAACAGTGTGAGATGCTGCTGAGCTGGCAGTGGTTGTCTGGGAGCTGGTTAGGCAGGAGCCTGCCTGGATTGCCTGGGACTTGTACCAAGGAAATCCCACCCATAGAGCATTACTGCCAAGTGGCTGCAATCCTAATCCCACAGGGGACAGGCACAAAGTCTCAGAAGAGGCTGAAGTAGAAGAGGAGAAAAGGGAAATGAAGATGAGAAAACCAAGCTCCAAATGTTACTTAGTAATCAGGAAAATCCATTAATTGCCACACAGGAGGACGTTTGCACTGATTAGAGGCACAAGCCTCTTGTTAAAACCATTCCTCCCCCTCCAGTATTTCATCTTGCAGTGAGTGCCAGACTGCAGATGTGACCTTAACAGGAGCATCACTCCCCCAGCAGGCTGAGCCATCAGGCAGCGTTTGAAATGCAGACACCATCCCTGACTCCATAAAGAATGGGGGAAACAATCTAAAAATCCACACTCTCCACTTTCACAGATCTTATCTTTCCAGAAGCATCTGTCACAGGGATGATATGAGATTAATTCCTCCAGTGTTAGATGGGGATCTTGGTCCCTGGGGCAGTGTCTGTTCTCTGCCTGAGCTGCCTTTCCCCACTGCACACCAGGCAGCACCCGCAGCAGGTCCTTTGGGAGCTCCCAGAGCAGAGGCCCCTTTTCCTTCTCCCCTCCCCTTATTAAGGCTTTACAGAAATCCTTTTATTACATGTGGGCAAGCCACTGGTTTTGCAGGCACCAGGTATGCTCTGGTTCCAAAATATCCTCCAGCTTTCTGCTTTGTCCCAAACTGCAGCTCTTGGCATCTTCCTCTGTGTAAATGCAACATTTCCGCTTCAGATTTGCCAGGCAATATCGTGAAACACTTCCAAGTCATACTGATACCTTTGAGCACCAGTACCACACAAACAGACTGACCCCCATGGCCTCTAACCACAATTTTTTCACCCCGTTAACCCTCACTCACTCCTTTGGTGGCCCCTTACCTTTTCCAATATGAGCAGCTAAGCAAAGCTTCAGTCTGAAAGCAAATCAAGCCCAGGAGAGGCACAGCCCAGAGTCTGGGAATACCCTCTACCAAATCAAGACAGCCAGAGAATTTCTGCTGGCAGAGCCCTGCAGTCTCCTATTCAGCTGTGAGCCTTAGCAGACACCACCATCATCTCATGGGGTACTTGTTCCTTCAGCCAGCCAGACCCTTACAGCACACTGTGCTGCACTGCCTTTGTAGGGAGCACATCATCCTAGTTCAGCAACATTTAGGTACTTCATATGAATATTTCATCAGTAAGCTCTAAATGAAAGTCAATAGTCTCTCAGCTCTTTTCTGGGTTACTTTGCTATCATGTTCAAGGTGAGCTTGCCACCCATATAGCCAGGTCAAGCTTCCCATATCTGGAAAGCTGTCCTGCCTGGCTCTGATCTATTCCCTTTCATCTGAACAGTCCACAGCTGAGATATATAAACATTTATCCAAACAGGGGAACAGAGGTGAAGCAAAAACACTGCCTGGTGTCAAACTGGCTCAGAACCAAGCCAGGTCATCCAGACCTTACTCCCCTACTTACCCCTCAGTCACCCAGTTCCCACAATAGGTTTTAACTCCACAGAGTGGAAATACCCTGCCTTACAGCACACACTGAACTGCTGTTCCAATCTGTACTTGTCATGCAGGCCCGCCAGTGAACGTCAGCTGCAACATTTTCATCAACAGCTTTGGCTCGATTGCAGAAACAACTATGGTAAGTAAAAATCACAGCACAGCTGCTCAGCTACTGGCTCAGCCTCACTGCACTCCCAGAAAATGCTGCATCACCCTCCTCTTCAGTGTGACCAGGGAAAAATACTGTCTCAGTGCCCCCAGGCTTACCTAAGGTCTGAGCACATTAATGGTCAACACACAAGACTCACACTGCATGTAGCTGAAGATCACACAGCCTCTGTCTGCCTCTTACAAAAACACTGCACAGGCAAAGGACAACGGTCAGAAAGGGAAGCAAACAGTCTTTTTCCAAAGACTTGCCTGAGGCTCCAAGCTCAGAGGCAGTTGCAGGTACTTTGTGTTTAAGTGGGCATAAATCCAGAATGAATCTGGATTCAAAGAGAAGGAAAATCAGCTGAACTCAAATTTAGTTTCCACCATAGTTCAGATTCCCAAAGTTTATGAGAATTATTAGACTAAAGATTAAGATGATTATTTTCTTGGAGATATTTCTGGTAGAAAATGATTTTTAATAGAAAATCAAAACCAATATTTGTGAGTTAAGGCTCACTTCATACAAAATTAGTGAGTATGGCTAAAGGCTGTATGTAATTGGCAAGGCACTAGGAGCAGAGGATCACTAGAACAGGAGATAATTGCTCCATCTGAAAACTATTAAATATTGGTTGTGACATAATCAGTGAACAGCAAAGGAAAACTCTGGAGGTACAGTGCCTTACTGCTGTGCTAATTAAAGATAATCCAGAAATATGGTGTTTAATTACCCTTCGGTAATTCTTTTTCTAGAAAAATGCTGAAAGAAGAATGCCAAGCTCCAGCTTCAGGCACTTTGTGCATTCAGGCAGGAGTTTATAGGCTTTACATATAGATCACACCCCTTGACTTGAACAAATTACTTGGCATGCACACCACTGTCAGAGGAGATCCACAGCCATTCACCTGGGGTTATAAGTCTCTTCTGACACTGTACCATTCTGCTGGAAGTGTTTGCATTGGGGGTACTTCAGTTCTGGTAATGGGGTGGGGGGGGGAAAGCTGCTATTCTGTCTAAGCACAAGGAAACAGATTTCCTACTTGGATTGCAGAATTTATCAGAGTTCATAGGCAAGAAGTGTATCGTGGATTCATTTGTATATAAAGCAATAGAGGAAGAACTAGAACTGAAATACACATCTGCTCCTAATTTACTATTTTATTGGATATCTCCTTTGGCCTTACAGGCAAGAAATACTGCTCCTACACAACCAGCACAGACAATCCAGAGTGCAAGGGAGCAGGGCAGGCCCACAAAGGATCCTTGTGGGATGTACAGAGCACATTCCATTGACATGTTTTTCAGTGCATATGTCCTACATTGTGAGATGCACTGAAGCAGTCATACAAATATGCCACATGATCTCTGTAAGCAGGATGCTCCATAAAATTAGCATAGACTAGCATGAGAGAGAGCCAGAGATGCAGTTCACCTCCAAGACAGGCTGCAGGGACTTGCTATCCTCTCCAGATGCCACTCATTTCATAGTCTGTGTTCCATAGGAAAAAAAATTCCCATGGGAACCCAAGAACACCCTCTGGGCACATTGCTTTGTCTAGAAATATCCAAGGCAGCTCTGACAAGCTAGTCCAGATGTCAGGCTGAGACAGCATTGCACACAGCCTGGTATAATGCACTTCTTGGAGAACAGCAATTCTGCTTGTAAACACCAACCAGAACACAAGCAACACAGGTACTGAAACATTTAAAAAGGAGATCTCAGCAAGCTAGAGGGGTCCTTGGGATTCATAACCTGTGACTTACTCTGCAGAGAAGCCAGTCCCTCCCTGCTGTTTGAGGATGCAGCAGGTCAAACAGGCAGTGTCAGCTCCCCAGTGCAGTTTCTGGGAACAACAGACGGTCCAGTTGTGAAGGGATTTTGGGACAGACTTGGCTACTTTGAAGTCAAACAAGTAGAACTTGTTTGGAACTCAGGGGGAGGAGAGGAGGGGTGGAAGTTCGCAGGAGAGAGAGGAGGGCAAATCAATATTTTACCATAAAGAAAGCTGTAGTCTAACATTGACCCCTGTGACTGATGATGACAAAACTCCTCCAGCTGCTTCACTGGCCAAAAAGAGAAAGAACATTATGGTTTAAACCCCCATCATTAGGCCTGGTCAGGTTCAGGTCTGAGTATTATGACAGCTTATATTTAACTGTTGCACTACTACCTGCAAGAGAAGTCATAGGTTTTTATGGATACCACATATGCAGTTGGAGAAGGCTTTCAAACACCTCCTTAGTGGGCTGTTACATCCTATAGAAAATATCACTGCTATCATTTTAGTTTATAATGCTTGAATATCACAAAGCAGTGTAAACTATGAGGTCACCATGCAGAGAATTAGAGAAACTGGAGGTCAGTGCTCACTCACAGCTTAAGGCATGGTGGAAGGTAGAGGAAGAGGAGAAAATACAGAAAAATAGAACAAACCGGGTATTTGATGCAGCCACTCCAGTCTACAAACCTCAGAAGGAAGGAAAATGAGTCGAGGCCAAGAGAAAGCACAGACTCCACTGAGTGGGCAGAAAGCCCCAGAAAGGTTCAAGAGGCAAGAAATGGAGATCTGAAAACTGCTGTAAAGTTAAGGGAAATTAAAAAAAAAAAAAAAAAAAGAAGGAAAAATCATCCAGCAAACGCAACTCCTAAAGCAGACCTGACTTAGAGAAGGGAAGTAACTCCTTCAAGAATCCTGGAGACTCCACATAAAAGCCTCTAGTGGTGCACATAATTGATTGGACATTTATGTTAGATTGCAGCTCATAGCTTATATCCATCAGCCTCACCTCCCATGAGCTCTAAGGACAAGGGAACCTGTGACTGGGAACACACCCCTGTGAACCCAACCGGTGCTTCCAGGGGAAAGACATGACCAACCACAACAGCCAGATAAGTGCAGACTCCTGTCCTAAAGCATTACTGCAATAGTGCATCCAACAGCAAGGGATTCCCGAGGACAAGTGCAAGATGCATCCACCCCTTCCAACTATTTTTATTAAAAACACCAAACAACCCTCAATCGCAAAATGTTAAATCCCTTTTTGCTCTTCAAAAGTATAAACAAATCCCCTCCCCAAGTCATACCAGACCACGAAATCTATAGCAGACATACAAATTCCTCATTCAAAACAAACAGAAGTCAATCATCTCAGGAACAGGTCTTGGTTTTAAGTGAATAAACTGCACCAGCTCTGACTTTTCCTTGTAGCATGAAACAACTGGTAGGATTATCTGAGCATTTAATTAACAAATTCCCTACTATAACAACAAACTTGAAATTAAGTGATACCCTTGGCTCTCTTTTTCAGTGGAAGCCCCAATTTTATAGTCCTCTCACTGACTCAGGCAGTTGGGAGCATTTTGTACACAGTGAATGCAGATGGAGAAGGAGGAATATTTTTTTACATCATCACCTAGAGTTCATGGGACTCAAGACCCAGTCCCATGTTTTAAAAAGGACCAACCTGCAGCAAAGTAGAGAGTGAAAAAGAAAGAAAACCACAAAACAGCGCAGGCTCCCCTAGACACAGCATATATATGCAAATTTATTTTTGCTGCTTTCATGCCACAGTTACCTCATCTGAAAAGAGCAAACCAAATGTGACCTTCCAGTCAGCTGCAACACAGCCACAGTCGGGCTCCCAGAATCTCCTAAGGACAGGAGAAGCTGGAGGCTGCAACTGTCCAAGTTTTAAGTATGGGCTCAGAGGCAACTGTACATGAGATTTCCAACAAGAAAATAAACCATCCTGCAAAGCAGACCAAAAAGTTCATTCCAGCCTCACAAGCCACAGTGCAGCAGATATGTCTGATGAAGTGTATGGGTCACACATTTAATACTGGCCCCACTCACCCCAAGATCAGCAAAAGATGTGAGTATCAATGCACAAAGCCTGTAGCAAAGGTTAGGTTTTGAGCAAAGTTTTCTGCAGTCAGTCAGTCTTAAACCCAACCATCAGTCCCACAGAGATGATAAGCATATAACAAGTCATGCAGCACAAAATGAAAAGGTTTTCACAACAACACACAGCCTGCTGCCATTTCACTGCTGGAGCTGCAGTGTTTCAGCTGTGTGTGTGGCTGGAGTTTGTCTTTGCATTGAATAAAGAAGGGAGGGGAGAAAAAAAAAAAGAAGCCATGAAATGGGACCATGCTACTCAAATCCAAGGACACAAAAAACCCTCGAGTTGAAGAACAAGACCTCACAACTAAACACACTTGAAATTCAGGATGATGGATACAATTCACTCACCAGCAGCAGCTCCATCCTTGACTCACAGAGATAAACTTTCCCCTCCTTTCGTAGGAAGACACAGAAAACCTTTCTGCTTTGGGTTCCAGCACAAAAGAACCCCACACCTATTAAGCACCAGGGTACTGCTCCCACCCCTCACCAGGCACTGCCCTCTTCTGACTTCCTCCTCAGGGGCACCTCCCTTTGGCCTAGGTGTGGTTTCACACCTGGCTTCAATTTGGCTATTTTGCTACAGCTCTGATAAAGTAAGGAGGTTATTAACCTTATTAGCCATATTAACCCTTCCAAGGGCAGCTCCTGGTGTGCTCATTGTTTTTGTGGACAGCTGTAGTGCTTCTTTTGCAAGGCAAGTACCCTTAAAGGTGTTTGCTCATTCCCTTTGTAGAGAATGAACTCCATGCTACTAAAGCCCCTTATGCTCTGCCCAGGTGGGATCACAGAATCCCCTTCTGAGGGAGTTCAGTCTCCACCCTAATTGTTCCATCAGCAAAATGTCAATTTATCAAAGGGAAGCCTCTCACCAAAACTGCTCAGTGCAGAGGCTGCTCTGACAGAACTCTTGAGTCAGGGGCTGAAACCCACTGAGTTCCCTGACAGCCTCCATCCCTTCTTCACAGCACTGCCTCCAGCCTGCCACTGCTTTCAGCAGCAGATGCCAAGGCTGTGGGATCTTGGGAAGGAAAGGTCTCAAATGATCTTCTGTTTCCTTGTCTCCTTGCGAGGTCACTGAGCAGAATTTCATTTCAGCATTATCAAATTGAACTACTTTGATCACTTCAGTTATTTTTTTCTTCCTGCCTTGTGTCATTTCCCCCTTGGGAGTAAAACGCCTTTTGTGCCAAATCGCAAAGCTCCTGAATGCCTTCACTGCACAGAGCTGCTGCTCCCCACTCCCAAGACAGCCAGAGGAGCAGGCTGCACAAGATAATCAATGCCTGGATGTGATTGGCACACAAATGAGGAACTCCAGTCATAAGAAAGATATGAAGAAAGAGATTTTTAATTTTTTTTTTTGGCTGAGTTTGCAGCCCCAGTCAAACCTCTTTTTCCTTTGCTTGAAAGTTCACATCATAAATTGGTCCATTGTGTCCATCATTTAGGAATAACTGTGGACGTCTTGGTGATGCTAATTAAGATCTCATACAGCAGCATCCAGGAGAAATGCTGCATATCTCAAGGTAGCCAGCAAATGAGTGTTGTTTGGCTCATCACCCCTCAGCTTCACTGCAGTGCCCAGGACAAAGCTTTCAGCACACAGGGTTCTTTAGCTGGTGCAGAGTTCTGTAGCCCTTCTCTTAGCTGTGTCACAGCCACAGACATACCCCAATTGCTCTCCATGCCTTCTGCTGGCTCCTCAGGCACTGTCATGTCCAGTTTGCAGCCACAGTGCTTGCTGTTACATTTATGTTCAAATAAGGCTGGACACAAGGAACCTAAAAGGCTGCTCAGAACCTTCCATACCCCAGTGTGATGCAGCTGTCTGACAAGGGAAAAGGCATCTGTGAGAAAACAACATTCTCAGTGGCCAGGCCAGGACTGTGAAGTGAACTCACTGAGTAGGAAGACCTTCATAAAATCACACAGAGAGGTGAAATATTAATGCCATAAAATGGCAAAGCCAGAGAATTGCATTCAGCCCATGTATTATATTTCTTTGTCATTGCCTTTTTTATATCATATATATGATATATATACATAAATGCTTGGTTATCTGTATTCCAAAACAAAAAATATCCACTGTAAACACTTGTCTCCAAAGGAGGAGCACAGAGTAGCACAACCCTGAGTTACTACACTGCTGCTCATCCCTTGGAGGGAGGTGGTGCAGGCTCTCACACCACACATTCACTACATGGCCCTGCACTGTTTCCACATAGGACATGAGTACAGGACACCTTGAGTCTGGAGATGAGTTAGGAGGGACCTTCTCACAGCCATCTACTGTAAGAAGTTAATTTTCATTTGGCCCATGGCACTTAATTAAGATACCTCATCATGGTGACAAAGACTGTGGCTGTCATTCTGCCCGTGGTCTCTCATGCCTGCTGTGGTGGCAACATAAACCACACTGCACCTCTTGTCTCACCCTTTCATTACCTTCTGGCAAGTTTTGAAGGTGATTCAGTGAATTTACTCCGGCAACAAAGCTTATCCACAGTGACACAGACTGTTGCAGGGAGATTGGCTCCATTCCCCCCCGCCTTCCACCACTCCATCAGGCTGAGCACACTTCTGGGCAGCTACTGCTGAAGTTTCTTCCAAACATGAGTTTAATTTGTGTTGTACATGACATAAGTCCCAAACTGGAGCTGACCTGCTCGCATCTACCTTATTTGTAGCTGAATAAGCAAAACAACCTTTTGCTTACTACCTATTAGGTCAGTGACATTGATTTCCCCTGACTGCAATAGCTGCAGATCTTTACACATAGAAAAGGGAGAATTGAAAACATACACATTGTTCTGGGAGCTGCTGTGTGCCATGGAAAATGGAAACTCAGGGTTACTCTCCCCTTCCAGGCTTGTGTCATTGGCTGGTCCTGCACTTAGACCCCGGCTCTCAGCTGTCCTCAGCTATTCACATTTTCTCAAGACACATTATCCAGGGTCGACAGAGATGAATAATTAAGTCGGAGGGATGCACTAGGACTTGTGAAGGTGACATTTGGGATATCAGCAGAAAGAAAGAGTGTTGCAAGTCTTTTTCATGTTCAGAGGTCTGCTTCTTTTAGCATCAAGTGCTTGGTTCATTTGCTGTTGTCACAATTGTTAATGTCATTAGCAGCTTCTGTGCTCTGAGGACGCAGATGGCACTAAGTGGCCTGAAACAGATTCTAGACCATGTGCTTGGCTATGAACTGCCTCATCCAAAACACAAGGCATCCAACACAATCCTTTCCCAACCCTCCAGTGTGACTGGACACACAGGAGTCATGTCCTCCTGGACAAGAGGCTGTAGGTTCATAGTCAAGTGAGCAACATCAGAAAGACTCTCCTACACGTGCACCCTTCAACTCCAGAGCTTTGTGTTCTCCAGATGGAAAGAACAGGCACGCTGGCAGAGTCAGGGAGATTCTCTCACCAAGTGCCTGAAGCAGGTAATAGATACCAGCAAGCACATCCCCCATTAACTGCCTCTTAATAAAAGTCTTCAAAGTACATTAGTACTAGAAAGGCACCCAAGAAACCCTTAATCATGAGAGCAACCATTCGTTTGGGCCAGGGCAGTGAAATGGGTTTATTACAGACTGTTCTTCAGACTCAGTCTGCCTCTATACTTAGAAAATGTCAATTAATTTATGGACATGGAGCTTTTATCCCTCTCCTGATAGCTGGCCCATCCTCTCCCCATTTCAATTTGTTGGCTCACTTTCTCATGTGAAAGTCAGAAGAAAAGGAGCACGCAGATCACCCAGGGAAGCTATTGGTCAGACAGGGAGAACAGAAACTGCCTTTAATTGTCCAGGAGAGGGTCTGAGCTCAGCCTCAGCAACCAGCCTTGGCCTAGGGAACTTAGGGGAGCTGTAAGACTCGTGGTTATGAAGCAGGTATAATTTTGCATAGTGATGAGGGACTAGTTACAATTAAAGAAGATGACCGTCCTATAAAATCTGCAGCATTTATGGCATTTTGAAATTAGAGAGGGGAACCCAGAACACTTACTGAGCATTAGCAGAGCAGACTTCAGGCACATCTTTCTCGTGTTCACATACTCTCACCAAAGGCAGCTGCTCCTGTCAGTTCATCCAAGTTACCCTCATATTATTGGACACACAGGAATTTCCCTTCCATGGACTGCCTGTCTCACAGAGCCTTTTCCCTTCCCAAGTCTGGGGAAACCACAGATAGTCACAATATGGGAAGGTTCAGCACTGAAAGGGAGCTGGCTTCAGTTTCCCCTCCCTCTTAATCCTCTGCAACATCATCCTGCTGACAGGGGCCGTTGTGACCTCCACAAGTGCCTCTCCAGCCCCAGGGTCCAGACGAGAGGTCCTGACACTTCACACACAGCTGACAATTGCTGTAACACAGGGTTGCAAGGACAGGCAGCTGCTCATGCTATGAAATAGCCGTAAGCTACAAAGCTAAAAATTGATAACAGTTCCTTGAGAAATAACGCCAAAAATGCTTGGCATAGCTAGGCCTGGACATGGTTTGGTTTTGAGAACGATTTTAATAGGTGCTCCCCAGTTCTCGGCGCTTTCAGCCTGCTCTGAGCACTGGTTGTGTCTCTCTGCTCACGCCGTGCAGGATTACAGGGTGAACATCTTCCTGAGACAGCAGTGGAACGACCCACGGCTGGCGTACAACGAGTACCCTGACGACTCCCTGGACCTGGACCCCTCCATGCTGGACTCCATCTGGAAGCCTGACTTGTTCTTTGCTAATGAGAAAGGGGCCCACTTCCATGAGATTACCACAGACAACAAGCTGCTGAGGATCTCCCGAAATGGCAATGTCCTCTACAGCATCAGGTGAGGTGTCTCCGTGGGAAGAGTCCCACAAAGGTAGGGGAGGACAGAGCTGAACTCCCACTGTTCAAGCCTAGAGCATGATGATGGATAAAAGAAGTTTAGGGTTTTTTAAGGTGAGAGGTCACACAATTAGCAGTGCCATAGCAATGGGAAGGGACCTCTGCCAAAGCATATTGAGACAGAGGGTTGTTCTGGGAAGAATTCTAGCTGATCTTTACATTTCCCAGTCCAAGAACTTGGGCTGCTCTCTAGTAGATTCCATAACATCCCTAAGGTAAAATTACTTGAGATATTTTATACTAGCACAAGCCTAAAACCAGCTGTACTCTGTACTCAGCTCATAAAAACTCTGCTTTCAAAGCTGCAGCATTTCCTAACAAAAAAAAATAAAAAATAGGGAAAATGCTAAGTAGGGCTCCATGGCTTTGTCTCAACTTAATAGTTATCCCTTTATCACTAGACCCAAGAACCCATCAGTGGAGCTGAACTAATTGCACTGAATTTCCTGCAGGAAATCCATCTGATCCCCCACCTTCACTTCCAACCCAATCCACTCTTTATTTGAAACCCATGAAACTAAGATCAAACTTCATGAGCATAAATAGAGAAAGTTTAACTCTATATTGAAGACTTTTTCACCTCATGTGTAATGTAAATTTGCCTACAGTTCACACACCCCATCTCACACTGCAGCTCCCAGTGGCAGCCATGGGGGGAAAAAAGCACCATGGAGCTGTAAAATGGAAAATAAACACCTTAATGCTGCAATTTAGACAACCTCCATCAAACATCAAGGTGGTTCCAGCCCAAAGACCAGCTCCCTGATGGCCAAAACAATAAGAGAATTGCCATGTGTGTTGGCTGAATATGGAAACCTCACATTTCTTAATTTCTAAAACCAGGCAGGGAGTAAAACTGCCACCAGCAACCTGGCAGTGAGCATGGCACAGAGTCCTGTTCCACGTGGGTCTGCAGGAGTACAGAGAGGAAATATGGGTCAGCCCAGCCTTAGGGTTTGCTCTGCAAAACAGAGCAATGGCTCAGCAGGGGACATGGCTGAATTGATCACTGTTTCCAAGGCAAAAACTTGAAAACAGCTTCAGTTCTTGTTTAAAAAAACCCACACTTTGCTATCTCACTCATCTCCAAATGAAAATATAGGTTTCTTTATATGTAAATTTTTCTATGAAAATTAAAAAGAAAGAGCACAATGTAAATGCAAATTTTCCAAAAGGAGAAATAGTCTTTCCCTGTAAAAAAAAAAAGCTCTCTTAAGTGCTCTGCCATTCTCTAACTGGCTCTTGGCTACTGGTATTTGCAATAATCAAACTCTAGGCAAGGCATTTACAAGAAGATGGACTTTGTCACATCTTCTGTCCCAACATGCCTCTAAACTCAAGCAGAGAATTTCTTCCACCATAAGGTTTTAAATTAAAGTATCTTTCCCTTCTGATAAGTTTCTTGTAGGTCTGATGATAGAAAAATTCAATTTCTGTCCCCTGGGTAGTTCTGCTATTTCTACATCAAGGCAAAAAGCTGAAAACCCTAAACACTTCAGGGAACAGCATTTTCAACATTATCAAACCAAATAACACAAGTCTAACTATCTGAAGCAAATCATTCAGTATCAGCTTGTTGAAATCAAAGAAACATTTAAAGCATAGATCATGGTACACGGCAGCACAGCAATATACCACAGAAAATGTAGCCTGCACCTAGTGGAAAGTGAAGACAGAAGTAGAGGTCTCAAGGGGCTCAGCAGGAATTCAGGAAGATACAGAAGTTCATATTGACTTAGCACAGGGCATTTTCCCTGCAGAAAATCCCACTGAAGTCTCTCTTTCCCCCCACAGAAGCATATGATCTTGAACAAATTTCTTTTTGGTTGGTTTTTTTTCGTTGTTTTTTTTTTCTTTTTTTAGGACACAAATGTTCTATTCAGATATTTACAAACAGTCCCAGTCTCTACAAATGTATCTGGGGGCCCATATATTGGGCTTGGGCTTGCTGCTAATCCAGGCTGCTGTGAACCTGAGTCAAGAACTGAAAACTGAAGCAGCAGAAGTGTTTGGTGTGGGAACTCTTTGTTCTGCACAGTCTAAAACAACATTGCAATGAAACACCATCTGCAGCAGGCGACTCTGCTGGGAATCATATCACAGACCCAAATGTTCAGCATTTCTGATGCTTTCCAACACCATGTGTGAGAAGACAGGCAGGGAAGTGGCCAATGATCAGTCATTCCCCCCAGCACACCAGTGTGTCTCGGGCAAGGTCCCAGCCTGTTTGCAGCACTGGATGTCTGAGGGGGTTCACTCCTCAGCAGTACCACAAACTGTTTGGCATTCCCTTGTGCTCTCTTCTCTCCTCAGGATCACACTGACTCTGGCCTGCCCCATGGACCTGAAGAACTTCCCCATGGACGTACAGACGTGCATCATGCAGTTAGAAAGCTGTGAGTCCTGTGCACATCCCCATTTCGGAGAGGAGACCACTTGTTTTCCCTCTCTCTCTCCCCTGCCATCTCCTTTCCCAGGTGCAACCTATTCCCAGCCCAGCCTTCACTGGAGTCTTGTTCAAGAACCTCTTGCTCAGGATTTTCCATTCATTCAGCAAATGTGACATTTTCTAGAGAAGCCAAAACTTAAAAGATCCCTGGCTTGCTTGTATTTACATTGGCCTTTAACTTTGGAGGAGAGGGGTGAGAGTGCTTTCAGCTGCATTTTGTGTCTCTGGATGAACATCTGCCCCTTGTACATGTTGCTTATACCAAAGGAGGGAAGGATGAGGAGCTTCTTCCAGAGAAAGAGGTCGAGTTGGGAAAAGTAGAAAACAAATTCAACAAAGCCCAATTCAAGAAAAAATGTGATTTATTACAGACAATTCATTGCAAACCATTGCAGCTCCACTGCAGCTCATCACCTTGGTTCTCATCACATGCACAAGCAGTTTTGCCTCAACCCAAATCCCATTCATGACAGCATTGCCAAGGAAGGCCAGGACACACCCCTGCCTCCAGACATGGATCTCTTCTGCAATACTGTCCCTTTATTTAATGTGTTTCACATGGTATTTGTCCCCTCCTCTCTACAGTTGGCTACACAATGAATGATCTCATATTTGAGTGGCAAGAAAAAGGAGCGGTACAAGTTGCTGACGGGCTGACATTGCCTCAGTTTATCCTCAAAGAAGAAAAAGACTTGAGATACTGCACAAAGCACTACAACACAGGTCAGTGCTGTTTACCCTTATCTGCTGGGTTCAGTAGAGAGGAAGTCAAGATTGTGCATTTGCCAGAGTCTCTTGCTGTGTGTGATGTCACTCAGCTGATACAAGCCTTGTCCTACACATCTAGGGGCAACAGACATACAAATACACACAGGTATTTTGCCAGTAAATAAACACATATATAGCTAGTGAAAAGCTAATGGACACAAATGTGTGAAATCCTCTTGTCCCCAGTAACATCTGTATCAGTTCAAGGGTGTTTGGTCTGGACTTTCTCTCCAAGAATCTTCTTTTGTCTTTGAAATTGAAGTGACAAAGGACATACTGCCAAGAGCTTTCCTTGCTATGTTGATGTTCATAGAATTACAGAATGTTTGGAGTTGGAAGGGATCTTAAAGATCATCCAGTTCCAACTCCCCTGCAGAGACACCTTCCACTAGCCCAGGTTGCTCCAAGCCTCATCCAACCTGTCCTTGAACAATTCCAGCAATGGGGCAGCCACAGCTTCTCTGGGCAACTTGTGCCAGGGCCTCACCACCCTCACAGGGAAGAATTTCTTCCTAATATCTAATCTAAACCTTCTCTCTTTCAGTTTGAAGCCATTTTCCTTTGTCCTGTCACCGCATGCCCTTGCAGAACTGGGCAACAGCTGCTCATTTCCTCCTCTAACAAGACTCTGGTTCTAGGCAATGCAAGGAAAATCCTCAGACATTGGCTGAAAACAGGAGGCTCACCGTGCCTTGCCAGTAATCTTCCATGTATCTCCTGTCCTCCTCAGGCAAGTTCACCTGTATAGAAGCTCGTTTCCACCTGGAGAGACAGATGGGCTATTACTTGATCCAGATGTACATCCCCAGCCTCCTTATTGTCATTCTGTCCTGGATCTCATTCTGGATCAACATGGATGCTGCACCAGCTCGTGTTGGCCTGGGGATCACCACAGTGCTCACTATGACCACACAGAGCTCTGGTTCCCGAGCATCACTGCCCAAGGTAGGGAACAAACTTATCTTCACCGGAGGCAAAACATGCACCTTCTGGGGATAGCATAGAAGTAAATCACTGTGCAGATTCTCCTGCTCAACACGAGGCATTCTGCTGCCATTGCACTATTCCATCATAAGGGAAAACAGAAAAAATTCCAATCCCATCCTAAAAAGTTCTAGATTCTCTATGACTAGCAGTAAAACTTCCCCTCAAGATTCAGCACTCACCACAGCTCCCAGTAGCCAGGAGCACTGTACCATACAAACCCCTGCAACAAGCCACATGGATATGCCCTGTACACTTTAGCATTTTAGTCAGTTGACCATCATACTTTTATAATAGTATTGAATTTCCCTTTATGAAGGGCCCTCCCGTATGATCAGATTGGATTACTAATTTTCTTGCACATAAAAAAGCACAATCAAAACCCAGATAAATTAAAAACTGTAGAATTATTGCTGCTTAAGAGACCAGGAGCAGTTTCAGTGAACTGATAATACGTTCATGTTAAGTGAACTAGATTCTGGTAGCAGATGTCAACCTTATCATGGCTTGGTCAACTCCTTCCAAAGACCTTGGAAGTAACACATAAAATGGCAACAAAAAGGCATTTGGGTGAAGAAGCCATCCCATCTCAGTCTCTTTTTCTGACTCCCAGGTGTCCTACGTGAAGGCCATAGACATCTGGATGGCTGTGTGCTTGCTGTTTGTGTTCTCTGCACTTCTAGAATATGCTGCTGTCAACTTCGTGTCTCGGCAGCACAAAGAGCTGCTCAGGTTCAGAAGGAAGAGGAGGCATCATAAGGTAATACATAAAGCATGAAGCACACAGCTGAAATCTCATGAGGTCCCAACGAAGTCCTCAGTATGTGATCAGATGTTAGGGGGGGCTCACACATCAAAACCCAGGGTTACCTCAGTTAATTGTGTCTGTTCTAACAACCTGCTGACCCCAGGGGTCCAGCAGGCTGGTTTTTGTTAGCCAGCCAAGTGGTCTAAGCCAAAAGAGTTGTTCACAACAGAACAATTCACACAGCAACGTTCTGGTCTGAGTTCTCCTCTTCAGAAGCTGCAGCCAGGGCTGGGGGGAGGCAGGCAGGGAGGTGTGAGGGATGTCTATCAGAGAACAGCATCCCCCCAACAAGACAGCCTGCTTTAGCCTGGAGGTAAGTGACACCTCTTTTGTCTCTGTCATCTCCGTGTTCAAAAGCATCTGCTTCTCAGACTGACTGCAAATTCCTCTTGGAAGGAAATAGCTTTATTCTCAGCCTTAGCCTCGCTCCATGCTTACCTGCCATGGCTGATGCCAATCTGAGCGTGCACTGCAATGACATGCATCTCCTGGCTTTTAGGCTGAGGTGCCACAGCAAAGACTTCACCTCACAGAATACACTAGAAAGAAACACAAAGGTGGCTGTGATCAAAGGCCAAAAACTTAAAGTTGTCCTTAATTAACTGTTAGGATCAGGAAGGCATTAGCAAATTTTCAGCCTGAGAGGCTGTCCTCAGGTTATCATTAAAAAACAGTACGTTTGCTAGGAAAGAAAAAACAAAGAAAATTTTGCTGATGAAAATCTCAAGTGAGCCCCTAGGTGACCACCAAGGTCTGCCTTAAATATTCCTCACAGGTAACAAGGAATATTGTTTATACCTTGTAGGTAAATTTGTCTACCCTCTATTTTAAAGAGTCGACCACGATCCATCCCATCCAGAGACCTCCCCCCCCTTTCATTGCTTCACTGTCCCAGTCTTTGAAAGTCTTTCCCAAGGTCTAACCCGTCCTGTAGTAGTTCACAGTGTATGCTTGGAGAACTGCCCCCATTCCAGGAGGAACTGAGGGCTGAGGAGCAGGAATCCCTGTATTGTTGTAGGTTTTCCTCTCTCTGCCTCAGTCGTCTGATATGTAAAACAGGACATAATTGTTCACTTGTGTCCAACACAGTCAGGTCCAGGGAGGAAAAATGTGGGACAAATGCAAGGGAAAATAAGTAACAGATGAGACCATCAGCACCCATTGACTTTGTCTGACCAGAACAAGGCCCTGCCATCCCAAAATCACTGGAGATAGTTTTGGTTCAGAAGGTGCAGCCTGTTGAATTGAGTCAAAGCTAAACCCACCCACATGGGTGCCTCATAGTGCATTTATCTCTTCATCTGGATTCAGGCATCCTGTCCCTGGATCTGTGCTGTTGTATGCAGATCAGTCTGTTGATAAAACAATAAAGAGAAAAAAAGCCACTAATACACAGAGGAGTTAAAGAGATACTTGCCAGAACTGTTCCATTGAACACAAGGCTGCTAGTACACTCCCTGCCCAATCTCACAGAAATTTAATTGGAACAAAGCATAAACAAAAACACTTGCAAAATCAAAATGAACAAGGTTTGCAGGCTCATCAGAAAACTAAAATCTGACTGCTAATATGCAAATGGGTTAGTGCAGCTGCCAAAGAGCCTAATTGCTCTGTCCTGATGTCCTGACTTGTCTGGGTAGCTGTGCTTGGTTTAGGCATGACATGCCAGGCTAAAAACAAGTGAGATGTTGTAGTGGTCCATGCTGGTGGAGGCAGCTGAGGAGAGGACGAGCCCATGCCCATACTTATTAGGTCTGCATCAAAACCTACTGGCTATTCTTCACAGCTCAATGTGCCAGACACAGTGCCATGGTCTGGCATTAATACCAGTGAATCCAGAAAAATCTGTTTCTGGCTTTTGCCAGTTAGATGCAAGGTGCTAGCTTATCCTCATCCTTAGGAGTCTTTCTTCCTCTCTAAAAAAAACCCAACAAAACAAATCAACCTGTTGCCAGGTTTCACTTGGCCCTTTCCATTTTTGAGCCACCTCTTAACTTCTTCCCTCTGGATGAGATTAGAGAGATCAGATAGACAGCTCTCTCCAAACTCATTATGCTGTCTGTATTTACTGGGGCACGTGGGGAGACATAGGTCCTGGCACATAGGGACTGTAATGGTTACATCCCTGTGTTCAATAAAATAGGGCTAAATCATTCTGAGACACCAGCAAGATTTTCACCAAAAAACCCCAGCAATAACATTCACCTTTAAATTGGAAAATAAATTATTTTCTCAGTAATTGGCATTACCACAAGCAGCCACATCTTAACATCAACCCACAGAAGGGCACTTCTTTTCCTCACCTAAAAGTTGGCTTGTGGGAAGGGCTGTGGGGCTGGAGGGGTCCCGTGGGCAGGCAAGCAGAGGGCTGGTTGCACGCTGGCTGCAGAGCTCTTTTCCTGGTCAGGTCTTGGCTCCTGCACATCCATGTAACTCTGTAGGAAGTCTCACACTGTAGCTTCAACTACGTGAGTTACATGGAGCCCACTCCTTCTGGGCAAGCTGCAACTGCACAGGCAAAGCAAAGAAGGTGCTGATAGGAGGGGGGGGAGGGAGAGGCAGAAGCAAAACAGGGGATGCAATTGGAAAAATTAAAGCAGTACCATAAACCCTTCGATATGTCAAAGAGCTCAATGGGGTGGAAGTCAGTCCTGTTCTCCATGGGGTGCCTGGATCCCCTGATTTGCATCTGTGCATCACACAGCTGGCACCCCTCTATAAGGCTGAACTCCCAAGAGCAGGGGTTTTGTCCAAGGGTGCTGAGGTCAGGGCATGGTGGGAGCATCTTTCCCGTGCAGAGCAGGAACCTGTCAGCGGAGAGCCTTATAGCGAGGGTGCACTGTCTATATCTCATTTTAAGTAGAGTCCCATGCTGAATCTGTTTCAGGAGGATGAAGCTGGTGAGGGCAGGTTCAACTTCACTGCCTACGGGATGGGACCAGCTTGCCTACAAGCCAAGGATGGCATCTCTGTCAAGGGTGCCAACAACAACAACACGGCCAACCCGGTGCCGCCGCCGTCCCGCTCGCCCGAGGAGATGCGGAAGCTCTTCATCCAGCGAGCCAAGAAGATCGACAAGATCTCCCGCATCGGCTTCCCCATGGCATTCCTCATCTTCAACATTTTCTACTGGATCATCTACAAGATCGTCCGCAGAGAGGACGTGCACAACCAGTGAGGG
This sequence comes from Pseudopipra pipra, assembly GCF_036250125.1. Lineage (NCBI taxonomy): Eukaryota > Metazoa > Chordata > Aves > Passeriformes > Pipridae > Pseudopipra > Pseudopipra pipra. The sequence continues at coordinate 13,580,016 of NC_087563.1, forward strand.
GAGGGGAGCAGCCGGGAGGGAGCGAGCAATCCTTTATATATGTGCAATAGCAATGCAGCAATGCATGAATTTAAGAATGCGGCAATATCTACTAAAAAAAAAACATGGGGAGGGGGGCTGGGAGGGACTTTTAATCGTGTGAACTGAGGACAACTGGCACAGGGAGGAGAAAAAGAAACTCTTGATCTTGGGAGTGCAGGGTGGGGGTTAGTTTTACAGCATAGGAAGGTTTGGATTGCTCCAGCAATCCAAGCAGTGTAATATAGTAATATATATTCATGCTTAATTATAATGCAAAAAGAAAACAATCAAAAAAAAAAAAAAGAAGATGAACAAAAAAAATTCCTTTTTTTTAGCCTATTAACAGCTTAGATTCTCAAGTCACTGGAATGATTCATAATTCCATGTGCAGAAACGACTGCAATTCTGCTTTATCTGACTTTTGCTATAGAAAGGCCATACCAGTCAGGCACGTGGGGGAAAAAAGCCCTAACAAAAGGGGAAAAACACCTCAAGAAAATAATTCTATGCTTCTCTAGGTTTTGCACTTTGAAAACTAGATAGATGGGGAAACTTAAGAAAGAGGCTGCAGGTTGTTGTTTATTTTATATATTTACTTTTTTTAGTCATGGGTCTGCTGATCAAACACTTTGTGACTTTTGCATAGAGGAAAGCAAATACATTATCTCTCTCATCCCCATCAGAGAGCTTCCAAAGGAAACACAGGAAGGACATCAGGGCCTTCATCAGAAATCACAGGTACCTTCTGTCCTTTCAAACAACCTGGCAGGATTCGAGCCCCAGGAGGCAGAAATGCTATTCAGAATGCTAGAAATTATGAAGGGTTTTTCAAAATAGGGTTTCTTTCATTTGTTTTGGTTGGTTTTGTTTGTTTTTTTTCCAAACCCCTTTCTGCCATGTTTGTTTGCAATGGGGGGATGGAAGTGATTGTATTTAAAATATAGAGAAAACAGGCATCTTCTTGCCTTGTTGTGACAGGACCGGGCATGTGGCAATACTGTCAGTAAGGGGGGGGGGGGGGGAGGGAAGGTGTGTATAGAGAGAGCAGCTCTTATTTTCAGACATTTCATAGCAGTAATATTAATAGTGAAGCTGGGTCAGTGGACCCAAAACTATATTTTTGTATCTATTTTGGTGCTGCATTTACCTTTAACGAGGATGGGAAGATGGAGCAGGCTGCTTTGCCCCTCTCTGCTACCTGGCAGAGGCTGGCACAGCTTGGTGGGGATGGGGAAAGGGTGGAGGGAGGTGGGAATGGGTGAGCAAAGGGGTTTCCCTTTGGCCAAGTGGTAGCACACGTTTGCATTGGTGTTTGAGGTAGGGGAGAATGTGCCAAACACCTCTAGGGTGTGACTTGAAAGCCTGGCTTGGGGCCAGTGGGCAAGTTAAGGGTTTGGTGTCCCACTTGCCTCTCTGGCACCCTGGGTGTGAGCTGGCTGCAGCACCCAGGGTGACTCAGCTGTGTCTATTTGCACTTTAGTAAGGCAGATGAAAGAGAGCACGAAGGAAGAGACAATCAGTCTGCACTGAAGCACTTGGGGTCAGGTTGGGGTTAGGCACTAAACGAAGGCAGAGAGACAAGTGGCACCCAAGGGAGGTTGGAGTCATGTTCAGCCACGGGTGTCCCAGCCAGCACAGCAAGATGCAGGCATGAGAGAGGGCAGGGGAGCCAGGGACCTGTGAGCTGTCCTACACAGGGATGGTGCCAAGTGGACAAAGCCCAGAGAAAGCCCCAGGGCTCTCTTGGGCTGGGTAGGGGGACACCCATCTTTGAGGCTGCCAATTCAGCACCTTTCACCAGCACTAAATACACTTTATTTAAAGAGAGAAAAAAAAAAGAAAAAAGAAAGAAACGAAGAAACAAAGGATAAGAATAGCAAGGGGAAAAAGGGAGAAAAAAGATAAAAACCGTGGTGGTTACTGTGTGGACTAGGGCAAACAGCAGCATTTCCTAATATTTTGGCAAAAGCCAGCCAGCTTTCGGAGTCCCTTTGTGCTGCTGAGATAGGGAAAAGTCACACCACACGAGTGTGAATCAGTACATGAGCCCCTTCCCTCCACTGGAGCAGCAGGAAACCCGTGGGCTGAGGATTTCTGCTTCCCCTGGCAGATGGTGCTTTCCCAAGCAGAGAGATCTCAAGCTGTCAAGCAGAGGCGTTTTTTGATGCTAGGACAACGTCCCGAGCCTTGGCTGGAGCCCAAGTCTGCTGCTGGCTCTGGGTTTGCTTGCTGAATTATTGAACTCTCCCGGCGTGCGCGCCGGCCGGCCGTGCCAGCTGCGGTTTGCGCGATCGCTTCAAACGGCGTGTCCTTGTCTGAGATGAAAGGCAAATCCAGGGAATTTCCTCTCCTGCCCGGCAGCAGGGCAGAGTCTTGGCAGCCCATGCACCACGGCTCCTTCCTCATGCAGGTGAATGACTGCAAATTGCTGTCCTTTGGGGAAAAAAAAGAAGGTCCTGCCTGGATGCCCAGACCTCGCACTTTGGAGTCGGGCAATCTGGCCGTGGTTCACACACCTTCAGTCTCCCCTGGCTAGCCAGGGTGGCTCCCAGGGCACAGCCAGCTGCAAGGGTTTCCTTCCTGACTGCAGCTGCCCTAAGGAGTTGCCTGTAGGTTAAGAAAACCCATGCACCATCCTCCCACCCAACCGAGTTCTGATCCTACATCCCGAGGGCAAGAGCAGAGCAAGGAGAAGGAAGACATTTCCACCTCACTTCACTCTGCTCCAGCTCAAGACTGAATAATCCTGTGTTCATCCTACACCTACTGTTGCAGATGCAGTTACACTCACAGTTGCTGCTTCACTAGAGCTCCAGTGCCACTTCTTGGCATGGTGTAAGGCCAGAGGATGGCAATTAGGGACTAAAAATCATCAGAGAGATGCTTATGTTTCCTGCCCATACAGAAGCACTTCAGCTGCTAGTAGAGCTCAGGGAGTTTAGGGACTAAAATAAGAAGGCTTACCAGCCTGCCTTTGCTTCCAGTTCAGCTCTGCCAAACACTGGGCACATTTGATGCCCACCACAAGCAGCATTATCTTCTCTTCTTAAGCAGCCAGCTTCCATTTGAGCCATCTTCCAGCTCCAGGGCTGCCTGCACAGTGACAGCCAGCAGCACTCACATCCCAACAGGAAACACGCAGGGATCTTGGTAAAAGTGTGACTGTGCTGAGATAACTGTCCCAGGGATGTCCTGCCAGAGAGTTTCACCATAGGCAAGACTTTAGACTGTCCTAGGAGCCCCTGGCAAGTCTGTGCAGTTTTCAAAATCAAACATTTTTCTCCATTTGTACTAGGTTGTGTTTAGTCTCTGTATTGCAAAAGAACTCACTTTGATAACCTATCTCATCTTCAAAGTAGGCTGCTTGGATAGTGCCAGCAATTATATTTATTAGTTAGAATGCAGGGTAGCTTCCAGGAATATTGATGGAATTTAACTTTGCAATTATTATCTCTTCTTAAGAACAAGGCTCAGAAGAAAAACCTCTGAATAAAACAGAGGTTTGATCTGGCAGTAAAGAGACAAAATCAGGTCCTAATTCAGTTGGATTCTTTGGAAAAAGAGAGCTGTATCCCAAATAATATTATTTCCAGATGTTGCTGGAGGTTTATCACTTCATGAGCAGGAATTCTTTTTCCTTAGACATAAATAGAACTGTTGAGAATAAATAAAAAAAAAAAAAGCTTACTATTTTTTGATCAGGTAAAAGAGTTTTTCCCACTTTAATTCCTGATTAAAGTGGCTTTCCATCTGGGATCACGGTACCATGGAAATCAGAGAGGAGCTGAACAGGGTCCAGGGCAGAGCAGAGAGCACGTGGGCTGCTGCAGATTGCAGGACTTGGCCTTGACCCTGGCCAAGCACCAGCTGCCTGTGAACAGCTGCTCCGTGGCTCTGGTACTGCCCTAATTCTCCTGTCCTAGAGGCCTTTGCTGGTCAGGGCTGGGGGACTTTGCTCCTAAAAACATCAAACAATTTCAAATGCTGAATATTCTCACAGCCTCTAAACAGGAACATTTTTTGTTTTGTTTTCCTCAGACTTTTCTGGAAGTTTTTTCTTATTCTTTTGCCCCTTCTAAGATCTTTAATTTTAAAGCAAATCAAAGACAATTCAAATTACACTGTTGATTGCCCTTTATCTTGACTGCAATTTAAAGACCTTGGTTTCCTAATGCTGGTGGAAAAAAGGTTAGAAACATTTAGAGTGTATATTTTTAAAAAGAAAGGAACATATGAAAGGAGAAAAAGCTATTTTCAAAGGTGCCATATTTTTCACAGATTGTATAGAATCATATTTTTGTACTGTACTACCATTACTTAATAAAACATAGTTCTTATCCCTGTGCCAAAGACAGACAGTCTCTTTCAATACTCCATTCTTTACTCCAAAACCTTGCTACTGGCAGCAGTGGGTAACACAACATGGACCTCTGCTACCAAAAGCCCCAATCCTACCAGTGCAGCTGCAATTCTGGGTCATTGCCTCCCACATGGACATTGTCCATCTCCTGCTGGGTGACTGCAGGCAGCACGTCCTGCCCTGCTGCAGCATCCCACAGAGCTCAGCAAGGGAAGTATCTAATCCACTCCCTGCTTGGAAGCACTTACACACTCCTATCTTCTTCTCAAAAAGAGGTGGATGGAAGGGGCATCTTGTGCTGCTCCTACTTCAATAGATTTCCATCATTTGTATGGAGACAGTACATTAGTAGTTAAATAGAAAATTGAGATACAGGATTGTTCTTCAGGGTGCTAGGATGGGCACCAAAGCAGAAACTCATTAATTTTAGCGTCTTAAATTATTTCAGGTTCTTTAAGTCTTCCCATTCCCTTCTCTCTTTCTCCTTAACAATTATTTCTTAAGGGCAGTTACACGTCTCTTGCTCAAATGAACCTACACAAGCCTCTCACTTCATTCAAGTCTATTGTACTTTTCTGCATTCATCTCCTCTCGTTTACCACCTGAATGTTCACTCCTGTGGGGCTCAGTTCCTCAGCGCTGCAACCTTTGAAGGGCCTGGCACAGATCAGTGTCTTGGGAAATGCAGAGCAAAATACAGGACTAAAACCATTCCCCCTAAGCAGGCAGGGTAACAGCTACCAGGGAAGTGCTTTCACAGCCAAGCATGAGGAGGACTCCAGGGGAATGTGAGGGTGGCCAGTAAGGGCTTTTTTGACTGTGCTCTGTAAAAGCAAAGCAGCATAAGTCAGAGAGAATGCAGTCTTTTGGGCTATTATCCCTCTAGGGCTCCATGTTTTACAGTGATCCAGCTACACAGCAGCTGTTTATTGGAAATCAGGTTCTTGTATTCCCAGTCTCCTTCTCCCGTGGTGTGTAGCAAAGGGCCCCACAGGAAATGAGCTGCAGTGAACCAGGCGAGGTGTAAGCAGCTGCTGCACATTTTGCACAGAGCATCCACTCGGAGCTACTCCAGGCTCTGCCTGCAGGTGTTTGCACTGGATGAGACATTCTCTGAGAACTGCTGGGATGAGCAGCCCTTGGGTGATCCCACCCTGAAGGACCATTGAAGTGCAGAGCCCAGGCTAGGGGTACTGGAGGTAGCTTAATAGTGGAAAGCACAGGCTGAACCAGGTGAGGACTCCCTGGAGCTCACTGTGAGCTCCCTTGCAGTGGGCATCCCATGCACTGGAATTATGACCCTTTTGTTTGCAGGTTCTACAGCCTTCCTTGTTCATCTTTTCCCTCACTCACCCTACCACATTGTCCCAGCATCATGCTGCCTGCTGCTGTAACATGGGAAAGGACACAAACCACATGTCAGGCTACAGGAAGAAGGATTACTTCAGTCCCTAGCAGAGGAAATCACTGGTTAAATTGCCAAATGAGGATCCTGGCAAAGACCAGCAGAGAAGGGAAAGGGAAAGGGAAAGGAAAAGGAAAAGCAATAGGAGAGGTTTGTTTGCATGCCACATCGCTCCTGGCATTCAAGGCAGACAGTGGTAACAGGTATGGTGCAAGGCAGCAGGAATTATGAGACCGTATTAAATAATAAGACCATCAGGTTTAGCAAACCCAAGTTGAAGTCCTCATGCACTTTACTGCCAGGTTTCTGAGTAGAAATTATAAGGGAGTCTTATGTTTGTGATATTCCTGCTCCTGGGTCTATCACAGAGAGAGTGCTGAAGCCCACCCTGGGACAGGGCTGGCTCCCAGCAGTACTGGAGATGGGTCAGCCATGGTTTGACCCAGACCATGCACAGAGAGAGAGAGTGAACAGATGGAACAGATTCAGCACAAGGGGATGTTGCCACTTTGGGGAAAGGCAGGGATTGCTTCATGTTGGCTTAACAATCCCTGCAGCACTCAAAGCATTGCTGCTGGGGCTTACAGGCTCTGCTTAGTGCTGCCACAAAAAGCACATGGGAGAGGGACCTCAGCAGTCTCCTGAGAGCAGCAGTTCCAGCAAGAGGATACAAATGCTGTTCCCAGCCTGAGGGTCAAACATGTCAGCACTTCCAGTATAAAATCATCCATGTTTTTCTGGGAAGGGGACGACACCAGCATAAATAAGCCATCAGTCTGGTCTGAAATTAGCTTTTATTTATAGACTTGCCACTTGAATTGCATAAGTAGCTCAAGCCAAACAAGGACACCCTCCTCACCTACCCAGAGAACTGGGGCATGAGGTACTGTCATTAACTACGTGCTCAGGCTGCGAGTGTGTCACTGCTGTGGCAAGTGAGTCAAGCTTGGCAGGGACAGGTAGGGCTGCCTGGAGCTGCCAAGTGTGAGGGGCATAGAGCTTGCAGGTAGTTTTTGCTGCTAAGGCTTTTGGGAAGCTGGTCCCAGGACTGTTAGCACTGTAACAAATCCCCTTCCCCAGAGGATCTGTGGGAAGACGTGTCTGCCTTATCCAGGCACTTGGTGACACTGAGGCACTGCTGGGTTACCTGTGTGACAAAACCATGAATCAGGCTTGAGGCTGCAGACCAGCTGAGCCAGTTGGCCTGGGTTAAATACACCACAGAATTTGGGCACTAAATTACAGCTCCAGGTTCAAGCCTGAATCAACCTTGCAGTGATGACACCCTCACGGTCACAATTACAGTGGACGCCTGATAATTGCTTAAGTCAGCATTGCCCTGTCATAACCCTGCAGAGATCAACAGGGCATGACTTCCAATGATAGCAGAACTGGGGCCAGGGCTCCAGTGTTTCTTGCTTGACACCTAGTCCCCAAACACTGACTTTTACTGAACTAAAACTATGCAACATTGAAGAGATTGTGCCATGGGCGGTGCCTTAGCCACCTCTCCTGGATATGCACGTACACACGTTCAGAAGTATCCTCTTCACAGTTACTTGTGATGGGCTAAAGAACCAACACGAGTTCCTGAAGAGCAGGACCAGCTCTGGAGCTTGTGATGTGCCACAGGAGGACACAACTGTGTTGTGACCACAGCTTCTCAGCCAGGTCTGCTCTGCTGAGGCTGCAGTTTTAGAGAGCAGAGGAGTCCTAACAGTTCAACTCCCTAGCCAAGAGTAGAGTAAAGGCAGGGATCTGAAATGAGAAAGGAAGAACAGATCATGGCTTCTGTAAGGCAGAGGAGCCTGTAGTACTTACTCCTTGCTGTAGTTAAGTGCAGTCACAATTGCAACCTGTCCATATGGTCTTCCTGGGAGTCAAGGCTCTAAATACCGCTGCTTATTCCTTGAGGGGTTGGAAAGAATTCACGAGGCTTGACTTGTCCCATGGAAGAAGAGATATGGTACAGCATGGGCAGTGTCACCTCTAAAAACAGAGCTTGAGAGACCAGCAAATAAAGACAGGAAGTGGAGAAGGGGCAGCCTCTGTAACATAGAAGTGGTGCTGGAAATGCATCTCACTGAACAACTGCACACCAGGGTACATCCCTCACAGGCAGGAGTAGAATGAACAATCCTGGCAAGTCCTTGATCAGATGCATGCCTCCACTTGCCATCAATCCCACTTTTGATCAGGAAAAATAGAATAAATATAAAACCTCAAACAAATAAAAAAACCTCACTAATGAATTAGCTATTGATACATCCTCTCCTTACCATTTTGTTTAAGTGACCATGGCCAGTCCTACTGGTCACAGCAGTAGAGCTCAGCTGTACAAGAGATGCTCAGCTAGAGCCTGACCCAAAAAAATCTTAGCAGAAGGGAGCAGAAGTTTCTTTGCCTTGCGCTTGTCTAGTCCAGGAAACAACTGAACCAGGGCTTTGAAACACTCTGCCCTGCCTACATTGAATTAATATCTTTCCTTTCTGTCCCACTCTTCCCAAATCTGCTTATGTTTCTATTCAAAACACTTGCATTCTTCCAATTCCAGGGTTAGATCAGAAGAGAAAATAAGCTCAGAAACAGCATGGACCAAACTGACAAATCCCCAAGTTAACCTACTCAAAGTGGAAAACTGTACAAACAGCATCTCCACCCCCAGGCTGATGTTCCACACTCCTCCACCCTCTTCACAGCCCTCCAGCCCTGAGCAAGGTAACTAAACTTGACAGGGTTGTTGGAAAAACACACAGTTCAGAACCATAATTGATACATCCCTCCTTAAATCAGCTCACAGCAGCAGGTTAATCTGGGGATCTGTCAGCTTTGGGAGTGCCCAAATTGTAACTTTTGGGAAGCAAACATTAAGATCCAAACAGTGATGTTGTGTGAGAATTTGAGAAACAGGTAAGCAATCCCTTCCCCTCGCTGGGAAGAGTGACCTGAGTGACCTGTTGTGCTTGAACTCTGCCTCTGAGCTCCATCTCGCTGCTCGGTGCAAGGTCAGAGCATCTCACTGTACAAGCAGCACGGCGCTCCCTGGGACTGGGGCGGGAGGTCAGGGGACACCAGCAGCTCCAGAGGCACAGGAGATGCTATTAAGGCACAAAGGCCAAGGGACTTAACTCACTACATGCATGTGGAATTAATTATCCTGAAAAATGCACCGCTTGGAGCATCTCAAGCCTACTGTGAAATCGAATTCGTACATAAAAAGATAAGTCTGTGTGGTTCCCAAGTCTGGTCACGACACGCTGCCAGCACTAATCATGGCCAGAGCTCACCTCTTCTTTATGGACTTACCAAGCTGCAGCAAAGAGATGACTGTTTCAAAAGAACTGAAACAGAAGGCAACTGTGCTAAAAGCCATTCACATGTCTGTGTGTGAGATACAGCGAAACTTCAGCCAATTAAGAGACTAACAGAGAGATGTAAATGCGAAGCAACACACTACGGACTTCAGCCAAAAATGGCCTGACATGCAAAGGTCACTGCATTTCATCGCAGTTTACCATCCCTGCAGCATTGGTGACACCCTCCTGGAAGCAGCCTTTGAATCCTGATGATGCACAAGCCTGTCTGAAGCTGCTGTTTGTGACCACCCACCCGAGATCAAACCACAGCCACGGGCAGGCTAAACACCATCGTGGACAGGGACATTTTATGGACTGTTCTCCCTCACATTCCACCACAGTGTACAGCATATCATGCTTATTATATTACAAGTGATGAGTAATGAAAAACTTACACTTAAGTGATATAAAAAAAGAGGGGAGGACCCAGGAATTTCTCCCGTCCAACTATAAACGCACATCCATTTACATTGTTTTGTAAATGAATTTAGAAGAAAAATAAAAATACTAAGATATTTCCCTTCAGGACAACCATTGCACATTTGGTTTTACTTTGGAGGGAAGATACAAACACACACAGCAGGAATACTTTCCAGTTGAAAACATGCAAAATAAATAGAAGTGGGAACAGTTCAGCACCTAGAGAGTGTTTTCCCTGTGTCCTTGATAAACATTTTCTCAGCTTCCCTCAGCATTCACCTCACAAGTCCAACCCTCAAAATCTGCTATCTAGGAAGAACATCTCCCAAAAATACCTTTTGAAAGAAAGCCTATTAAGCAGTGGCATTGTTCTGCCCCGTTTTCTGTATCACTCCCATCTGCAAGCCATTTGTATGAAGAAAATCTTTGTTTCCAAAGCTTGGCTTACTGAGGCTCATTTGTTCCAAAACACAACAGCGTCTTGACGCTGTTTATACCAAGGACAGCCAAGGGCTGGGCTGGCTCAGTGTGAGACGTTACTGGGTGCCCCATCCCTCTGCCAGCAGTCACTGTCCCCCCCCCCCCGGCAGAGCAATGCCAGTCACCCTCCACTCAGGGTAAGAACGTGGGGTTTGCCAGCACAGACCCAGACGTGGGCTGTGGGACAGACCCTCCTGCAAAGGGGGAGGACAGACCACCGAGGATTAGACCCTCTTGACATGTCCACCGTGGCCCATTTATCAGTGCTCTTTTGTAAATACTAGATCCACATTTGAATGATTTATGTGGGGTTTTGCGTGCTTGCTAAAAAAAGATAAATCAGGATACAGATATTTTCTCAAGCTTGTTCATAACCAGGAAAGGATGGCAACAAGGTCGGAGTGTTTTCCTTCTTCAATCTTATCAAGACCTCAGAAGGAAGCGGTGGCACTAAACTGGCCTAATTTGATCAACTTTTTGGCATAGAAAAAAGGAGCAGCTGCTGTTAATAGAACAAAACTCATCTCCCTCTAACTTCACATAAGCCTCTTTAAAACAGACAATGAAATAGTTGATATTCAGCTGTTTTCATCTTCTGCCTTGCAAGGTGGGTGCCAAAATATCCACATCTCACAGGAGATAATCAGAAAAGTATTCACAGAGTAAGAATTAATCCTTGGAGTTAGGGAGAAGGGAGAGAGAAGTGGGCAATTCAAGTGCTCTCCGAGTGCCTCTATTAGTTCACTAACACAGGTTTCAAAAAAGAATGGAAAAGTCAATGCTTATTAATTTTCATGCTACTTTTCCTTCAAGAATAGAGGAGAGACTAGAGAAATACAAAATATAAAGTGCACCCATGCTTAAAACTTAGGATGTAAAATTCTTCAAAAGGAATAAACTAGATTAATCATGAAGTACTTACACGTCTTCTCCCTGTCCACCTTAAAAAGGGACCTCCCTGTCTTTTCTATATGGATTTATTATATATAGCTACATATAAATATATACATACACAAAATTGGTATGGCCTTACACTCCATTTAAGGATATTTTGCTACACTGGTCAGAGTGCAGAGCAATTGCTTCCTTCAAATCAGTATTTTTACATCATGATGAAATAAATCTGTAACTTAGACCATTTGCATGACCACACAGACACTGTGGCAGATTATTTTTCTGGCTTGTAAAAAAGATTTTAAAACAGAAGTTCTATTTCAGCAGTTTGAAGATGGAATGTAAAGTTTCTGCCATTAAATGTATATAAAATCTATTTATTGAATCATACATTCATGCTGATTCTAATAAAAAAAAAAATTAAAGATTTTTCTGAAATTCTCTCCATGGATTTTTAGTGCTGGAGGTTCCACACTGCAGCCCACACTGCTGCTATATTAGTGCTAACACATTTCATGAAAATATGGCAAAAGACCAGTTTTATCATTAAGCCTTTTATTTTGAAGAATAATCTCTCCAATCTGTGACCTCCTGAGCTCCACCCCACAGAGGAATTCTTCCAGCAGCAGCAGCAGCCACAGCAGCCAGGCTCCTGCACTGCTCCTTGCTGTTTCAGACTTGCAGGGCTAACCCAGTTGCCAACACACAGTTGTTCTTCCTTTCTCAGGATTCCAGATCAACTCCAGGCAGCAGAAGCAAGTTTTCCACAAGAGGGACATACCACAACTCTGGTCTTTCACACAGCAAAGACAGGTACCCAACAGAAAGTCCATAGAACCACAGAATAGTTAGGGTTGGAAGGGACTGGACTAGATGATCTCCAGAGGTCCATGTCTGTCTTGTTTTGACAATATCCTGGATTTTAAAGTCAAGTCCGAAGGAACAGTATTTTCAATAGAGACAAAATATGCCTTAAATACTCCTGCAAGTTGAAACAGCTTCTAGCCAGGAGTTTAACTGGGCCTAAGGTCCATATAAGACAAAAAACCCAAATTTTTTTGTACTATTTTGCAAGCTAGGATGTGGCATTATTTTTACTTAGCCATAAAATTCTTTGGTAGATGAACTGACCTTAGTGCAGACACAGAAAATGACATTTCAGAATGCTAAAGGGACTGCTTCTCACACTGAATCTTAAAGATGGGCATGATAAAAGTATTTTTCCTTCCACAGTCAGGTGCTTTGTCAGGTTTGAAATATCATCAGTGGAACAGCAGATCCCTCTTGGCATGGCAGGTGGCATTTTGTGACAGAAAACAGAAGGGCAACATCCTGCCCTTCAAATCTATTCTGAGAACATGCCATTACTCTAAAATCTGCTGTCTTTAAGGAATGATGGAGTTTGAAAGAATTTTACACAGTTGTTTCACGTCTCAAAACCAGATAAGCTATTAACAACCCCCTTACCCCATTCTTCCATATAACATGTAAACGATGATAAATATCTTAGGAGAGCAGTTTTTCAAGCTACCAGCCAAGGTAATAATGGCATTGCTGGGAAATGAAATCATCACCACGATAATTCCTTCCTGCTAGAGCACACAAAGCTTAAAACTGGTCGTGTGTGCTGTGTGCTCCCAGCCCCAGGCAGCACTTTTGTAAGGGACGAAACAATTAAAATACAGTTTGTTCAAAAATACGTCCCTTCACGATGTGCAGAATAAGCAGTCGCAGAGATCAGCTCCAAACCTTCATATCTGCATCCAGAACGGTCCTTTTCATCCAGGAAAGCAAACTCCCTGGTCTAAAGGACATTCCTGCCATGTGGCCCCACCGAGGAGGTTCCGGCAGACTTGTGTGGGGCTGTTGTGTAAAACTGAACCGAAATTTCGGTGTGTTCAGGACTGTGGGTGTTGGTTTTGCAGTGCAGGACTGAGACCAGGATCACCCGCTCTGCAAGGCCCCCGGCTTCTGTTTTTCTTTCTTTTTTTTTCTTTTATTTTAAATTTAACATATTCGTAAATATCACAAGTTACTCATTTCAACGCCCACATTCGCGTAAAGAAACTCAAACGCCACAGAAACCCTGGGAGTTGCAACGAACTCTGTTTCTCCGACTGCACAAGCGCAAAGTTCACCGCTCCGCCTGCTTTCCTTTCCCAGAAATACACGGAGAAAACGACATGGAATTGCCGCTTAATTCTGCTTGAAGTCAGCTGGAAGCACTGGGTCCAGAAGTCTGTTCTGAGCTCCGGGCTGGGCGGGCAGAGGCTGGGGCCGAGCCGCCGCCTTTCCCCGCCGCCCTCCCTCAGCCCCGCGCCCGCAGCCGCCCCTTCTGCGCCAGCACCGGGCGGAGCTCCCGTCACAGCCCGCCCTGCCTGGGCCACGGCAGAGGTTGCTGGTGTTGCTCCCGCAGTACCCGCAGCGCTGTCCATCCTCCCCGCCGAACACCTCGGCGGCGCTTGGGGAGCCGCCGTCCCCCCCCGCCTCAGGCAGGAACCGGCCGCCGCCGCCATCTCTGCGCGCAGGAAGTGGCGCCGCCGCCATGTTTCCGGCGCGGCGGCTCCTCCGCGCTGTGTCTGCGATAAAACATCGCGCTCGGCTCTGTTTCAGGGCTCACACTCTTTGTATTCGCACACCCTCGTGGCCCGAGCAGCCTCTCACCCCTAGACAGACGCTCTAAAAGGTGCCAGGATCAGGGCAGTTCGCTGTCTACCCACCCGCCAGCTGCTGAAAGGATGGAAGGAACCCCGAGCGCTCCAGGGACAGTGCTGCTCCACACAGCGTTTTCTGGAAGTGGAGCTAGACTTTTCTTATTGTCACTGAAATCGTGTCCTGGCATCTTACAGCTGGCCTGCCTGAGTTGCCAAACCAAAGGAAAGGGGAATGGCATAGCTGAGCCCAGCGATGGAGCACTCCTCTTAGGAGGACTCCTCAAGGGCTTTAGTGGGCTGGAAATCGGTGAAGCAGCAGGAGAGACAAAAAAAAAAAAAATAAAATAGCTTCATCTGATAGTGTATTGGTTCTAAAGCAAGTTCTCTTACACGGGATTCACAGTTTCAACACCACATCTTCCAAGTGATTCTTCTTGAGACTGTTAATGTTATGTTCATATAACAAGTTAGAAAGAGAAGGCATTCTATCTATAATGAACACAAGCATCATAGGAGAGTTTTAAATTTAGGAATCTTTCATGTTATCGACACCGGATACACTTTCTATTACAGAAAAGGCATTGGGATGAAGTATTTCGTAATTTTAATAAAAAGAGTCATTTTATTAAGAGGGTAGATCATTAACAACTAAACCACTGTTACTTGCACTGATGAATCCCAGATTTTTTAAAAGAACACATAAAATAGCAGGGATTTCCATCTCCCTAGGGTCCAAAAACACCATCTTCTTTTCTTCATAGTGCATGTCATTCAATACCAATTTTTCTTACACATTCATAATTTCGTAGAACATTAATTCATTTGTTGGGTTCTCCTGAGAACTTAACATGCTTGTGAAATCCAAATGCAAGACTTTAAGCAAGTTGCTACAGTTAATATGAAACTTTTTTCACAGAAGCTCTGATCCATGCAAAGATATTGCCTATCAAAATGAATTCCTTGTGTCAATCCACTGACTCAACAAAACTATCCTAAAGGATTATTTTAACCAAATACATTGTTTCAAAGACAACAGATGCCACTTAATATAACTCCAACTTATCAATATGTTTTATTATAATACATTATTAGAATATCAATATAGTACATTAGAAGTTGATTTCTAGGCACTTTCCTAATGACATACTAAAATAATATCTTTTAATTGCAAAGCGTCTAGGAATGTATTTGCAGCTTTTACTGCTTAATTTTCAAATTCAAATTTCAAATTCAAGTTCTGAAAAATATAAAAAATAAATAAAAAATATATATAAAATTCTGAAAAATATAAATCCTAACACTTCATTGTGTGATTTATAGTATTGTGTTTCTCTAATTATTGTGGTGGGTTTTAGAAGTATTTTTAGCAGTATTTTCTAAAACAACTTCATAGATCAGCTTGATTCTACAGATGTGGATCTACTTTGGCTTCCCCAAACCCAAACTATAGCTGCAACTATGCATAAGCTATCTTTTGAAATATATGTTTGAAATAATTAATTCTTGAGTAGAAAATTAATGAATTATATTGGGACCCTTGAACAATTTTCTATTCTTACGCTTTGTGTGACTGGCAGAGTGCTGTCACATTTGCGTTGCAAATTCAATATGAGTAATTCGCTTCTGGATGATGAAACAAAAAGGCTCAAGAGAGGATCCAAACGAGACTGGGGCCCATTGTACAATGCAGTGCACCAACACAGTAAGAAATATTCCCTGTTCCACAGACTTTGCAATGCAGTGCAAAATGTAAAATGCTGAGCTGGGTGGGAGGCAGAAGGGTCAATATTCAGTGAAAGATTTACTCTCTCGCTGAGGAAATCCTGTTGTATCCAGTCTCATACAGACACTAATCTTGCATTTCTCAAGGTAATGGTGCTTCCTCAAAACCTCTGTTTGACATTTCTTGGTGCTTAGACAAGCAGGGCCTTTTTTACTCAACAGGTTCAAGACCAAAATATCCCACAGACTGCTCTTTGTCTCAAATATACAATATAGTAGCACAAAGCGATCTTAAAGAGGCAAGCCACACTGCCCAAAAATTAAACACAAAATAGCACAGTAGTACAACAAAACCCCATACAGCATATAAATTCACTTTTAAAAAGTATTCTGCACGGTAAAAGAATTTCAACAATTCCTGTCACATTCCTACAGTGGCTTGTATTTGTATGGGAATGACCACTGCACATAGGTAAGTAAAGTTTAATCTGGTTTTCAGTTTCATCACAAAAACCTCTTTTACTGGAGCTACACACATCACTTGGAAGCGGTAGGAATGACAGGGAAAGCCTGCTCCTGCTGTTCCTGTGCACCAGTCTCACAGCACACACCATGCAGCTGTGTGTGAGACAGAAGGGGGGATGCTGCCAGGACTCCCAGTTCCTATTATTCCATCTGGTTGCAGGGAACAGAGTGGCAGTGTCAGGCACCATAACCAAGAGTCATTGGGGGTCATCTGGAGAAACTGCATCTGGGAGCAGGGAGTGTAAAGGTGTAACTGCATCTTTCTGCAGGAGGGCAGAATTTCAGGGGTGAGAGCATCAGCCAGCACAACCCTCTTGTGACAGGAGGGTAACACAGAGCCACTGCATATCCTGCATGGAGATGGGCACACACCTCCCAGACCTGCCTTCAATCTACAGAGATATCTTGGTTCTTGACTCCTGTTGATTTCCATAGGAAGAAGTGCCTAAGTTGTGCAGTAACTAGATCCTGTACTTCCAGCTTTTACTGTAACATTTGCCATAAACTGTCTTACTGAGTGAATGACTTTCAACTGGTGCTGGAGCAGTGTTGTGGGAAGAGCAGGATGAGCTAAACCCAGTGTTTCAGGCTATAGGACAGGTGTGAGGAACTCTTACCTGTCTCGGCTGCAGCAAGAGCACAGTGTGCGTTACTCAAGAGGATGTGCAGCAGTGTTCCCCTCCCCTTCACAGTGATATGGCATCCCAATGACAATTATTTTCTTAGGAAAACATGAGCAGATTCTACAGTAAGCCAATTTTTAAATAGTGTAACATCTAGAAGCCAGAAGCATCATGATGCAACCAGCAGGTTCTCTCTCCTATGCCAGTCTGAGAATTAAAATACCCATTATTTATCTGAAAATTAAACTTGCAGGCAGTATCACCTCTCATGTCCCCAACCCTTCCTGTCAGCTGACCCACAACACACAGCTTCAGAAAAAGGAGAAATACAGGGGAACACTGTTAAAAAAACTACTCTATGTCATTAATGGCTGTAGAATTTCTCCTCCCTGTGAGTTCAAATGTCAGGATACAAATACAGGTTTAACAAACATGAGTTATGCAACTACAGTGGGTTTGGGGGTTGTTTTTTTTGGTTTGTTGGTTAAGGGTTGTTGATTATTTTTGAAGGTTTTTTTTTGGATGGGGGAATGGGAGTCATATCAAGAAAGCTTTTTTTTTGCTCCCTCCGAAAAAAAATGCAGAAGACATAATTATGTTTTTACTTAGGATCACGTTGGTTTGTACAGCAACATCTTCAATAAAAGTAAGCACATATGGGCAGGAAAGTAATAGTCAATTTAGTGATATCTGTTATAATGGAGCAGTTTAGTCAATTAATTAAATCATGGAGCTAACTGACGAAATGGCACATCAATTTAAACAAACTGTCAAACCCTAGAATTATTTTTATTTTTTCCATATTTTCACCGAGTTCATATCCTTCTAATATTTATTAGGTATTTAGCAGAGGTTGAAATTACAGAGAAAAGATGATGACTTACAGCATTACTTCTGGTTTGGTAACATCTTTACTGCCACTATCAGATTACTGCATAATTTGGTTTTGAACACATTCTCTGTCATCTCTTATCTGTTTTAAGATTGTCTCTCATTCACTCTGACTTTGCATGCAGTTAAATGACAAAAAAAAAAAAGTAAAAAAAAAAAGCTAGTGTAAGCAAGGGGAATAGACAAGGAAGAAAATAAGTAGGCAAAACTTTTTTTGCCCCCCCTTCCTTTAAAACAAATGCTGCCCCATGATTTACAGCATCCATAAATGATCTTCCTGTAATTATTTGCATATCACCACTGACCATTTAAGTCATCTGTAACCAAGGTCACTTTTAACATGTAGCAAAACCATCTAAGGCTTTTAGTCCTCAGTGGTTTATTTGTCCCTTAAAAAGAATTTATGTTGCACACAGGAAAAACAGCTTGTGTAGGTTTTCTTCTACTTCAAGCTGCTCCTTGTTTTATTTAATAAAGCAGCACTTTGGAAGGCTGGAAACAAAAGCAAAACTGAAACATTCAACTTCCTGATAGTTATTTTAACTTTGGTCTCACCCAAATTGCACATTACATGTTATGGAGGAAGAAAACCACTTAGAAAGTGAGGTATCAGGTAAAGAGACCCGGGCATCTGCCCTCCAGAAAAAGAGGTCTCTTGGGTGAGCAGCCTCCCCCCATGGCATAAAGGGATGTCAGCTGGTACATCAGCCTGGGGCAGAAGTGAACAAGTAAAACAGCAACTTACGGAGAAAACACTGAACTGCCAGGTCCAGGAACTCTTGTTCTCTCCAAGCAAGCACCTGGAGTGGGTGGCATGGAGGCATTTCCCACCTTGAGTCCAGGAGGGTGAGCAAAGGTTCCATGGTAGGAGGCAACAGCAAAAGGATATTGTCAGTACATCTACTGGGCAGCTGTCAACACCACCCAGGCATCAGTCAGTAAATTACAGTGATTCAGTTTTCTGGGGATTTACAGTGGTTTTCTGAAAGGCACATGGGTGCTTTATATTCAGTATCAGTGCATAAACCTTTCAGACATTGTACATATTTGAAATATATGAAATGTACAGGGTTTTTTGAGACAAAGAATGCAAGTACCATTACAGAAAGCAAGCTCTTTCCTGTTTGGAATTTTTTTTTAAAAAAACCTAACTCTATTTTTAAAATGTACTGAATCATTTTTAGAAAGAGGGAGTAAATTACTGTGATTGAGCTGCAGAATTTCCAGAATGCTGGCTGTGAGAGCACACCACACTCACACTGCACTCTCCCCCAGTTCACTAAGCTATTTAAATCCTCAGGTACAGAGGGTAAGCAGGCTAAGCTAAGACACATTTGTAAGGAGGGAAGGGACAAACAGTGTACCAACTCTGAAGAGAAAGATAAAACAGAAACCAACACTCTACCAACATATAAGTACAACCGGTTCAACCACTAAGTTTGGCAAGTAAAAGGCAAAAAATGACTGTTCAGAACAGGTAATAGCAAGGGTAGCTCTGCTCCAGCTTTACAGCAAGCACAGGTCAAGAGACAACACACTGCATGTGCACAGTCATAGTAATAAACCAAGGAAACATGGACACAATGAAACCTGACACAGATAAGTAAGCAGCTCTTCTGTACTACCAAGAGATCTGAAGGTCTGGTGTAGACACAAAACTGCTGTTTTCATCCGGATGTTTAACACCACGCACTGCATAAATAGTGCTTTGTGCAGCACAATCTTACAGGATCTCTTGAATTGGAATTACCCAGTTCTGTATTTTACTTTCAGTTTCATCTTCTTTCAGAGGCAGTGGAGACCATTCGACATCTTGACACCAGGACAGACAGGCACCTTCTGTACTTCTGACAAAAATGCCATCTTATCCACTTCAGGTCTGGCAGAAGCAAGGAATGAAGTACTGCAAAAATAACTCTACTGCATACAACAGGCGGAACTGTAAAGGATGTGACAGAGGTGTTTCTTCTTCCGTTGTATTTCTGCAACATTTGTAACACGACCTGCCCAGCCTCGAGTTCAAGTTATTAAATTCTGCATCCAAAAAAGGCTTGTTTTCAATTACTTAAATGCAGCTAAGCTGATGCACAGAAGGTATTAAAAACTTTAGCTATAACCACCTCTACCTAGTAGACCTAGTGACTGAAGGAAGAACTTCTTCCCCTTGGAAAAACTCCAACATACTCTTGACTTGATAAAGCAAATCTAGACCTTTTTTATTTTTATTTTTTAAAACAATTTGCCAAAACTGGAATGAGAGATAAATAGAAGGCACAACAATTTTGCTTTTTTTTTTATACAAATACAAACTAAACATGAAAAAAACTCCCTATTTCAATAAAAAATTTCACAAGTTCAGGAAAAGTGTTTGAAGAGTCAAGTTCTAGACATTTAAAAGCTATCCCACAATCCAAAATTTCAAAGTGGTAAAACAGTAGTTCGAATTCCTTTCTGTGATCATGTATCAAAAGAAAAAGAGATTCTACAGATACCCATTATTCCACTCTTACAGCGCCACAAAGAGAAAGGTGAAAGTCAATTTTTCAAGTGGCAATATCTCCACACCAGAGGATGTTCATATGACCCTCAAAGAAACATCAATAGTTTTTTTTTTTTCTGCCCTTGAAATACTTGCCAAGTACTATGTTTTCCTACAGGCTCTTGAACGCATGCACGTGAAATATGATTCCACTGACTGAAATGCACCCAAACTCAGTAGAAAGGGGAGAGAAAAAAAAAAGAAAAAAAGTAGAGACATTCCTTTAGGAAAAACCACTGGTACCAAAAAAATTCAGTCCGTAAGTTTGAGGTGAACAAGAAAACTCAGTTCTTCTCTTTTTAAAATCCACTTTTCCTAAAACGTTGTTCCACAAAGCTGGAATCTGGGACAAGGACTAGAAAAAAAATAAATCACAGAACCATAACACAAACAAAAAGGGGCCAAAATAGTATCAAACGTAGCAGTCTATAACAGGCTAGGGCCACATTCCAAGATACCCAAGGCTGAAATTCACAAATCTGCAGGAAAAAGGGTTTGCGCCTCCGTGTCAACATCCTCGATGCCTTCACTGGCGTTGCCCGATCCCCCTTCCAGCTCCAAATCCTGGCTTCTGGGACATTCCTCCACGTGGAGGCCCTCGAATCCCACCTCCCAGCCCCCCACGAGTGCCTCCGGGTCCACGAGGTCTGTTATCTCTGCGGTCACCCTCCCTGGCAGCTCGTGTCTTCTTCTCCTCCACGTTCAGGCGCACCTCTCCCCTGAACATGATGGGCTGCAATGAAAGCAGAGAAGGGACTTTCAGTAATGACTCACCAGTAGCTCTTCAAGGTCAAGCAGATTCCTGCAACCTTGTCTCATATCCTCCTCTCCATGAAAGACTGAAGTGTTTTAGGATTGCTTACTAAACAATGGCAATAGTCAAACTAGGCATCCAGTCTTGAGGCTTTACTGGAGAAGGTATAAAGATGCAAAGGAGTGACATTGAAAAAGCAATCTCAGGCTTAACGCTGAGCATTCTGACATGTTTTAGAAAAGGACTTGCACTATTAACAGCAATCTCCTTTCATTACTATTGGCAACTGAGTCTACCACCATGCAGAGTCCCAGACGATTTTTCCTATGGCATGAAGAATGTCAGATCCTCTCTGCCACCTTGCTACACAGGCCAGTCAAGTCCTTCACTTCAGTCAAGTTCATTTTTTTAGAGCTGCAGTGACAAGTGGCTGGTTGACCAAGAAACCTCAGTGAAGCAAAACCAAAGAGGAGCAGGACTGCAACATCCCACAAATCTCATTTGCAACCAGACAAAAAGTTAAAGTCTGCAAGAACCAACCAACTACAGGACTAAGGACTCGCTTGTTTCAAATTATTCCACACAAGAACATGAAAAATATGACCCAGCCTTGCTACAGGCACAATGCTTTCTCATCCAATGGAAAGGCAAGCCATTCACATCTGCTGAACTAACTGTAGAAGAACAGATTGAAGGATGGAACACATTGTGCAGCACAGTTGATGGCTTGAGGAGGGCAAAGACCAGCACACCATGTTTCGTGTAAACACCCACATTTCACATCAGGCAGCAGACATCAAGTTTAGCTTTACTGGCTAACTGTCTACCAAGGCCTTATCCTGAAAAAAACTCCTTGAGTTTCCAGACATGTTTGCTCAAAGCACTGAGCCTATCTGCAAGGTAATTCCCACAGTGGATACTACAAAGAGAATTCAGTGCTGTTCCAAGCAGGGTAGGAGGTGTGTTAAACTGCCGCGTGCTTGCTTACAGCCCAGATCTTCACCAAGGACATCCTTTCTTCTCTGCTTCCTCACTGCACAGAAGCATAGCCAGTAAATTTCTGTGCTTAAGGTGCAAGGCAACTTGGGTGCAGATTTTTAAGCCTTGAGATTTGATCTGAGCTTGGGACGTTTCATGTGGGCAGACACCTTTCATTGTGGGATGCCAGCAGCGGTCGTGGCAGTGCTGATGAGTCAGTGTACATGAAGCCCAGCAGCCCTAGGACTCTTGCAGGGGTAAATCAAGATCAGGATGCTCATAGAGGTGCTTCCTTAAGTGTGTCCAGACTCATTGCCTACCATGCAGTCATGGGTGCACACTCTGCATTAGCAATCACTGCTGACAGGCTGAGCAGGTACCTCCTGCCTTTGTTAACACAATTGTTTTCAGCCTACACACCAGTACACCTTCTTCCTTTCGACCTCTTCAACAAACAAGATTCTACTTGTCCATAGAATCAGACTCTTCTCTACCTTCCTGAAAGCTATTTAGCTGCTTCCTGTGTTCAGCAACTTCCCCTTAGAAAAAGGCTCTGTAATGAATAAATTCATGTTCACCTAAGTTGTTACAAGCTACTTCAATGACAAAAGACTCCATCTGTACAAATGCTGCACAAACCTTGGTAACAGGAGAGACAGACATCACACACCTACTTTAATATGCTCAAGAAAGGCCAGCGGGATCAAGTACAATCTTTCCCTGTTAATCTGAAAAACACAGTCTGTTGTCAACACACCAAAAAGCACTGACTAGAAGTTTATTTACCCTGTTACTAAGGATCTTCTGAACTGGTTCAGGATCATCAAACACCACAAACCCAAAATTGGGGAGCTTTCCACCACTGTTGATGCGGAGTTCAACAACATTGCCATAGCCTGCAAGAGAAAAGCCAAGTTCTTGGGTCATACATTAGAATGCTCTGTTGACCACACCTATGGCTGCAACCCCCAACCCCTCAGGGCAGCAAAGCAACCAGCTTACTTTGGAAAAAGTCTTTAAGTTCAGATTTGTCCACATCATGGGGAAGGTTCCCAACAAAAAGCTGATGACTGTCTGGGTATCTCACAATCCGTCTGGTTTCCACATCGCCTTGTTCACCCTCGCGAACTTGAACAGAAAAGTGAAACTTATTTAAGAAAAGCCACTCCCCAGAACAAAGAGAAAAGCAAGCCATGGTCAGCATTAGCACCATATACAAGAATCAGAATTCACACTACTTATCCATTCATATATATAACAAGGTAAGCATGCTATACTAGCAAGTTTGTAACTGTTTGCTTTCTATCACCTGAAGGAGGCCAAACACTTGAAGTCATTTGCCTAGTAACAAAAATAATGAGGTTTCAAAAGCTTTAAACATCACGTTGCTTCCCCCAAACCCTTTAAACAGTAGAAAACATCTTGTTCTTTGTAGCTTCTCTTACTTGGCCTAGGACCCCTCTGCGGTGGGATGCTTGTTCGCTGCTCCCTCACTCGCTGATCCCTCTGAGGTCTCTGAGGTGGGGTCTGAGACTCGGGCTTTGCCTCAGGGCGGGGCTGTATCGATTCAAAAAGCAGTGAGCAGTCAAGTTTTTGATAGAATACAGGAAAAAATAATAGTTCTTTACACCTGTGATAAAAATATAGGTTAGCTCCCACTGGCTTATAGCAAGCAGCACTCATATGAACATTCCTTGGTTTTCCTCCAGGAGAAACAACTACTTCTCAACCCAAAAGCCAGAGAATAACATCTTTAAGAAGTCTATCAGGAACCACAGAATTTTAAAGTCTCTGGAGTCTGAGAAGTCAGATCCATAAGCAAGTAGATTTCACTATATTTTTCCCCACCTCCATTTACTGTCAGCCAGTTCAGCACAAACTTCTCCAGGTGCTGGATTCTTACCTGCGAGACTGGTACTTTCACAACATGAGGTGGTATTCCTGATACTGGAACAGCCCCACTGGGAGGAAGGTTCTTGCTGGTTACTGATGCCCAGGAAAATGTCTTAAAGAAAAAGATAATAATACAACTACATCTCTTTTTGAAATATAGTCCTGATAGTACAGCTAACAGACACAGGATAACAAATTTTAACCTATCCTTGAAATTCAGGATCCAGCCACTAGTTTCCCTGCAACTTCCTTCAAATCATTTAAATTCAAAAGACTTTGTGTAATGACAATGGAGTCACACTTCCACCCTACTTCTAAATTCTACACAGAGTTGAAATAGGAAACAGCAGTGGCCCAAGACCAAGCAGCACATCAAGGTTAACCAAAGTACTGGTTTCACGGGCCACAATCTCTCCACTTCTGCCTCCCTTAACACTGAGGAGTGACAAATATCCCCAGGTAGAAATAATGTCACATTTCACCCATTTTCCTGACTCAGCATGTTGGTTGCAATCTGTTCAGAATTTCAGCAGCTCTGTTTACAAACAAAGAATCTGAGCCTCCCCCTGCTGCCACATGGTTCCCATACCTACCAAATACACAAAGCCTGACCTTAGCTCCTGGTATTTTAACAAACTATTACCAACTACAATTTCAACCTGCTATCATATACAAACAAATAGGAAGGAGGCAATTGGTCACAAGCAGAGTAATTAGGGGGGGTGAGGAATTAGAGCATTCAAACACTTAATTCCAGATATTTCTCTTGACAGAGAGAGGATGCTCTGAAAAAAGACAGGAGAGTCAAACATACTGATGAAGCGACCACATCATGGAAATGACTCATCCATTGTCATTACCCTTGAGTCCTCTTGCACTGCAGGAGCTGGATCAGCAGGAGCTGGAGAAGGACTCTTTTCCACAGTCTCTTCTGGAGCTGACTCCTCTAATACTGGCTCAGACTTTTCTTCCTGTGCCTCTGGTTCAGGTTCCTGTTCAGGTTCTGCCTCTGGCTCAGGCTCTGCCTCTGCAGTCGTCTCTTCCAGGTGTTCCTCAATGTCATTGCTATTATACAGCAGCACAAAAAGCAAGAAAGAGGTGGCATTGTATTTATTCTATTACTGGTGCTAAGGAATCCTACTTGTCCAGTAGAGAAGTCAGGCACATGAGAGGAAGAACAAGGCTAATCTAAATAAGGCCACATTGCACAGGGATGCAAATCTGCATTGTTATGCTGTAAAGAGCGAAAAAAACCCAGTCTCCATGTTCAGCCTAACAGCATATTGGTTTCAGCTGACCAATAAACAGAAATCTTTGACTCTAAAAGGAAAACCATGAATAGCAATAAATTCATTTGATCTGTTCTACAAGCAGCCTGTCTTACACAACATCTGACTTCACCTATAAATATACTATTACCTGACAGCCTGCTCATAGTAAGCACCAGTATCATCAGGAACAGCCTCGGGTGTCTGCTGTCTTTCCTCAGGTTCCTCCCCTTCCTCTTCTGATTCTAAATAAGGTTAGAAAAGCAAAAAAATACATCACACACATCTTCACTGTGAGGTTCAGAGACAAGGCACCTACCACAACATGCAGGTGAAGTCTCTGCCAAAGAGCACATGGGAAGCACTACCAAGATGTGACATGGAACAGGCATTTCCTTATATTTCCACTATCACTTTGGTTACTCAGTTTTGACCAAGTTTAAACAGCATGTTCCAAATACTTCAGAGAACCAGATTTATAGCCTACAAATCTGACTGCAACTGCCAAAATAAGTCTTCTTTAAATAGAAACAGAATATGCCAGAAAAATAATCATCTGCATGTCACAACTCCCTGCTGGAGTGTAAAGAAACTACAGGGAAGGAAAAAAAACACCTACAAGCACACAAAAGTTAACACCAATCTGTCTTCTCCAGCAAGATAATTTCCTTTGGTCAGGGTATAGAATGTTGATATAGATACAGAAACAAACTAAACAATAGAACCATCCAAAAATTTCTGCTACTTACCCTCTGGAGGCTCGGTGTCAGAGTCCCCAAAAACCTCATCCTGGTAGCGGAAGATATCATTGTGGACATAGAACTTGTTTGCAACAGAACCCTAGAAGCAAAATTGATTCAATTACATCCATTCAGTAATGCAAGAACTGAAATAAAGTGAAAACAAGAAACAAATCATCCTTCCCACCTAAGATTAATCCAAATTTGCCTCTTTTGACAAAATATGTTATGTGAGGCAGGAAAACAAGACAGACACATGACACTAACAAGTTTGCATGAAACAGTGGAAAAAAATTGTATTAGTGCTTTAATTCCAATAGCTCACAACACTGAAAAAGCATGAATGACAACTTCCTACTGTCAAAAGTATCAATTCTTATGTCCAAGTCATATTGGAATATAATCTTGCAACATTCCTTTTTCATTATCATTTTCAATTCTGTGAACTACTTTGTTAAAAAATGTTGATTATTTAAAAATGCCACTTCAAATGCTAAATCAGCACTTTATACAACAAGGAAATCTGGAACCCATGTTTTCAAATGACAGGAAACATTCCCCTTTTTCTACTAGTTCTTTTCAGTGACTAGTTGCTAGGAGAGCAAAGCAAAGATAACATAACTTTAATATGCTCAAGAAAAAAATATGCATTGCACACTAGGAGTCAAAAGTCAGGATATTTACAACTCTAATTTTGATATCCAAGGTTAATGTACAATCATACAGAAGTAGCATAATTCCCAAAGGAATTTTCAGAATGCTACTGCTGAGTTTAGTGGCAAGCTACGTCCCCAGCCTAACCCTGCAGATTCCAACACTGAACCAGACAGAGCTCACGGATCCTGACAGGGTTCCAGAAGCCCTGTAACACCCCAGGCCCTCGGGACAACGTACCTCAGGTGCGAGCACAAAGGTTTGCATGAACCTGCGCACGGGCTGCATGTTGTTGGAGAGCTCCCCCATCACCTGCACCACAACACCATCGTTGAGGGTGGCGTGAGCATCCACGTGACGGATCTTTGTGTGGCAATCCTTGAAGTTTAATGACAGCACCTTCTTGTGGATGTCCTGGGAAAGGATGGTTACAGATGGGTTACACTGCAGAAGCCATTTCTGCTTGTTAACAGTTTTCAAAGAAAGCAAAACCATAAAATACTAGTTTAGAATATATTCCCTAAGTCGGGAGAGAAAGTTTGGCAGCATCCTAAATTTGCTTTGCAAGCAATTTTACATTATGAGCTTCCCAATAAATCTTGCCTAACTATTGCTGTTTACAGTTAAGACAGTTTATTTTTTTTTGGTTGTTTTTTTTTTTCAGAAAGCACTTGGACAGAGGGGGGATGAATCACAGCTGGATATATTTCTCTTGTCAACCACAAAGGTGACAAAACAGAAGGAAAGAACAGCCTTTTTTTTTTTTAAGTACTTACAGATTGCCCATAGACTGCATCAGCTGGTTTTCCATTGGAATCCAAGCCACCATGGACATAGGAAGAGTTCTTTCCATAAAACCTGTTGTAAAGAAAAATTTAAACGCTAAGCTTTGTATGAACGTTAAGCCTCTACATTACAGTACACTATGAATAATACACTCTCAAGCAAGTTTTCTGTCTGAATCACTGGAATAGAGCCATACAATCCCATAATCCTGCTAGCAATTTGAGGGTGGGGGAAAATGCAAAGTTCTCCCATGTAAGCTGAGAGACCCATGTACTAACAGCCAAAACCAAAGTCTCACAGGAGCTAACGATCCATTCCCATCATCCCCTTTCTGTACAAGGTCCCCAAAGTAACATAAAACCCTCAACACCCAGAGTGCTGAAAGGCTTCCCCTCAAGTTCTATTTCAGGTCTGAGCAAGGAGCAGTGGCACTGTTTTGCTCATGTACAGTAAAGCACTGCAGGTCAATCCTCCTTTCTGTAACTGAGGGATTATGACCTAAAATGCCATAAGCATCACAGGGCTGCACTCTGCCAGCAGATAAAAGACTAGAACTGAATTCCATGGCACACTGTGAACTTTCCTCTGACCCAAATGGGCAAGGTCAGCTGTCCACCTAAGCGGAGAAACACTCTGAATAAGTGTTCCTGAGATTGGAGGGAAGAAGGTTTTAGAAATTGTCTGGCTATTCAAAGCACAGCAAAACAAAGCACATCTTCATAAACGAGGTTAGTTCCAGAACGTAGGATACCTGTCAAATCAAAGGGGATTGATTTGTTTAGATAACAGATTGTAGTTTGCTGTATATTCCTCATTTCCTCGACTTTCCTTTAAGAAAGAGCTGCTGGTACGAATCCCGAGAGATACCACTACACAACCATACAACATTTTCCTTGTTTCCTCATAGTCTGGGGGCATTGTATCAAGCCAAAACTAGAGAAATGCTTAACTAAATAATGTTTATCCAACTCTGATTTATATTGATTACAACCAGAAGAAGCAAGCAACACGTTTTTGATTTACATTTTCTTCTTTTCTGCTTAGAATACATGTCTAGCAGCATTTCAATAACAGCCAGAACTCAGATATTTAAAGAATTCCTGTAATCTTTATTATTCACGTTTTAATCCAGCTGATCAAAACCGAAAGCAAACTACACCCAGAGTCTGGTTCAAATAAATCAGATTTTAAGTGTCCAAATTCAGCAACCCAAGACACGGTGATAAGCTCATTCACCACTTTTAACACACAAACTGAGAAATCCACACAGAAAAAGAGACCAAAGTGAAGCAGAGCTTTACCTGTGCAAATAGTCAGGTGCTTGGTTCAGCAGGGTATAGTACTGCCTCACGAATTCCCGCCCGACCAGCAGGGGACTTGGCTTCTCCATCACCATTTCTTTGGTCAACTGAAAACTGTGGAAAAAACAAAAGCTCCATAAACCGTGAGCCTTTCAAACCGCTGTTCACATCCTGACCGCGTAAGCCACTAATCACAGCGGAAAGCACACACACCAGAACTGTTCTACCCCAGTAAGCAGTTTAACCAACGTGCTTTCAGAGTCATCAGTGTTTTGGTGCTGGGGAGAGGATTCCTGGGTACCAAACCAGTGGTGAGAGAGGCTGCCTGGGTGAGGGACATCACCTCATAACATGCCGGTAATCATCCCACATATCCTCAGTAAAAAGCAGGTGGCAAGCAAGTATGGTTCTTCAAGAGGATTTGCTAAGTGGCTAAGACATTTACAGTCGATCCCAATTCTACTTACCTCACTTGACTTCACAATCAGAATTAAAAGTCAGATGTTCTAAGGCAAAGCCTGTGCTACTGTATTAGGAGCATTTTTAAAAGGTCATGGTAAGTCCAATCTATTTTTACCAGCAGCGCAGCACTGCTTGCTGTGAGTGTCAGGCACTGTAGAGGAATATCGGATTATATTAAAATTACTATGCCACAAACAAATATATGCTGCTCTTCCCCTGCTTCCATCAAATGGAGCAAGTCACTTTTTACTTAAATTCAGAGCACCAGTGAAGTGAACAGCACCACCCATACCCAGGGACAAATCCATCTAGGTACCTTCTACCTAATTCCCATGTTACAAAAATAAAGTCTTTGCAGGTAGCTTACACAATGCATGCATCTTCAGGACAGATCAGCCCAAACCAAAGCACATTCTCACATGTCCTTATTATCAGATACTCATACAAAATAGGTTCAAACTCATAGGGATAAATACCAATACAGATATTTATACCAATACACCAATACCAGAGCATATTCTTGGTACCTTATACAGAAACAAAAGTAGATTTTCTGCTTCACACTAAATTGTACCAATCAGTAGCAGAATGGGGGCTTAGACAGTTTTGTTGCTGAAAGAACTTTCTCCCCACTACTGACCCCCAATCTCTTCTGCTACACACTCCTTTCCAAACACATCATATGCAAATTCCACAGGTAAATACTTACAGGTGTGTTGTGCAACTCAAACCCAACATACTACTCAGCAGAGCCCTCTAAAAGGCAATTCAGGAGCCATCATTTAATTACCTTTTATTTAATACTGCATAACTATAAACAGTTCCAAGAAGTGGTGACATCAAAGAATGGGGGAAACCAGGACCAAATTGGGCATGGAATCTGGAATGGGGGGGAAAGGAAGCCGAACTAGCAGAGCCTAATCCAGATGGAGTCCGCAAAGTTCATGTCAAGGCAGTTACATTAGGACAGGTTTTCTCTTGTCAGAATACCCAACAGCATCCTGTATCCCAGGAAAACTAAGCTGACCAAAACTATCCTTTGAACAAAGCAAAAGGGAAAAAAAAAGATGTCTCTCCCATAGACTTGTACTAAGCCTTGTACCAGCTCATCCAAGGATCTTAGGTGTTTGACACTCATTATATTTAATGGATTTCAAAGAAGTC
The DNA here is from genome assembly GCF_036250125.1 of Pseudopipra pipra. Lineage (NCBI taxonomy): Eukaryota > Metazoa > Chordata > Aves > Passeriformes > Pipridae > Pseudopipra > Pseudopipra pipra. The sequence continues at coordinate 13,609,906 of NC_087563.1, forward strand.
GTCCTTCAGGTGCCAAGAAGGACAACAGACCAGAGCTCCAAAAGACAGAGGAGACCTGCCTCTGTGTGTTACTACAGTGACAATTTCAAACACGCAACATATAGAGAGCTGCAAAGAAGTCACACCCAGATGGATCAGGAATGCAAAACAGAAGCCTTAAGCCCCAAAGAGATGAACAGACATAAAAAGATGACACGGAAGCTGGTATTTTGGACAAAGCTAAGTCCAAATGAACCTGGCAAATTCCACACATATCAAACAATGGTCAAACACCCAACACACCATAATCAAAACACACAAGGCAGTGTTTAACCACACTGGCAGAACAAACAGACAATATATCCAAGGATGTGATTACACCCCAGCTCCCAGCAATGGTCAGCACGCACTGCATCCAGCTTTGATGGAGATACCTCCCAGTGCAGGAATTTGTGTATGCACTAAGGGTTCAAACCAGAAGATGTAACAAGAAAGCTAATAATGACAAGAAAGAGAGCTATAATTTCACATAAATTGATGTGCTTTGCTCTGCTTTTAATACAACCACACACAGGTACTTTTTTCTCTTTGTAAGTTTAAAAATAAAAAAAGAAGTCTTCCCATCCTATTTCTAAAATGCACTTTGTTAGGTTTAAACACAGGGAAAAAGATCTGATGGGCTTCAGAGGATGAATACACAAATGCCCTCTCTTCCAGTAGGACATGTGTGTCCCACCACCATACAAGGAGATACTATCTACATGATAATGTCCAGAAAGAATAATACCAAATATGACCTAGAACTGAAAAAGGCTTTTCTAAACATTCAGAAGCTTTCAGCTGTTTGAAGATATTTTCAAGAGCTAACCACGAAGAAAGAAAGCGATAGTCCCTGGTTGGGTCTGGCCCGCAGGAAATGCTCAGATTCTGCAAACCACTTTCATTTCAGGAAGGTTCCACTATCTGTGGTTATAAAGCAGATTTTGAACTCTAAGCATAATGTGTTACAGACTTCCAACACCCAGCACAGTCTGAAGTGACAAACACCTCCAAGATATGAACTCATTTGCCTTCTAGTGCATGTTAAATTAGATCCTCATAAAATATTATCAGACAATAAGAAAAAACCAGTAAAGTTAAAGTAAGGCTAAATGGTGGATACCACTTTGTTTCCTCTCAAGCACTTGTGAAGCTCTACCAGTACTAGGAGCAGGCCAACTCTAAAGCAGTAGGAGTGGAAATGGCAGACAGAGATTTGCACAGTTTAGATCCAGTCAACTGAATTGACAGTGCAAGATCTATTTGCTCCACAATAGTTAAAAAACTTGCTTCTGTGCTGTGAGTTTACAGATGGAAAGCCACTCCTACCATTTTGGAAAATGATTGGAGTTACACTTAATTTCTTTGTAAAGACTCACTTCCCTGGAATTCAAGCTTATTTCTGTAGATGTCAACAGGCAGGTTTTCTACTCAATTCTGATAAGAAATGAGGCTCTTCTGATAATTATTTTCAATTGCTTCTAGAATATGAACATACAAAGCTTGACATCCTCACATAAAGGCAAACTGTAGCACTCAAATCTCAACAGCTCATTTACCAACAGCTCTTCCAGATTCCTGTTCTTCAGTGAGAGTCCTCACCTGTATTAACCCACAGGCACATCATCCTCCATGCTGGTCTGGAGAAACACTGAACGTGAAGTTGCTTGTGTTGATCATGTGTGTCATACATGCTTTAAAAAAATACATAAATGAACTTCCCTACTGCTAAGGGTAAAAAATCCACGAGAACTAACTCCTAACATGCAAAGAGGAATAGCAGAGTGCCCAGTCATCATCAAGCAAATCTGAAAAGAAATGGTAAAAACCTTGACATGACCTAATCAGAGGACAACAGTCTGGTTTTACTGCTGCTGCACCTGCTGCTACGCTGCCAGCTGCCATCTGTTCTTGTTCTCCAGCCAGCACAACCTGAATGACAGAAGCCAAGCATCTCCTGAGAGAATATTTGCTCCCTACCATTCAAGAGCAATTTACTACTCCACTACTCCCCAGTCCAAGAAAAATTGCAAATACTTTATACTACATTTCTATTGCACGGCACATAATAGCACCAAATGCTTGAACTGTCACTACATTACTCCTGACAGAAGCTTATCCACACATTTTCCTGTCAATTGACATAATGATGAAAGGGTGAAAACTGACAGGAAAAGCTGAAAATCAGATTATTTAAGATTCATTCATAATCATGCATTCATATTACTCCATATGACAACAAATTGGATAAGTTAAATTGTAAAAAATACTCTAGGACAATTCTGCAGCATAACCAAACCTCTTCCTTAAGCCAAGGACTTAAGGAAGACAAATACCTCCTTTACAGTGGTTATCACCTGGCTGGTGGAAAATTCCACCATCTGTTACAATGCTCCCACTTGGCAGAAAATCAACGTCAGGCACTGAATTTCTAAAATACTGTTATGTAAATTAGAGCCATTTATGTAAATTCCATATTAGCAAATTCAGATTTAGGTCCACAAACCCTATTAGTATATTAGCATTCAGAAAAATGGACTCAACATCCAACAGCTAGCACTGGTCAGTATTTTCTTACCGAACTGCAACACAGTGAAAGTAAATTAATCATTGCTGTCCCAAATCCATTTTTTTAGTTGTTGGTTTTGTTTTGGTTTTTTTAATTTTTAAACCAGACAAGGAGTTTAGTCTGAATCTGTTTCTACTAGACTTCCTACACAACAGAAGCCTGTCTTATGCACATCACAGGATGTTCAAGCTCTCAGGACAACTTGTCCCAAGACTCGGGCAAACCCCCCTTGGCCTGATACAACAAGCCAAAGGACCAAAAGACATTGAAATAAAACATGGAAGTTAGAAAATCCCAAATTTCACATCCCAAAGTGCGTAGCAATTTTAAACATCTTCTGTCAAGAAAAACATCAGAAATAAAACGACAAGTTAAAACTGAATCATAATGTCAACAGGCTCTGGTGTGTTTTTAACATTATCCTTATGTCTTTGTTCTCTGCCACCTTCAATTCTGTAGTTTTGACTTGCATTTCAATTCAAAAAACAGTCTCAAAAAAAAAAGTTACCACAGTGCATCATAGTTCTGACTGCAATATTACACAGCAGTTCACTGTGGCCTTTGGCTGTTCAGTGCTATAAGGTGACATTTGATACTCCATTCCTTCCCATCTCTATAAATTGCAGTTTACAAGTTACCAAAACAATCATGTTGCCCCCTCACTCTTTAATTACAGGTTTAACCAACTAAGATATTCTCTTAGAGCTGTTACACTATTTCCAACAACTTCATCAATTTTCTATCAAATATAATTCAGATTGTTCATTTCTAGAACTTTACCACTGACTATTCAAAAGCAATTCTGACAGTATGACTGATGTATTACACAGATGAAGGTATCTTTCCCCTCTAAACCAGAATGTCAAACTTTTCACATAACTTTATACCCTCATTCTGCTATCAGTGAGTTCCTTAACTTAAAAATGTTTTCTGAAAATGAAAAAACACCCAGAGAAGCTCACAAACAAAAGAGATGTCTGTATCCAAATACAACACACTACAAGTCAGACAAACAGCAGTTTTGCTTGAAATTAAAGGTCTGGTCAATAGTTAACAGGATTGCCTAATTAAGTGTCATTTGGGATTTCTCCAAGTTGCTTAGCAACAGGTGAACAAGTTCAAAGCCACAAACCATTTATCTAGACAGAATAACCAGCACTAGAAGCAGTTACTACTGCTGTTTTGGACAAAAAAAAAATTACCAGTACAAATAAAGTCATGAAGAAAATGCCTATTATGCCTGTAAGAAGCATGATGTAGATTGAAAGTTCAACAACAAAAGGAAATCAATTCCAGCTAATTCCAACTCTCCATACATTTTACATGGCTAGCAGCTGCTCTTGCTGCTGACTAAGCAACAAAAGAGAAGCTGGTACCTGTGTGAACCACAATTTAAAACATTATGGCATGAAGAGTGAAACACCAACAAGCTAAACTTGCACCCTTAGGCAAATTCCAGGGCCCATCTCAGTTGGGGATTTATATCATCACACCACCTCGTTCTCAAGTAGGAAATGTGATGTTAACCTTCCCAAGCAAATGTGTATTTAAAAGCACTACAAGATTCAAGATACACCAAGATACCCTTATTTTAATACAGCCTTAACTATCCAAGGGGAACAAGAGAAACCCAAAACAATCCAGTTGTTGACCCAAGCCTAGATTATGGAGAGCTGAAAATGTACCTCAAATAAGTGGGCAGCTGAAGTCCCAAAACACTAATGTGCTTTAAAAAAAAAATAGGTCTCATTACTTGCCTCCCTTTGGATGCAGAGGTAGACAATGTCACAGGGAACAGTGTCACAGCAACACAGCCTGTGTTTTGTACAGAAACCATTACAGCTGCCTACCTGTAACCAGTTCGTCTTTTTTCCATTTTGACTGATCCAGAGGGAAAGTATTTTCTGCCTGGAAGAAGTTATCTTAAAGGCAGAACTATTTCACAGGAGGCGAGATGCTTGAAAGCCACAGTCTGAAAGCTCAGTGATGGGGTAACTTACCCAATAAATAATGAAATATTTGAGGATCAAACTGGAGCAAGTTGTGAGGTTACCAGCATCCAACTCTAACTACTATCTCCTGGAAACATTAAGATAGTCCATAACATAAACATATTCACTAGGAACTTCCAGAAGCAGGCACTTGAGAGCAGTGTGAAGTGCCAGACATATCATGCAGACAGGGAAGCCTTTAATAATCTTCAAAAACAACACCTAATAGAACATGGAACTGGACCATCAAACTTAGCACAGCCCTTTCTCCATTCACGAGTGACTCATGACCACTGTATGACCCACACAACCTACACAGGCAGGCAGTGCCTACATTCATTAGATACTTGAGCTGTTACAGGGTGCTGGATCCTGAAAAAATAATCACACAGCAACCAGAATCATCAGGCAAACAGCTTTCTCTGTGCTTAAATTATCCAGATGCAGCAGAAAGGCAGAGCCCCTTCTGAAGCTCTTTGAGACACATTGATGAGGGACACTCTAGAGAAGCTACATACTACACCAACATGTGGACAAGAAAAACTACGTTAGAAGCTTAACTATTTTCTAATGAAAGCATCCAAGCAATCAAACCAAATTTAAGCACAAGAAAAACATCACAAGATTAAAAAATAATTCAGAACTGCATTCAGCACTGCCCATTCTAGTACTGAAAAACCCCTCTGCTTGCCAGTGGCAGATGGGAAGCCTTACTCAGCAGCAATGCACAGCCCTTCAAACACTGTGAGAATACAAATAAACAAACCAGCAACTGCTGAAGAGCTGTCACTGTAGAAGTCTGCCTGTGTTTTTGCTAACAAACCTAAGTGTGATCCACAAGTTGATGGATACGATGGAGTCCGCCATTTTTTAGACAAAAATTCAGAGCTCCTTGGATTTTTCAGCTCTACCAAGCAAGAGAGAGACAAACTGAAAATTTCTAATGCTATTATTTGGAATCTAAAAGAAGAGAGACCATTTTGGAGAAATGCATCTTCTAGAGCACTACATTCAAAAGCAGAGGAAAAAAATACTAAGACTACCTAAAGTGTAATTTAGGGTAGTTGAGATCAGCATCTATACATGTACAGTAAGGAATGGACATTCATCTGGGTAAGGAAAATGATATCAGACACTATTCCTGTAGTTAAGAGCAAAAAGGTCCGAAGACAAACAGCAAAATAGGCCCTGTTTACAAGGGGAGAAAAAAAAAAAGAATCCAACCTAAAAGAATCTTGAAATCTTCCTATTAAAAGTGATATAAGAATTTCTCACCAAATTGGTGGGGTTTTTTTTATTCTTCCCTCCAAAACACTTTGCTTTCTCTGAGTGCTGAGCCTAATTTGGTGTGGGTTTGTTTTTTCTTTCTTCCTTTTTAAAGCTATTACACCTGGCTTCCAAATTCCTACACAATCCTCACTTCTATCCAGCAGTTACCTGCTGTAACATTAAGCCAAAGAGATCTGCCCTGAGCCCAAATAGCAATACTTCATATCCTCAAGAAAAGAGAGTTCTGTTGCATTTAGTATTACAGAAAAACAGAAGTCCAAAATGAACTCCTCCTAAAAATCTGAGTAATCTGAAAACTCAAAGCCTTGAGAATTTACAAAGATATTCCACATTTTTAATAATCCTAAAATCAGATTCTCCTAAATATGCTCTCTCAAACCTGGGTGAAGGACTTGCCTTTCTAACTGGACCTATTCCAAACTCATTTACCCTACAATTAGAAATAATGTTTTTCTACAAAATTACATTTTAAATGCAAATCTCATCCTAAAGGGTGGGAGGATAGTGCTAGTCTGAATGGTTTGTTTACTCTTTTTAAATGAAAAATAACAGTCGGCTTTCTGCCTGTACTGCTCTCCAGCCTGCTTCACGATAAAGCAGCTACTTAGACCCTGTGATTTTGCCATTAGAACAGGTTTTGTTTTGACATCCAAGAGCTGCTCCAACATCTCGATGAAGTTGGCAGCAGGTCCAGTCGTCTTCTCTTAGGTCTGCAAATTTTCCATTTGGCTCCACTGCAGCTTCTTAAAGTAAAAAAGCAAAAGTTACTCATCAGCAGTCGGAAGAGGCAGATCAGAACACCGAGCTACACAGACATTACAGTGAAATTCAAGCTCACTCCCACTTAGATTAAAACCACCAGGATTAAGATTTAACAAAATATTTTCTGCATGCCAACCAACAGATAACTGTAAAGAGAGTCAACTCTTTCACCTCTACCCACAGAGGAGTTTAACTTCATAGATCAACTGTATCCTAGCACTCAGGACTGATCCATCATGGCACTGTTACATTAAAAACAAAACAAAGTCAGTCCCAAAGCAGTCCTGAAACGAGAAAAAGCAGTACAAGGCAGAGCACAGGAAAATGGAAGACAGCCACCAGCATTTTAGAAGGCAGCACTGCACGTTTGCCTCAGCAAGGAGTCAGGTTCATCACAGATTATTCGTACATGACTGACAGCTCCCAGGCTCCTGCTCTGAAAGCAGCACTCCAACAGCCATGTCTTCCTGGAAGAGGCCCAGACTTCATATAGCAAAACTAGGACCTCAGGCCAGCATAACATTCACTGCCTGCAAAGTCTTAAGGATTCTTTTACAGTACCTAAAGATGAGAATTTTTAAAGTTTTTCTCTAATTACTCAATGGGATAGTTTCAGATTATCAAGTCTATCAGCAGTTACACCAAGAAGTTAATAATTACTTCAACTCTGCAGATTTTATATGACTACCTGTAAAGAAGCATCCAGTCTCCTAGACCAAATTATCACTTTTACTTTTGGTTTGTTCTAAGCAGACTACGGCCAGCACAGCAACAAGCACCACCCTGCTAAAGTCCTGCTCCACTTTGATTTCCTCTTTGGTTCTTTATTCATCACCTTCCTCAGTCAGACAACAAGGAAAGCCCAGGTGCTAATATTAAAAATTAGAATAATTAACTCAAATGTTTTCTAACTCACACAGGCCATTTATGCTCCTTATGAGTGCTCTCTCATCAGCTACTGTTGTTATGAACAGAAATATCAACACGTACTTACAGAAACACCACCTTCACTTTATTTTACTTCATAAAAAGTGTTGGTTGGTATATCTGCCTTACAACTGCAAGGTGAAAAATAAAGCACTAATGTTCTGAACTAAAGAGTCTGACATTTCATGGGGTGCACAAAGATTCTGTTTATAACTAAGACATTCAAAATTCATCAGTTGTGTGTATTGTGATTGCAGGACCACTGCTCTGCTGCTCACTTTGCTGCTGGCACAGTGGCAAAGATTCTGTTTATAACTAAGATGTTCAAACTTCATCAGTTATGTTGAACTCCACCAGTGCCACTGTGCCAGCAGCAAAGTGAGCAGCAGAGCAGTGGTCCTGCAATCACAATACACACAAGTATTCTTGTACATTTTGTTGTTTCTTAGACTGCAAATGCAAAGGATCTCTACAGAAGATCCTCATGTGTGCACTTGATCCACATAGACAAAGTCTTGTCCACCAGGTCTACAACTTTGATTTCAATTATCCGAGTCTTCAACTTAAGGAGTTCACACTTAAAAGAACAAAACCTACCAAAAAAGGCAGTTGCCCAATTACCACCAGTCAAGAACTGGAGGCCACTGTTTACCATCTAATGCATACAAGACTTTTTAAGATTTTAAAAAATATTTACTGTATGTAAATGTATACATTTACTGTATTTAATGTATAAAAATAAGATACACATTTGCGAAGGTTCCAAAGTTGCTTTAATTATTTTTCTAACAGACTTTATACAGTTACATTTTCTAGCAGGTTTTAACGCTGCCTTTCAGGCAAACTAGTCCCTGGAACACGTGATGCTATCAAAAAGGTAGTGAGATCTCCATCATAAAGACAAGGATTTAAGATCCTATGCATGTGAATATGTACAGCCAGCCTTCAAATTAGCTACATATGCCATCCACTAATCTTTTTTCTTTTAAAACTAGACTCACAGCTTTACAATATTACATATACTGACTGAAACACCTCAAAAAAGGTGAGTTCAATTCACAGGCTGAGAACATGCCACCAACCAGCATCACTGAACTATCACAGAGCTCTAGCAAAATCATTTGGCTTATTCTTTAGAGAGAGTGTATAAGAAAAGTGAAAATTCAGTCAAAGGGAAGACTTCAGAAAAGGTGAGATGCAGTTTTCGTCTGTCAACTTCTGCACTTCCCTTTATGACATCAATCTAAAAAGTCTTCTTGGCTAAGAACAATCCAGCACACACGCACTCCCCACGTTTGATTTATGGCACCTGGAAGCATCAGCTTCCAAAGCTTGGTAGCAGTGTCCACATTTCCTAAAGCTGTCACTCCTGGCTGTGAGAGCACGGGCTCGCCAAAAATAGCACACACTGGAAACATGGCGGCTCGCTGCAAATGCTGCTTTCACCCGATTGTAGGGGGAAAAAACCGTTTTCTTTGTAAAGAACACTTATTATGTGCGTGCAAGCCTTAATATAAAAGATCACCAGGTAAGCGCGTGGAGAAAGTGGAACACATCGGATCATCCAAATCAACACTAAGAGGTACTGGAAAGTATACTGAAGCCTTTTCTCTGTTTTTTCTCCAGCAAGTATATCTGGGGCCTTACAAGAGGCTGGAAGAATGTTCATACAAGAACTACTTCGCATTTAAATCTTGGCTTAAGCTCGGATTCAGCCAAGGTCATGCGGTAATTCAGGTTAAAACACACGCTCTCCTGGGTCGATTTATGACTCCCTTCACCTACAAAGTTCCAGCAAGGGAGACCCCCCGAGCTGACAAACAGAGCCGGGGCCGTGCGAGCGCCCAGCGTTGCCCATCGATCCCCACATGGAACAGGAACCCCTCGGCCGGCCCTGGGTGGGCCCCTCCCCGACCCCACCTCTGCGAAGGAAAACCCAAAAGAAAACCCAAAGGCGGAGGGCGAGGCGCCCCCGCTCCCGCACATCCGAGAACAAAGCTGGCCCCGCACAGCCCGCCGCGCACAATGCGGGCCTGCGAGAGCCGACCCCCCTCCGCCCCCCCAGCCCCGCACCATCGCACCGCTCCCGCCGGGAGTCCCGCGGCACCGGGACGGCTCCGGAGCCTCGCGGGGGCCGCGGCCCAGGACGGGGAAAGCGCTCGGCACAAAGCGCGGCGGGGACCGGGCGGGAGGGGGGGTGTTGGCGCGCCAGCAGCGCCGGCCCGCGGCCTACAGGGGCGGGGGGCGCCTCGGCCCAGGGCGTGCGGCCCGCGGCCCCCACGGGAAGGCGCGGCCGCGCCGGTGACCCCCCATATCGACTTCCCGCCCCCTCACCTGCGGGCGGAGCGGGACGGGAGCGGGAGGCGCCGCTTCACCACAGGCCGGCCCGGCGGACTAGAAGCGCCTCACGCAGCGGCGTGCTCTGCCGCCGGCTACATATATCCGGCGCGCAGCCTATCCCGGCGGGAGCGCCCCGGCCAATCGCAGCGCGGCGGCCTCCCTCACTCGGATGCCGGTTGGCCCGCGGCGGGAAAGAGGCGGGCGGAGCGCTGAGAGGCAGCGCAGGCAGCCAACCACGCGGCGGGGCTGGGCGGGGCGGTAGGAGTGACTGACAGCCAGCCGAGCCAATGGGCGGCAGCGGAGATCTGATTGATTTCCCCTTCAGCCAATAGAACGACGCTCCGGGCGCCCCCAGGCGCCGCAGTGTGGTTGAGCCGCAGTGCAGCGCCCTTGAGAAGCCGCTGGTAAACCCCGTTATGGGCGGGGGCGGGCCCCGCGGGGAGCAGGGACCAATGGGAGGGCGCGGCGGGCGCTGATTGACAGGCCCCCGCCAGCCACCTTAAAGGGGCAGCGGCTACCACGCGGGGCTCCGCAGCGCCCCCTGCTGGAGGGAGGGAAACGGCGCCCAACATGGCGGCCGGGGAGCCATGTGCTGAGGGTCGGGGTCACCCAGTGCTGGGAGGGCTGCGGACCCCTAACAGCGAACAGCCAGCGGCCTCTTGCCTGTGGCTGCGTCTCCTTGGGCTGTCACAGGCTCGCCGGTGCTCACCTGGCTCCACACACGTGAAGGAAATCCCCAGTGGGGGTGGGTGAAGGGAGCTTCTCACACCAAGGCACCTCTGCCAGACACGGCCCCGGCAGCTCCGCAGGGCCATTCTCTAACACACCTTGAGGGCCAAGTCCTGCAAAGGAGGAGAAAGGCCTGGAAGTTCTCAGATCCTTCCTCCCCAGCAGGTGCTGGTACAGGGAGCCCCAGGAGAGCCAGGAGGGAGCGGGAGCAGCCGTTTTGGGCCAGGCAGCCATAGCTTTCCATTTGTTTGTGTAACGCTCATCCCGCATGTATCTATGACACGGAGCAGTCAGAGATGGATTTCACCCTGTAAAAATGACTTCCTCCCCACCACCACATCCCTGAACGCTGCCTAACCCCTTCCCTGCTATGCCTTGCAGCTAAAGATACAGACAGTGGATTGGCATAGGGCCACACTCAGCATTAGTATCCTTCTCCCCACACCCCCGGCTATTTATAGCCTGAGCCACGCTGCAATCTGACAGTTCATAAATCAGTACTGCAGACTTTTACAAAGTTTAATATAAGCCCAGTGACCCAGCACGAAAGCCCATCCAAAATAAACTCTGCAAAGGGGATCCTGGACATCTCTCCACAAAGCAATACCGGGGCAGGTAATTCCTCTTTTATAAAAACATCACTACAGCAGCAGCATCCTTTGCACCTCAGAACAGATGCCCTCACCCCCAGCTGGTGTGGTAGCAACCAGAAACACCCTGGCTATTTTTCCTGCTGCAGGTTGGGGTTCTGAACAGGAAGATACTGAAGCCCAGCACGTGGTCAGGAAGTATCACACACACAGCTCTTCCCAGCCCTGACTGTACTGCTCTGTCCCCTCTCCAGGTTCCCTGCCAGAGCACCTGAACTGCTCCCAGCCCCTGCCACAACCTCCTCCACCCGGGACTCAAGTTTTTCAGAGAAGGGCTCATTTTCTTTCAAGAGGCTATACAGCCAGAGAATTAAAAAAACCCAACCTAATGCAAACAAAAAAAACCCCAATCGAACAAAAAAAAAAAAAAAAACAACCAAAAAACTAAACACCCAAACAAAACTAAAACCAACAACAAAATGAAAACAAAACAAAACCACAAAAACAAAACCTAAAACAACAACAACAAAACACAAACAACCAACAATAAAAACAAACAAAAAACAACAAAGCAGTAAAGCACCCCAAGCAGGCACATCTTCAGGGACCAGCATCCTGCCTCTCAACCTACTCTGAAGTAGAGACTCCCCCCAAACCTCCCTCGTTTAATATCCAGTCTACCAGAACTCTCCTAAGCCAGTTAAGCCCCCACACCTTCAAAATCAAGGGAGGAAGGAGCTTTCTGAAGCAGCCCGGCCCCACCTCATGGCTCTTCCCACCTCCCTCTGTCCCTGCGCTGATGCTTCGCCTGGGAGCGGGCAGAGCACCATAGCGGGGTGCACATGGATCGGCTATGACCCAAACCCCCTCACAGCTTTCTCCTTAACCCTCTCCTGGCTCCTCGCGCCTCCCGATGGCCACGGCCCCGGAGCGGGCACGGACCGCCCCTTCCTCCGCGTCGCGGCCGCCGCCGGGATCCGGGATCCGGGATCTCCGCCATGCCGGTGGGTGCGGGCCGGGGCCGCGGGCGGGGGGCTCCGGGGGCCGGCAGGGACATGGGGGGCCGGGGCGGCTCTGTGGGGACCGGGGACGTGGCGGGGCGGCGGGACAAGGAGGGCGCTGCCCGGTGCCGGGGCAGCCGCGGGGGTCCCGCAGCCCCCCGGGCTCCCCCAGTCCCCGAAACTCCCGCAGCCCCCAGAGGGGGAGCGGCGGTGGGACCCTCCTGCCCACCTCCCCCGCCCCATGCACCACTCCAGAGCGCGCAGGGCCTTCTTGGGGAATAAAAATGAAGAAAATGGCAACGACACTGAAAAAAAAAAAATCCCAGTGGGATCTTCTGTCCCGAGCTGCCTCCGCAGTGGATGATCCTAAGAGGGTTTTAGCCCTACAGGGGCGGGGGGGGCACACGTGGTTATGAATAGGTGGAAATATGGGTTGCAGGTAACAAATGATATGTGAATTTTAGGTACTAAATGAAATATAGGTGGCAGGTAACAACTGAAAAACGGCGTTGCTTTTCTTTTTTAAGGAAAGCAAAAAGCACGTGCAAGAGAAGGAAATTAGGACCCGTCTGGTGCCAAAGGTTGAAGGCAAATGATTAGTTACAGCCAAGCACGTTTGTGTTGACCCAGTGTCTCTCACAGGTAGCGAAGTTATGACTGGGGCCCCAGTGGAATGGAAGGATGAAAAAACATCACTAATGCTCCTTAAATTTCTATTTTGTTTATATTTTTATTATGCTGGGGAGCAGAGGCCTTGTAGACACAAGAAGAATAAGGGTGAGGAAGCAATGAAAACCTCGCAGACTAAGGACAGTGAGTAGTTGGAGGCAGGAGATTTGCTTCTCCTGGGCTCCCCTGGGCAAGTGGAGTGAATCCAGCAGAGGCCACAGAGATGGCAACCTGTGCTGACCCTGGAGGTAGCCAGACAGTCTCCAAAGTTCCCTCAGGATTATGCTGTGAGGGACAGCACAAGGACACCCTAAGGAGGAGTATCAAGAGCTCTCTGTTCCCTGTGGATCCCTTAGTGGCATGTGTGGACCTTTTGGCTGGGGAGGCTTTGAACCCACCTCCTCAAGGGAAAAGGCAAGTGTGGAGGACGAGAGTGTCCATGGTGTGTTGCCAGCTGTGCCCTCCCTGACCCCTCATCTGCCTCTTTTCAGAAACACGAGTTCTTTGTGGACATGACTTGCGAAGGCTGCTCCAAGGCGGTCACCCGTGTCCTGGACAGGCTGGGAGGTGAGTCAGTGCTGGGTGTGGTGTGGGACAGCCAGCTCTCTAGAGCAACACCAGCTCCAGAGCAGGATGGCAGTGCCCTGGGATCCTCTGTCTTGAAGAGGAATGCCATGGGTAAAAGCTGGAAGTTGGAAACTTCTGCCCGCTCTGCTCTGGGCCTGCTCCTTAGTCAGTAACTAGTCACTGGTTGGTTGCAGGTCTGTGTGACCCTTGGAGAAATGTCAAGGGAGGGAGGAGCTGCCGTGGCTGCAGGTGGCTCTGAATCACCAGGGCCTTACCCTGAACCCTCTGGGAACCCTGCTCAGGCTGCCAGAAGGAAGGGAGG